>NC_045787.1:153122929-153424584 GCF_009873245.2 Balaenoptera musculus | reverse complement strand
TTAAAATAACATGCAGTGGTTTTAAAGAGTTAATTTACAAGGTGAAAGTTGAGCCCAAATGCTCTGTAGTCCTGTTTAATATGTTTGATTTAGTCTTGTTCTCATCCCCTACCATCAACATCTATTTCCCTTGTAGCTGCCAGAATGGTCTACTTAAAAGGTAGATCAGGTTATCTCACTCCCATGCTCAAAACCTTTAGTAGCTTCTATCACATAGAACACAATCCAAAGCCCCTAGTGTGGCCTTCATGGTCTGGCGTTGGCTACCTTTTCACCTTCACCTCCTTCCTCTCTGCCCTTCATTCAAGAACTCTAATCACCCTGGTCTCCTTGTAGTTCTTCAGACAGGCCACCTCAGAGCCTCTGCACTTGTTTTTTCCTCTCCTGGACCATTCTTCCTGAGCCACAAGCCACATGACTGACTTCCTTGAGTTGCACATGTGTCTGTTCAGAGGGCACTTTGTCTGTTAGACACAGCACATCTGAACATGGCCCTCTGTCCTCCACATTCTTTTTTTTTTTAATTTTATTGAAGTATAGTTGATCTACAATGTTATGTTAATTTCTGCTGTACAGCAAAGTGATTTGGTTATATGTATATGTATTCTTTTTCATATTCTTTTCCATTATGGTTTATCACAGGATATTGATTATAGTCCCCTGTACTATATACAGTAGGACCTTGTTGTTTATCCATTCCATATATAATAGTTTGCATCTGCTAATCCCAAACTCCTAATTTAACCCTCCCCCACCCCTTTCCCCCTTGACAACCACAAGTCTATTCTCTATATCTGCAAATCTGTTTCTGTTTCGTAGATAAGTTCATTTGCGTCATATTTCAGATTCCACATGTAAGTGATATCATGTGGTATTTGTCTTTCTCTTTCTGACTTACTTGACTTAGTATAATCTCTAGATCCATTCGTGTTGCTGCAAATGGCATTATTTCATTCTTTTTTATGGCTGAGTAGTATTCCATTGTGTATATATACCACATCTTCTTTATCCATTCATCTGTTGATGGACATTTAGGTTGTTTCCTTGTCTTGGCTATTGTAAATAGTGCTGCTATGAACATAGGGATGCATGTATTGTCTCTTTCTTTTTTTTTTTTTTTTGACAAAGGAAACACAACATTTTTATACTTAATGCATTCTTTAAAACATGCATGCAAGTTAAATGTGTAAAATCCAAGCAACAGACTTAAATGTTATAAGAAGGTCTCCATTTTCAGAGAGCTAAGAAATAAATGTGGACACGAATTTTAGTGGTGTAATCTCCATTTCACTTATAGTTTTAATTTTGTTCATTTCCTTTACAGTTCAGTGGCTTGACTCCTTTTTTTGTGGAGGGGAGGGTTAGCTGTCTACTTTTTTTTTTAAATTTTTATTGGAGTATAGTTGCTTTACAATGTTGTGTTAGTTTCTACTGTATAACAGAGTGACTCAGCTGTACGTATACATATATCCCCTCTCTTTTGGATTCCTTCCCATTTAGGTCACCACAGAGCATTGAGTAGAGTTCCCTGTGCTATACAGTAGGTTCTCATGAGTTATCTATTTAATTTATTTATTTATTTATGGCTGTTTTGGGTCTTCGTTTCTGTGTGAGGGCTTTCTCTAGCTGCGGCAAGTGGGGGCCACTCTTCATCGCGGTGCGCGGGCCTCTCTTGTTGTGGAGCACAGGCTCCAGATGCATGGGCTCAGTAGTTGTGGCTCACGGGCCCAGCCGCTCCGCGGCATGTGGGACCTTCCCAGACCAGGGCTCGAACCCGTGTCCCCTGCATTGGCAGGCAGATTCTCATCCACTGCGCCACCAGGGAAGCCCCAGTTATCTATTTTATACATAGTCTCAGTAGTGTATATATGTCAATCCCAATCTCCTAATTCATCCCACTCCCCCTTCCCCCTCAGTATCCATATGTTTGTTCTCTATGTCTGTGTCGCTATTTCTGCTTTGCAAATAAGATCATCTATACCATCTTCCTAGATTCCATATATATGCGTTAATATACGATATTTGTTTTTCTGGCTTACTTCACTCTGTATGACAGTCCCTACGTCCATCTAAGTCTCTATAAATGACCCAATTTCACTCCTGTTTATGGCTGAGTAATATTCCACTGTATATATATATACCATATCTTCTTTATCCATTCCTCTGTTGATGGACATTTAGGTTGCTTCCATGTGCTGGCTATTGTAAATAGTGCTGCAGTGAACATTGGAGTGCCTATGTCTTTTTGAATTATGGTTTTCTCTGGGTATATGCACAGTAGTGGGATTGCTGGGTCATATGGTAGTTCTATTTTTAGTTTTTTAAGGAACCTGCATACTGTTCTCCATAGTGGCTGCATCAATTTACATTCCCACAAACAGTGCAAGAGGGTTCCCTTTTCTCCACACCCTCTCCAGCATTTATTGTTTGTAGATTTTTTTGATGATGGGCCATTCTGACCAGTATGAGGTGATACCTCATTGTAGTTTTGATTTGCATTTCTCTAATAATTAGTGATGTTGAGCATCTTATCATGTGTTTTGGGGCCATCTATATGTCTTCTTTGGAGAAATGTCTACTTAGGTCTTCTGCCCATTTTTTAATTTTTTAATTTTTAATTTTTTTTTGATACTGACCTGCATGAGCTGTTTGTATATTTTGGAGATTAATCCTTTGTCAGTTGCTTCATTTGCAAATATTTTCTCCCATTCTGAGGGTTTTCATTTTGTTATGGTTTCCTTTGCTGTCAAAAGCTTTTAAGTTTAATTAGGTCCCATTTTTTATTTTTGTTTTTATTTTCATTACTCTAGGAGGTGGGTCAAAAAAGATCTTGCTGTGACTTATATCAAAGAGTGTTCTGCCTATGTTTTCCTCAAAGAATTTTATAGTGTCTGGCCTTACATTTAGGTCTTTAATCCATTTTGAGTTTATTTTTGTGTATGGTGTTAGGGAGTGTTCTAATTTCCTTCTTTTACATGTAGCTGTCCAGTTTTCCTAGCACCACTTATTGAAGAGGCTGTCTTTTCTCCATTGTATATTCTTGCTTCCTTTGTCATAGATTAGGTGATCATATGTGTGTGGGTTTATCTCTGGGTTTTCTGTCCTGTTCCATTGATGTATATTTCTGTTTTTGTGCCAGTACCATACTGTCTTGATTACTGTAGCTTTGTAGTATAGTCTGAAATCAGGGTGCCTGATTCCTCCAGCTCCCTTTTTCTTTCTCAAGATCGCTTTGCCTATTTGGGGTCTTTCATGTTTCCATAAAAATTAAAAAATTTTTGGTTCTAATTCTGTGAAAAATGCCATTGGTAATTTGATAGGGATTGCACTGAATCTGTAGATTGCTTTGGGTAGTATAGTCATTTTCACAATGTTGATTCTTCCAATCCAAGAACATGGTATATCTCTCCATCTGTTTGTGTCGTCTTTGATTTCTTTCATCAGTATCTTATAGTTTTCTGCATACAGGTCTTTTGTCTCCTTAGGTAGGTTTATTTCTAGGTATTTTATTCTTTCTGTTGCAATGGTAAATGGAATTGTTTCCTTAATTTCTATTTCTGATCTTTCATTGTTAGTGTATAGGAATGCAAGAGATTTCTGTGTATTAATTTTGTATACTGCAGCTTTACTAAATCCATTGATTAGCTCTAGCAGTTTTCTGGTGGCAACTTTAGGATTTTCTATGTATAGTATCATGTCATCTGCAAACAGTGACAGTTTTACTTTTTCTTTTCCAATTTGGATTCCTTTTATTTCTTTTTCTTCTCTAATTGCCGTGTCTAGGAGTTCCAAAACTATGTTGAATAATAGTGGCAGAGTGGGCACTAGGGGTGCATGTATGTTTTCAAGTGATAGTTTTTTCTGGATATATGCCCAGGAGTGGGATTGCTGGATCATATGGCAACTCTATTTTTAGTTTTTTGAGGAACCTCCATACTGTTTTCCATTGTGACTGCACCAGTTTACATTCCCACCAACAGTGTAAGAGGGTTCCCTTTTCTCCACACCCTCTCCAGCATTCTTCCACAGTCTTTATGCCCTCACCATGTGTTATTTTCTCTCAGAGTACTTATCACTGCAAAATAGTACATATTTATTTATAATCTGCTCTTCCTCTGAATTATAAACTCTCTTGTGCTGGGTTGTCTGTTTCATTTGTACCCATTTTTCCAGTACCTGAAATAGTGCTCGGTCAGAGTTGGCTTCCAGTTAATGAATGCATGAATGACTTGGCTAGGTTAGTGGTGATGGACACAGAAAGAAGAGAACCAGTTTCAGAGACATTTAGGAGATAAATGCAGCAGGACTTAAAGATGAATTGGATATGGAAGATAAAGGAGATTGAGTTGTCAAGGATGCTTGCTTGGTTTGTGACTTGTTCAGCGATGGATAATGATATAATTCACTGAGATAGTGGTACCAGGAGATCAGATTTGGAGGAATGATACCAATTTGACTTTTTACTTTAGAGGGATTTTACTTAGTAAAAAAAATTTTTTGATTTTAAGATAATTGTAGATTCACATAAGAAGTAGTACAGAGAGATCCCATTGGTCCTTTACCCAGTTCCAAAACTATAGTTCAAGACTGCAAACAAGATATTGATGTTGATACAGTAAAGATATGGAAGAATTCCTTCTGTCACCATAAGGATCCTTCCTGTTACCCATTTTTAGACACCCACTTTCCTCTTGTTCCTTGTCCCTGTTCCTCACCTCCTCTTGTTCTTAACCCTTTGTAACCACTAGTCCATTTCTATAATTTTGTCATTTCAGGAATGTTACTTAAATGGAGTCATACAGTATGCAACCTTTTAGGACTGTTTTTTTTTTCACTCAGCATAATTCTCTGGAAATTTATTCAAGTAGTTCCTTGTCAGTATTTCCTTGTTCCTTATCAATATTTCATTCCTTTTATAACTACT
This sequence comes from Balaenoptera musculus, assembly GCF_009873245.2. Classification (NCBI taxonomy): domain Eukaryota; kingdom Metazoa; phylum Chordata; class Mammalia; order Artiodactyla; family Balaenopteridae; genus Balaenoptera; species Balaenoptera musculus. The sequence continues at coordinate 153,419,660 of NC_045787.1, read as the reverse complement.
TTATTTATTTATTTATTTATTTATTTATTTATTTATTTATTTATTTTTGGCTGTGTTGGGTCTTCGTTTCATGCGAGGGCTTTCTCCAGCTGCTGCAAGCGGGGGCCACTCTTCATCGCGGTGCAGGGGGTCACTCTTCATCACAGCGCGCGAGCCTTTCACTATTGCGGCCCCTCCCGTTGCGGGGCACAGGCTCCAGACGCGCAGGCTCAGCAGCTGTGGCCCACGGGCCCAGCTGCTCCGCGGCACGTGGTATCCTCCCATACCAGGGCTCGAACCCGTGTCCCCTGCACTAGCAGGCAGACCCTCAACCACTGCGCCACCAGGGAAGCCCAATATTTCATTCCTTTTGATTGCTGAATAGTTTTTTGTAAAACACGTATACCACAGTTACATAACCATTCACTGTTGAAGGACATATGGGTTGTCTCCAGTTTCTGACAATTACAAGTAACATTGTTATAATCATTTGTGTACAGGTTTTTGTGCAAAAGTAAGTTTTTATTTCTCTGTGATAAGTGTGGAGGAGTGCAATTACTGGGTCATGTTGTAGTTGCATGTTTAGTTTGAAAGACGCAGCCAAATTGTTTTCCAGAGTGGCTGTACCAATTTACATTCCACCAGCAACACAGCAGCATATGAGTGATTCAGTTTCTGTGCATCCTTGCCAACATTTTGTGTTGTCAGTACTTTTATTTTAGCCATTCTGATAGGTATATGGTGATATACACTGTGAGTTTAATTTACATCTTCCTAAGTTCTAATGATGTTGAACATATTTCCATGTGCTTTTTTGCCATCTGTATATCTTCTTTGATGAAATGTCTGTTTGTGTCTTTTGTCCATTTTCTAATTGTATTGTTTGGTTTTTTGCTGTTGAGATTTGAGAGTTTTTATATATTCTAGATGGTAGTCATTTGATGGATATGTGGTTTGCAAATATTTTTTCCTAGTCTTTAGTTTCCTTTCACCCTCTTAGTTGTGTCTCTGTGGAACAAAAGTTTTAATTTTGAGAGGTCTGGTTCATCAGTGTTTCCTTTTATGGATTGTCCTTTTGTTGTCAAGTCTAAGAACTCTTTGCCTATCCTCAGATCTTGTAGATTTTCTTCTGTGTTTTTTCTAAAAATGCTGTAGTTTTACACTGTACATTTATTTCTGTGATTCTTTGGCATTTAATTTTTGTATTAGATGTAGGATTCGGTCAAGATTCATTTTTTTTGCTTACAGACAGTCAGTTGTCCCAACATTATTTGTTGAATAAGCTATCTTCCTCCACTCAGTTCTTTTACACCTTTGTCAAAAAGCTGTTGAGCACACTTGTGAGTCTGTTTCACTGATCTTTGTGTTTATCCCTCCACCCACATCACACAATGTTGATTACTGTAGCTATATATAGGCTTTAATATTGGATGGGTTGATTATTTCTTTATTCTTTTTCAAAGTTGCTTTAACTATTCTAGTTTCTTTGCTTTTCCGTATAAATTTTAGAATAATCTTATTTATATCTACAAAAATATCTTGCTGAGATATTGCAGTAAACCAAGTAAACTTGGAGGCAATTGAGATCTTTACTATGCTGAATCTTCCAATCCATCAATATGGTGTATCATACCATGTATTTAGCTCTTTTTTGTTTTTGTTTTTGGCCGCAATGTGCAGCTTATGGGATCTTAGTTCCCCGACCAGGGATTGAACCTGGGCCCTCAGGCCCTCAGCAGTGAAAGCGCTGAGTCCTAACCACTGGACCACCAGGGAATTCCCTATTTAGCTCTTACTTAATTTCTTTCATCAGTGTTTTGTAGTTCACAGAATGCAAGTCCTGTACATATTTTGTTACATTTACACCTAAGTATTTTTTGAGTAATTATAAATGGTATTGTAAATATAATTTCAGTGCCCACATGTCCATAGTATATGGAAATAATATTGATTTTTGTATGTTTATCCTTGTATCCTGTGACCTTCCTAAACTCCTAATAGTTCTAGGAAATGTTTTATAGATTTCTAGGGATTTTTTTTATGTACTGTCATCTCAAGATAGGGATAGTTTTATTTCTTCCTTTCTGATTTGTATGCTTTTTATTTCCTTTTCTTACCATATTGTACTAAGTAGACTTTCAGTACTATACTGATTAAGAGTGGTGAGAACAGACATTCTTGCCTTATTCCCGATCTTAAGTATAAAGCATTTAGCCTTTCACCATCAACTGTACTGTTAGCTCTAGGTTGTTGCAGATGCTCTTTATCAGGTTAAGATATTTTTCTGGGAGGCCAAATGACCTTCACTTCAGCAGATTACATTTATAACATAGTGATTAAAAGAGATTTAAGAGTCATACCAACCAAATGCAGTGGGTGAACCTTGATTGTTTCCTAATTGAAAAAATTTATGAAGCAATTAGGGAAGTTCAAACACTTCCATGTATATAAGATGCTCCTAGTGAGTAGTGTTAAGTTCATTGGCTGTGAGATGTTTTGCTTTTTTCTTTTTTTTTTTAAGACCTTATCCTTGAGAAATGCATTTGGAAACATTATTAGATGAAATGATATGATGTTTAGGATTTGCTTTAGCCAGTCTGATGGAGGAGGAGTAGAGCTTATATATGAAGTGTTGGTGGTTGTTGTTGCATTGTACAATTCTCTCTATTTTTGTATATATTGAAATTTTTCCATAATAAAAAGTTTGAAAAATTGGAGTTACGAAAAACAAATTGTCTAGACCAGCATTCCTTTTTCCAGTAAGACACAGGATGTTCACAAATGTGCAGCACCACACCCATGTATAATTATACTGTTATGTGTAATTCCCAGCATACCAATTTTAAGTCTTTCAATCCTCTGGTTCTCAAGAAAGCCCTGTGAGAGTGCCAGTTAAAGTCACATTTTTATTGAGATATGACTTTGAATCTGACTGATTATTGGTTAAATCAGGGAAATACTTCAGGAAATAAGGCCAAAAAGCCATTTAAGGTAAAAAATATATATATTAATTCTGCCTTCAACCCTCACTCTTATTCCTTCATGTAGTATTGGGGAAAGTTTTTTTTTTATCTCCTGCCAACCCAGAAAAACCTCTCCAAAAGACAGAAAACATTGTTACTATTGAATAAACATTACTATTGAATAAACATTAAACCAGATTTCCGCATGCATCATAGGTAACCTGCTGATGAGATTAAAAAGGGTGGGGTTTCTTTCTGTTTTTGTAATGTGGCTGAGCAGTTATATACATGTTCTCGAGGTTAATTGTAATTTGTCCTCATTTAAGGGAACTGACAACACAGTTAGCTATACATTCTTTCATATTTATCCTAAATTCACCTGGCAGTTGGGCTATCTGTGCTAGTGAAAAGAAAACTTCTGGTATCGTATGATGAGCAGGTGGTGACAGTTTGGAGCTAGGCACTAGGTAAGCTTCCACAATGACAGGGAGATAGGATCACTATCTTTCTTGATGTTTACATTTCAAAGAGATGGCTCCCAGGCTCTCAAGAAAAACATTCCTGGTTTGTAATGCTCACAGAGGCTTTACAAGTTTACATACATATCAAAGGCATAGAGGAAGGATTTACAAATACAAATTTTCTCAAAGAATATTCTAAGAAAAAGGGCAGGGGTAGGGGCACATATCTTTCCCTTTTGGCAAAAGGGAAGATTCAATTTTTAAGTTTTCACTAGCAAACTGCTAATCCCCTAAAATCTTAGAAAACTGTAACCACTGCCTGTACTCTTTCCTGCCTACATCCTCCACTATCTAAGGAGAGTTTGGATACTGGTCAAAGCTCGCATTTGCTTCTGTTTCTATCTTTTGTTTTTGTTGTAGAAATGATCACATTGTGTGGTGACTGCACGTTGAATTATTCATTTCTAATGTTAAACTAGGCTCTTGGAGGAAACGAATTATTTCTTTTCATTACTAGATCCCTGGTGTCTTACAGAGCACCAGTGCCTAGAATAGAGTCTGGCACATTGTAGCAACACAGTAAATATTTGTTGAATGAATAAAATAAAGAGTAATCAGTGTCTTTTAAATAACAGAATGTGATTGGCTGAATAATGGCCCCTAAAGATACCTGGGACCCTGTGATGTTACCTTTTGTTTTGTTTTGTTTTTTTAATTTATTTATTTTTGGCTGTGTTGGGTCTTCTTTGCTGCACGCGGGCTTTCTCTAGTTGTGGTGAGCAGGGGCTACTCTTCAGTGGGGTGCATGGGTTTCTCATTGCGGTGGTTTCTCTTGTTGTGGAGCACAGGCTCCAGGAGCGTGGGCCTCAGTAGTTGTGACACGTGGGCTCAGTAGTTGTGGCTCACGGGCTCCAGAGCGCAGGCTCACTAGTTGCGGTGCACAGGCTTAGTTGCTCCACGGCATTTGGGATCTTCCCGGACCAGGGCTCAAACCCGTGTCCCCTGCATTGGCAGGTGGATTCTTAATGACTGCGCCACCAGGGAAGTCCCTGTGATGTTACCTTAATATCCCCTTAAGTTACCTTAACATGATTGAATTAGGGATTTTGATGGTGAAGTTATCCTGGGTTATCTAGGGGTGCCCAAGTGTAATCACAGTTGACTTTTTATGAGAGAGGCAGAAGGAAATTTGAAAAGAAAGCAGAGGTAGTATAATGATGGAAGCAAAGAGAAATATGAAGATGCTATGCTGTTGGCTTTCAAGGTGGAGGAAGAGACCATGAGCCAAAGAACGCAGCTCTAGTGGTTGGAAAAAGAAAGGGAGTGGATTCTCCCCTTGAGCTCTACTAACACCTTGGTTTCAGCCCAGTGAAACTGATTTCAGACTTTTGGCCTCTAGACAGTAAGAGAATAAAATGCGTTGTTTTAAGCCACCAAGTTTGTGATACTCTGTTACAGCAGCCAGAGGAAACTAATACACAAGATGAGTTCTCTAAGGATAAAAACAGTGGAAAATAATACTGGATGGGTAGGAAACTGGGATCAAAGGAACATAGTGAGAGTCAGTAGCAGTAACCATTATAGGGTAATAAGACCCTCAACCTAGGCATACTTTAGGGATGGCTGTTAGAGACATTTCAGTGATGGAATTTAATTAAGAGCATTTGGTGACTAGGCTTGGAATGCAGGGGGCAGAAAGTTTTGAGATGGAATTAAGAACTTATGGCAGAGCAACAGTAAGGTTATGATGTCATTCTGAACTAGGGAAAATAGTAAAAAGGTTTGAAAAAGCATGTGCCAGGTTCAGATTTGGACAGACTGAATTTGAAGTATAAGAAAAATACTAAAATGGAAATGCTAGTAGGCAGTTAGAAATACCACTTAAAGTACTTTGAGGAAAGTTGGGATAGTCGTTCATGTAGCAGGTGTTAGAGTGGATAAAATCAACTAGGGAAAGAAGAAGGTTGAAGATAGAATCTCAGAGTCTTAAGAGCCAAGGAGAGAGAATCTAGACCTAATGACAGAAACTAGTCAGGGCGGTGCCCATGCACAGATGACAGCTGTTTGTCATTTGTTAGACCTTCTGCCCCCTGGCAGAGGAGAGATAAGCAAGATCATTTTGGTCTCTATAAACTTCTGACTTGTTCATGAGGTAGCTCAGGTTTGGTCTAAGGTAGACCAATGTTTGATCTGCACTTCAGGAGATAGATTTGTAGGCCTTGCTAAAACCAAAATAAAAAGAAGAAAACCCTAAGCTGGTCATAAGGAATACTTAGAAGGGCCATGGTCCAAGGCTCTTCTTTGCTTCAGGGGCATGGTCCAAGGCTCTTCTTTGTATGAATTTAGGACTCTGGTGTTGGCACTTTATGGTGTAGTTGGGATGAGTAGAACTGATACAGTGCCTTGTAGCTAGGCTTACAAGATTGTCATCCTATCTTGCAGATCATGACCTTTTTTCATCCAAGCTGACTGATAGGGCCTCTTATCTGAATGGAATGTCTTGATATGGTTTTTTAATGCTTTGTAATAGTCTACACCTTTATAATTTGGCATACAAAGTGAGCGTCCTTGACACTATTCCTTTAAGATTTTTGAAGCTGTTTTTTTTTCCTTCAAACTTTTTATTAATGATGAATATACAAGTCTTTATGTGTGGGTAGTCATCTGTCAATCTTGATAACATACTTAAAACTGAATAATAATTTTCTCAAAAATATCAATCTAGTTATAGTTCCCTTTTTTTAAATTAATAATTTTTTTTCTTTCTATTATCATTATGAACTCATGGCTTTTTATGTTGTAGTATTTTTGATACAGCTTGTCGACTTAGTCATCAGGAACTCTTTTAAAGCAGGTCCCTATGTCCCTTGACACAGCCCTACACACACACACACACACACACGTATATGTTTGTGTATATATATTATATATTTTTGAATCTCAAGGGCAGAGGATTGAGTTAGCCATACTCTGTTTAATAGCACATTTTTTACACTCATGTCTACAAGGCCCATTTTTTCATTCTTATATTTCTACTCCATTCTCTTCCCTATTCCCTATCTCACCCCACACCACGATAGGCAAACATGCTAATGAATTTAATGCTTATCTTACTAACCTTATAAATTTTGTTAGCATCCTTGCTTTCTACTAATATCAGTATGTCCCACACTCACCGTGTACCACCTTCCAGAGCCCATACAAAGAAATCTCACACATATTTTGTACCTCTCATAGGCCATAAAGGAAATAGCCATCCTTCTAAGGAGTCCTCACTCATTTTAGTGTTAGACATCAATATCTTGAAGACTATAACACACATGTACTGGTGGGATGATATTGTTTAGAGCTCCTTTAGAAAACAGAGCCAGAGATTTATTTACAGGATATTTTATTTTCCATTTTAGTTCCAACATTACTTTAAAACTTAAAACTTACCTATTGAAATTAAACTTTTTGTAAACTAAAACTGTGCTATCTTTTATAGTTCAGTGAACCATATAAATATCATTCTAACTGAAATCATTGAATTATGGCCTTAATAAAATTTTAATTGAATTCAGTTTTTTACTATTATCATTGTTAGCCCTCCTTTACCTCCTTCTGTCCTTGACTGTCCATATTACTGACCCTTGACTTTTCAGTATTGCATGCAATTCATTATTGCCTCTTGCTTGAGGCACATACTGGCTTTTCCTAGCTCACAACTTTTGGCTTCATCTTATATTTTGACACTTCCATACACTACCTCAATAATGCCTACCTGTTTCCCTGCTTGGATTGGTCCTGAAACCTCCCCACAACCCAACTATTCTATAATGCAATTTCTAATATGAGTTTAAAAGATGTGTGTATATCAACTAAGAGTATTTGACATTGTTCAAAAAGATTAAAAAACTGTGTTTAAAGAAGATTAGTAAAACAAAAATTGTAATTTGAGTGCCATATTGAGGAATTTATAGTGAGTAGGAGATGATTTCTGGTCATAACCCACAGGGTAGAAGAGGAAACTATATGATATTAATGGATTTAATAATATTGAAGCAACTTTGCTTGCATTCCTGGAATAATGCGGTGTTGGAATCTGTTTGCTAAAGGTAATTTTCTTAGAATGTTTGCATTGATATTGATAACTGATACTGTTATGTAGTTTTCTTTCTTTGTATTATTATCTGGTTTTTTTCCATATTATATTTCCTTCATAAAAGGAACTAGGAACTTTTCCTTTCTTTTAAATGCACTGGCATAATTTATAGAGCCTTGGGACTATCTGGTCCTTCAAGATTTGGTAGAATTCTCCAGTGCTTTTTTTTATAGGATTGCTCTTTAATAACTTAATTTTTTCAATGATAATTGGTCTGTCCCAGCTTTCTAATTGTAATGGGGTCAGTTTTGGTAACCTGCATTTCTCTAGGGAATTATCTGTTTCATATAGGTTTTCATAGATTTGAATAGAGATATCTATTCTCTTCATTATTAATTCCTGTTTTTATCCTTACTTTTTTCTTCCATGGCTTTCTTTCCATTTACTTAGTTTTTCTAGTTTTGTGAGCTGGGAATTTAAATTAAGCTGTACTTTATGTTTCCTGTGCTCCTGTTCCGATCTTCTTGGTTATTTTTTTCATATTTTTCAATTTAAAGTGGGATTAATCTTTCTGGTGGTCACTTCAGCTCGTCTTCAGGCTCTTTGCTAGAGTTCTTCCTTTCTCTGGCATTTTTTTTCAGTCTACCATTGCTCATCACAGAGCCTTTTACCTGGGGAAGTGAGGATCAGGAGCATACAGGGCTATGATGCTGGGAATTGTTGCTTTTTTTCTCTCTCTTTTTTAAACAACTGTGTTGAGGTATAATTCACAGACTATAAAATTCATGCTTTTAAAGTGTACAGTTTAACGGTTTTAAGTATGTTCACAAAGATCTTCAACCATTGCCACTAATTTTAGAACATTTTCATTACCCCAGAAAGAAATCCTGTACCCATTAGCAATCACTCCACATTCCTGCATCCTCCTAACCCCTGGGAACTCCTAATCTACTTTCTGTCTTTATGGATTTGACTATTCTGGACATTTCATGTAAGTGGAATCATATAATATGTAGCTCTTTCTATCTGGCTTCTTTTACTTAGCATATTTTCAAGACTCATTCATGTTGTAATATGTATCAGTACCTCATTCCTTTTTATGGATAACTAATATTCCATTGTATGGATATATCACCTTTTGTTTATCCATTCATCTGTTGATGGACATTTGAGTTTCCATTTTTGGTTATTACGAATAATGCTGCTATGACCATTTGTGTAAAAGTTTTTATTTTGACAGATGTTTCATTTCTCATGGGTGTATACTTAGGATGAAATTACAGAGTCATATTTTTAGGCTATGTTTAACTTTTTAAGTAACTACCAAACTGTTTCCCAGAGCAGGTGTATTTACTATTTTACATTCCCACCAGCTATGTATGTAGGTTCCAATTTACCCAAATTCTCGACAAAACATTTTATTGTCCCCTAATTATTTTTTTTATTGTGGTAAAGTAAAAGTAATGTAAAATTTACCATTTTAACTATTTCTAAGTGTACACTTTGGTGCCATTAAGTACATTAACAGTGTTGTAGCCATTATCATTATCCATCTGGAGATGTTTTTTATAATCCCTCACTGAAACTCTCTACCCATTAAATAATAATTCTCCATCAGCTTTTCTCCCCAGCCTCTGGTAATCACTGTTCTACTTTCTGTCTCTGCATTTGACTGTTCTAGAATCCTCAGAATTGGAGTCATATAACACTTGTCATTTTGTGTCTGGCTTATTTCACGCTGCATGATGTCTTCAAGGTTCATCCATGTTGTAGCATCTATCAGAATTTCATTTCTCTGGAAAGCTGAATAATCATTATATGTATATACTACTTTTTGTTTATCCATTCATCTGTCAATGGACAGTTGGGTTGTTTCCACCTTTTGGCTATTGTGAATAATGCTATTATGAGCATGGGTATACAAATATCTCTTTGAGTCTTTGCTTTCTGTTCTTTTGGGTATATCTGTAGGAATGGAATTACTGAATCCCATGGTAATTCTCTGCTTAACTTTTTGAACAACTGCCATATTGTTGTGCACTGTAGCTATATTATTTTACATTCCCAACAGCAGTGCACAAGGGTTCCAGTTTCTCCACATCCTTGCCAACATTTGTTATTTTCTGTGTGTATACACACACATACACACATGTATATAAAATATACACATACACATATATATTAGCCATATTAACAGACGTGAAGTGGAATATTGTGCTTTGAATTTTTATTTCCTGACATGTTGAACATCTTTTCATGTGCTTATTGGCCATTGGTATGTCTTCTATAGAGAAATGTCTATTCAAGTCCTTGGCTCATTTTTGAATTGGATTGTTTGTTTTCTTATTGTTGAGTTGTAGGAATTCTTTATATATTCTGGATATTAACCCTTTATCAGATACATAATTAGAAAACATTTTTTGCTGTTCTGTAGGTTACCTTTTTATTCTGCTGATAGTGTTCTTTGATGTACAGAAGGTTTTATTTATATTTTTTTAATTTTTCTTTTTTTTTGGCCACACTGCTCGGCTTGCAGGATCTTAGTTCCCTGACCAGGGATAAAACCCTGGCCCTGGCAGTGATAGTGCCGAGTCCTAACCACTGGACTGCCAGGGAATTCCCCCAGAAGCTTTTAATTTTGATGAAATCCAATTATTTGTCTATTTTTTTCCTTTGTTTCCTGTGCTTTTGGTATCCTATCCCAGAAATCATTGCTAAATCCTAAGTCATGAAGCTTTTACCCCTATGTTTTCATCTAAGAATTTTATAGTTTTAGATCTTACATTTAAGTCATGTATTCATTTTGAGTTAATTTTTGTGTATGGTGTTAGGTAAAGGGTCCAGCTTCATTTTTTTTGCAAGTGGATATCCAGCTTTCCCAGCACTATTTGTTGAAAAGACTGTCTTTTCCCCATTGAATAGTCTTGGCACCCTTGTCAAAAATCATTTGCCCATATATGTGAAGGTTTATTTCTAGACTTCCTATTCTATTCTGTTGGTCTATATGTTCATCTTTATGCCAGTACCACAATGCTTCGATTACTGTAACTTTGTATAAGTTTTGAAATCAGTAAGTATGAGTACTCCAACTTTGTTCTTCTTTTTCAAGATTATTTTGGATTTTCAGGGTCCCTTGAGATTCCATATAAATTTTAAGATGGGTTTTACTATTTCTGCAAAAAAAAAACGGCATTGGAATATTGATAGGGCTTTCATTTAACCTCTAGATCACTTTAGGTAGTATTGCCATCTTATCAATATTAAATCTTACAATCTGCAAATACCTGATGTTTGTCCATTTACCTATGTCTTCTTTACTTTCTGCAGTGTTTGTAGTTTTCAGTTTACAAATCTTTTACCTCCTTTGAGTTAATTCCTAAGTATTTTATTCTTTTTGATGCTATCGTAAATGAAATCCTTTTCTGTATTTCTGTTTTGGCTTGTTCATTGTTGGAGGATAAAAACACAACAGTTTTTGTGTTGATTTTTTATCCTGCTACTTTGCTGAATTTGTGTATTAGTTCTAACAGTTTTTTTGTGGAACTTTTACATTTTCTACATATAAGATTATCTGTTGTCATCTGTTGCAAACTATTATATATAGAATGAATAAACAAGATCCTACTGTATAGCACAGGGAACTATATTCAATATCCTGTGATAAACCATAAATAATGGAAAAGAATATGAAAAGAATGTATGTATGTGTAACTCAAATCACTTTGCTGTACAGCAGAAATGAACCCAACATTGTAAATCAACTATACTTCAATAAAATAAATTTTTAAAAAAGATCATGTCATCTGTGACTGAGATCATTTTACTTTTTCCTTTCCAATTTAGATATCTTTTATTTAATTTTCTTGCCTGATTGCTCTGGCTAGAAATTCCAATACTATGTTGGGTTGAAGTGGTAAAAGTGGGCACCCTTATCTTGTTCCTGATCTCAGAGGAAAAGATTATAGTCTTTAACCATTGAGTATGATGTTAACTATGGGTTCTTTAAGGATGGTCTTTATTGTGTTGGGGTATTTTCCCTCCAGTCCCAGTTTATTGAGTGTTTTGTTTTTAATCATGAAAAGGTGTTGAATTTTGAATTTTGTCAGATGCTTTTTTCTACATCACTTGAGATGATCATGTGATTTTGTGTCTTCTTTCTGTTAATGTGATGTGTTGCTTTAATTGGTTTTCATATGTTGAACCATTCTTGCATTCCAAGGATAAATCTCATGGTGTATAATCATTCTAATATTCTGAATTCTCTTTGCCTAGTACTTTATTGAGGATTTTAAAATCAATATTCATAAGGAATATTGGTCTTTAGTTTTCTATTCTTATAGGGTTTTTGTCTGGCTTTATTATCAGGGCGATGCTGGCCTCATAGAATAAGTTAGGAAATATTGCCTCCTCTTTAGTTTTTTGGAAGAGTTTCAGAAGGAGTGGTGTTAGTTCATCTTTAATATTTGATAGACAGTAAAACTATCTGGTACAGAGCATTTTTACTACTGGGATGCTTTGATTACTGGTTCAGTTGTTTTACTAGTTATATGTCTGTTCAGATTTTCTACTTCTTCATAATTCAGTTTGGGTAAGTTTTGTGTTTCTAGGAATTTGTCCATATCATCTAGGCTATCCAATTTTTTGTCATACAGTTATCCATGGTTTTTCCTTATAATCCTTTTTATTTCTTTTGACTCCGTGGTAATGTTGCCAACTTGCATTTCTGATTTTAGTACTTTGTGTCTTCTCTCTTTTATTTTTAGTCAGTCTCACTAAAGGTTTGTCAATTTTGTAGATCTTTACAAATAACTGATTTTGGATTTGTTGATTTTTTTCTCTACTGTTTTTCTATTTTCTGTTTTATGTATGTAGGCTCTTGTCTTTATTATTTCTTCCTTCAGCTAGCTTTGGGTTTAGTTTGTTCTTTTTCTAGTTCCGTAAGTTGTAAAGTTATGTTGTTAATTACAGCAGTATTTAAAATATTTTTATATATATATATTTTTTAATCCTTATATTTTTATAACATTGAAGTGTTTTATCCAAGAATAGGAGAGGTTTTTCAGGTAACTTTAATGTCATTCAAGACTGTTCTAAGGACTTTCCTGGCAGTCCAGTGGTTAAGACTTCACCTTCCAATGCAAGGGGTGCGGGTTTGATCCCTGGTCAGGGAGCTAAGATCCCACATGCCTCGGGGCCAAAAAACCAAAACATAAAACAGAAGCAGTATTGTAACAAATTCAATAAAGACTTTAAAATTGGTCCGCAACAACAATAAAAAAATCTTTAAAAAAAATTTTTTTAAAGACTGTTTTAAATTTTTTCTCATATAAGTTTCTCATATTTCTTGTGAATTCATTGCCCTAAATCTTTGTATAAATGAAGGTTATTGATTTTAGTGTGTTAATTTTATATCCTGGCATGTCACTGATCAAGGTTTATCATTGATTCTCTGAGGTTTAATTTCAGCTATAGTATTATATCATCAGCAAATAGAGATAGTTTTATTTCCTCTTTACTCAGCCTTATGCCTCTAATTGATTTTGCTTGTGTACTTGTATTGGTTGATACATCTAGTACAATGTTGAATAGAAGTGAAAGTAATGGGCATCCTTGCCTTGTTCTTGATCATAGTGGAACTGTCTCTAGAGTTTCTTCATTAAATAAGATACTGGCTTTAGGACTAAAGTATATGTATTTATCTTGTTGAGGAATCATCCCTCAATTCCTGTTTTCTTGAATATTTTTATTATCAATGGTGCTGAATTTTTTTTAACGCTTTCTCATTATCTCTAGATACACTCATAATTTTTTCCCTTAGGTACATATTATAATATACTGTGGTTAAGTGGTATAATAAGGGGAATAGATTGTTGGAGCTCAGAGTCAGGAAAGGGTGCAAAGAAGAGCTTAACACTGGAACTGAATCTGAAGGCTACAGAGAAGTTTGACATGTAGGAAAAGTAGGGAAGACATTCAAGATTAGAAATAATTACAGAAATGAGAGTGCTGTCAGGGAGGTAATGTATGAGTCTGTCATAGGCTTTGGATACTACACTGCATTTCCCAATTCATACTCCTCCTCTGATGCCTTCTCTCCATTCTCCTGGTAATGTGTATACTCTTCACCTTCTTTAAATGAGCATCTTTGTTTTATTCACCCTAGTACTCCAGCTCTCATCCATTATTATTTTATACGGTAGCACTGTTACTTTCCTATTTTTTCCTCTTGCTAGTTTCTTTTAGCCAGAAAGCAATGCCTTATTTAGATATCATTACTATTTAGTCCTTCTACACATTTAGTCTCAGCTAATCATGTGAATCATTGGCAATTTCTTTCTTTTTTTGTTTTTTTCAGGATGTAAGAGCAGTCCTAAAACCACAAAGTCAACTCAAACTCAAGATGCATCATTTTGGGGTCCAAGGAAAAGACTCAAAAAAAATGAACCCTGGAACTTCATATCAGAAAAACCCTGCATATATGAAGACAGAATAAAGAAACAGAAGGACAAAAATGAAAGTTTACAAATAATTTCAGTCACCCATACAAAGATCCTCACTGTAGAAAGAAGCCATAAAAATAATGACTTTGGCCAGAATTTCAGCCTGAAATCAGTGTTTGTTAAGCAACAGAAGATTGCTAGAGAAAAAACACCCTCAAAATATGAAATACAAAGAAATAGCTTAAGGCAGGATTCAAATTTACTTAACCAACCAAAACTCAAGACAGCAGAAAAACGCTATAAATGTAACATTTGTGAAAAAGCCTTCATTCACAATTCATCCCTTCGTAAACATCAGAAAAACCATACTGGAGAGAAATTATTTAAATGTAAAGAATGTTTGAAAGCCTTCAGCCAAAGTTCAGCTCTTATTCAACATCAAAGAACTCATACTGGAGAGAGACCCTATATATGTAAAGAATGTGGAAAAGCCTTCAGCCATAGTGCATCCCTTTGTAAACACCTAAGAACCCATACTGTGGAAAAATCCTATAGATGTAAAGAATGTGGTAAATCCTTCAGCAGAAGGTCTACCCTTTTTATACATCAAAAAATCCACGCTCGAGAAAATCCCCACAAATATAACCCAGGAAGGAAGGCATCCAGTTGTAGCACATCCCCTTCTGGATGTCAGAGAATTCATCTCAGAAAGAAGTCCTATTTATGTAATGAATGTGGCAACACCTTTAAGTCTAGTTCATCTCTTCGTTATCATCAGAGAATTCATACAGGAGAGAAACCTTTTAAATGTAGTGAATGTGGGAGAGCCTTTAGTCAGAGTGCATCTCTTATTCAACATGAAAGAATTCACACTGGAGAAAAGCCTTATAGATGTAATGAATGTGGAAAAGGTTTCACTTCTATTTCACGACTTAATAGACACCGAATAATTCATACTGGAGAGAAACTGTATAATTGTAATGAATGTGGTAAAGCCTTAAGTTCCCACTCGACACTCATTATTCATGAGCGAATTCATACTGGAGAGAAACCATGTAAGTGTAAAGTGTGTGGGAAAGCCTTCAGACAAAGTTCAGCTCTCATTCAGCATCAGAGAATGCATACTGGAGAAAGACCCTATAAATGTAATGAATGTGGGAAAACATTCAGGTGTAACTCATCCCTTAGTAATCACCAGAGAATTCATACAGGAGAGAAACCGTATCAGTGTCTGGAATGTGGGATGTCCTTTGGCCAAAGTGCAGCTCTTATTCAACATCAAAGAATTCATACAGGAGAAAAACCCTTTGCATGTAATACATGTGGGAAAACTTTTAGGCAGAGCTCATCACTTATTGCGCATCAAAGAATTCATACTGGAGAGAAACCCTATGAATGTAATGCATGTGGGAAACTCTTCAGCCAGAGGTCGTCCCTTACTAACCATTATAAAATTCACATTGAAGAGAACCCCTTCAAAGTGGATTTGCATGTGTGAAATCCTTAAACCAAAGCTCATTAGAATACAGTTGGCCCTGCTTATCTCTGGGTTCCACATCCACTGATTCAAATAACTGCAAATTTTAAATATTCAGAAAAAGAATTCCAGAAAGTTCCAAAAAGCAAAATTTGAATTTGCCACACACCGGCAACTATTTTCATAGCATTTGCATTGTATTAGGTATTACAAGTAATTTAGAGATGATTTAAAAAAAAAATGATTTAAAGTACATGAGAGGATGTACATAGGTTATATGCAAATTCTACACCATCTTATATAAGGGACTTGATCAGCCTCAGATTTTGGTATCTGTGAGGGGGTCCTGGAAACAGTCCCCCATGGACACTGAGGGACAACTGTATACATACTTGAGAATGATTTAGTAAATGTAATGAATATGATAAAGCTTCTATTTTAATTTAGTCCTCATAGTTATTAAAGACTAAGGATAAACCTTGACTGTGTAATAAATACGTGGGATACTTTCACACCTGTCAGTCACTTTTTTAAATATCCTGAGACAAATAAACAACAAAATATTGATTTTGGCCATTTGTAAGATAAAAGGTAAGGTTTTTCTCTTTATACAGCATTATACACTTTATGCAACATATAAACAGAAAAATCTGGGTGCAGGGGTGCTGGATTTCTCATTAGAAACCAACTGTATAAGCTAATAGCATATTTATTACAACTAACATTTTAATAGCAAACAAAATCTTAAAATATATGCATTTATAGAGCCAAGGACCAAATAATAGATAAAAATAAACTGCAAACTACCTCAGTCTGGAACTTGCCTTTTCCTAAACTGTTGTCAAACTTTGTGCGTGGTTTTCATCAAAAAAGAGGCAAAACAAAAACAAGAAAACCCTCTGTTCTCTTCCTCCTTTATTTTTCTAGTTACTTCCAAACTATACCTGTTTCCCAAATTTTTTATGCAATTTCTAATTTTGTTTTCAGAATTATTTTTCTTTGTTGTATTGAAGTCATTTATTCTATAACTACTTGCTATGTTCTATACAGCGTGCTAATTTAAGTAGGAAAAATATACTTTGATTAGGTAATCACTTTAAAGTTAAAGCTATTTTTTTTAGTTCGCTGCAGAAGAAATCCTAAGAACCTATCACCTGTGGCAAAGTCTTAAAAAGGGATCAATTTCATGAAATAAAAGCATGTTTTCCCCACTTGAGGTTTTCTAGTTTTTAAAAATCTCAGACTCCAAAGGAAAATAAAAGAAGGGAAAGAATTCTAAACCTTTTAAAAACCAGTTTACTCAGTAAATGTTTGTTTAACCCCTGAGCCAGGTATTATCCCAGGCACTGGAAATTGTTCAGGAGAAAAGAACTAAAAAAAAAAAAAAAAGTCATGAACTGAGGGGCAAAAGGAGGGGGTTGAAGAGGTAACAAAGTAAGTAAATTACCATGTGTTAGAGTAGTTTTCACAGAGAAATAGATGATACAATGATACTATGTTACAGAACACAAATGCTGTAGAGATTTGTGCAGGATGCAGAAAGAAGGAATGGTCCTAACGAAGGGAGCCCGAAAGGACCAGGGACAGTCATGCCTGAGCCCAGTTTTGGAAGAATAATGGGAATTCTCCAGAGAGTGAGATGAGTGCTTCAAGGGGAGGGAGCCACATAAGCAAAGGTAAAGGTAGGTGACAGCATGACACGTTTGTAGAACATCTGTTGTGAGAATGACAGGTTGAAGCTTGAGAAGAAAGCAGAACTGAAGGTCTTACTGCCATCCTAAAGAACTTGATTCTGAAATTTCTAGAACCAATGAAAGATTTTATATAAGGGAAATTGTTCTGGCAATAAGGTGTGGAGACTGAATTTAGGAGGTTGAAGACAGCTGAACAGACAAGCCTAGAAAACTAGAGTCAGAAGACTAGAATTCAGAGTAATTAAAATACACGGTAGTCAAAACCTCGGTATGTGAACTTGGCCAGCAGAGTGTACAGGTTAGAAGGAGAAGCAGGGATCATGGATAAACCCCACAAAAACATCAGTAAATAAGGAGTTGGTGGAGGAAAAGGAATTTAAGATGAAATGGAATGGCCCTAGAGGTAGGAGAAAAGCCAGAAGAGTGATGTCACTGAGCCCAAAGGAGAACTGAATCTCCGTAGTGTCGGGTGCCACAGATCACAAAACAGTAAATTGGAATTGGTAGCTAGAATGTTGGAGACCTTGGCAAGAGCAATTTCTGTTAATTAGGGTGAACAGAAGCCACATTATTCTAGGTTAGAAGATGAGAACTAGTGGGCTGTTTTACACTATGTTTCAAGAAGTTTAAATGAAGGGAAGAAAAGAGGGTTGCATTTAGAAGGGAGAAAATTACTTAGGGAACATTTCTGTGTTAATAATTGAGGCAATGTATACACATGTTGAAGATGAACTAATGAAGAGATCATTGTGTGGAACATATTTTCTGAGAGATTATGAAAGAATTAGAGCATAGGTGGAGGAATTTACCTTAGGCTGGAGAGAAAGCCTACAGAAAGATAGGAATGCAGATAAATTTCTGTTTAATTTGGAGGTGAAGGAATTTCTATCTGCTGACCTTATTTTCTGTAAAGCCGGGGAAAGATTTCACTTTTAAGATGTTGACTATAGTAGCGATTTTTGGATCTTTGGGTGCTTAAAAATGTTAATGAGTTTCAATTTGTGTTTTGGAGACTTTTTAGGAAGTCATGCCTCTGAGTTCACTCTATACTCCTGTTTCAGTAAGAAAGCTCCACTTTTATTCTATATGTTTGATATCTGTGTTACTTTTTTTTTTTTAAGAAAAGAATTTGCTGGTAAATTAAAGTTTAAAAAGTACTTAGGATAAGAAAGAATGCTTTAAAAGAGTGATAAGTCTGAACAGAGACTGGAAAGGACTATAGGAGTTCAGCAAGTGTGTGGAGGTAGATGGAAAGACATTCACATAGGGGAAAAGTTTGTGCAATGGAAAGGAAGCATAAGAGGACATGATGTCCTCACTGTACACTTGTAAGTAGTATTTTTTAAACTTCATTTTCCAATTATTTGTTACTAGTACATAGAAATACAATTGATTTTTATATATTGACCTTATAGCCAATAACCTTGCTAAATTGACTTTTTCTAATAGCTTTTTTTGTAGATTCTTTGGAATTTTCTGCAAACACAATGATCATCTGTAAATAATGACCGTTTTATTTTTCTCTTCTAGTTGTAATACATTTAAAATTTTCTTCTTACATTGTAGTACTATATACAAGCCAGTACAATGTTGAATATGAATGATAACATTCATTTTTCACCATTTAATGATGTTACCTTTAATTTGTCTGTGGATATCTGTTATCAGAATAGAAACATACCCCTGTATTCCCAGTGTGCTGTGAGTTTTTATCATAAATGGGAGTAGTATTTTGTCATTTTTATTTTTTGCATTTAGTGGAATAATCATAATTGTTCTCTTCACACTTTTAATAGGTAATTATATGGACTGAATTTTTATGCTAACCGATGTTGCGTTCCTGAAATAAATTCTACCTGGTCATGATACATCATCATTTACGTTGTATGTGTTTATAAGATCAGGTGTCTTAATAAGTAGAAGCTTGATGAAGTGACCAAGATGTGTTTAAGAACTCAGAGCAAATTTTTTTATCATCCAAATCTGAAGGATGGATGGAATCATAATACCTAGAGAGAGGAAGGGGATGGCAAGGACAAGAGTACCACGGGAGCAAAAGGCTCAGAAGGAGAGTGTATGTCGCATCTATAGAGACCAGTAGGTAAACAAGCCTTGCTGATGTGGAGGATTCCTGATAGGATAAAAGAAAAATATAATATTGGAAATGAAAGCTAGAGTTAGGTTATTAGAAACTTTAAATGCTATCTGAGAGTACAGGAGTTTGGATATGATCCTTAGATATTAAATCAGAGTATATTTCTGAGGAGCAAATGGCCAATGTGAAACCTGTTTTAGGAAGACTGATGGGGCAGAAGGTTCAAAGTTTCTGGCTTGAGAAACTGGCTGAAGGATGGATTCTTGAGAATAGGAGTTTGGGACAGTCTGTGAGAAATGTTTAGTGAGAAGATAAAAAAACAAAAACAAAAACAGAGGCTAGCTCTGCTCTTGGTGCCTGACAATTGTCCTGCACAAATTGACAAATACCACAGATGCTAAAATTCTTCAAGCTGACAGTGTTATTTTCTTTTTAATTAAGGTGCAGTTATGCTTTCAAAATGAGAACATATAATTTCAGTTAGTATTGTAAGTCAGTATGCTTCAGGTTATAAAAACAGTTGTTTAAGGAATACAACTTTCAAGAACTATTTTTAAAGTTTTTTTTTTGTTTTGTTTTGTTTGAGAGAGAGAACTTTCAATGAGAGCATTGGACAAAAAGTCAAGAGACCTGTGTGTTTTCCTGCCCCCATTCTGGTTCAAGTTACATAGTCCCTGGCCTTTTCAAACCTAGAAATTCCACTGTGTTTTTTCATATACTGCTTTACGGTTCCTAATGGTATAGATTAACTCAAATTTTTAAATGTTCATCTTATGTATTTTGGGGGTAGAAACATCATTAGTTGGTAACAATATTAGCATATATTGTTGGATAAAATAATCAAGTTATATATTACAAACTAAAATTTTCAATCTAAAAATTAAATTGTTCTAGGAAGATGGAGTAGGCAGATATATACTTTTTGCTATTTTCCCACTAAGTACATTTAAAACCCCTCTTTATTATATTTAAAACAATCATGAGATTCTGAAAAATGGAGAGAAGCATATAGGCCAGCTAAGAACCTCAGGACCAGTGATACGGTAGTTGTTTTTGCCTCATATATCCCAAATGTAGAGCTGAAGAAGCAGGAACCCAGAAACAGCAAGAGACATAGACACAAAAAAATTTACAAAACCCCAACAAAGCCTACTTTCATTAGCCAAAGGACCAGGAAAGGGGTGCCCTAGCAAGACAGAAAACTCTTAGGTAATAACCACTCTACTCCAGACAAACAACACGGAAAAAACTGGTCCCATCACTACACACACCAGCAAAGGCTGAGTGGAGAGCCTAGGCTTCCACCCTTATAAGACTGTAAAGAGGGGCCAGAAAACTTTGCTGGTGGTTCCAGAAAAGGCCAAGAGCTAGGACATTCATTCATGCCCGGTGGTAATAAACCACCTCTCTTCCCAGCAATAATAGTGGACACTAAATGGGGAACTGGGACACCCCCCTCCCTTCCACTCAGTAGTAAGAGCATCGCATCCTCTTCCTGCTGGGGTGGTATCAGAGGGGGCCTAGTGTAGGGACAGAATTTTTACCACTACCCAACAGTGATGAGGCCACACTCCCACCCCATAGTGCCATTGGAGGCCAAATAGGGATCAAACAAGGCACTCTTATCTGTCACAACCAGAGTGATATCAGTGAAGGCTTAGTGAGGAACTAGAAGTCCCACCCTCATCAAGGAATAAAAAGGAGACCCTTAACTCCTTGGGTGTCTAGGGAGGCCAAATGGGAAAGCTGAACTTCTACCCCACATGGCCATTATGAGGTGGAACTTCATAATGCCATCTTTGCTGTAGCAGTATCAAAGCACGTCAGCTGAAGCAGAAGATTCAAATAAGATCCAGAGTTTCATAACATAATACCCAAATTTTCCAGGATTCAACAAAACACTTTCATCATACCAAGAACCAGGAAGATCACTTGAATGAAAAAGACAATTAGTAAACATCAACAATTAGGTGACAGAGATGTTAGAATAATGTAACAAAGATTTTTATAGCAGCCATCATAAAAATACTTCGATGAGCAATTTCAAAAATGTTTGAAACAAAAAATAGAGCCTTATCAAAGAAATTTAAGTCTCAGCAAAGAAGTAGAAAAGATAAAAAAGAAACAAATGGAAATTTTAGAACTGAAAACATGCAGTAACAGAAATTTTAAAAATTCACTGTATGGGCTCAAGAACAGAACTGAGTGGATAGAGAATATGTATGAACTTAAAGTTAGTCTCCTCAGTCCTGTTTAAAAATATTGGTTCCTGGGACTTCCCTGGTGGTGCAGTGGTCAAGAATCTGCCTGCCAATGCAGGGGACCTGGGTTCGAGCCCTGGTCCAGGAAGATCCCACATACGGCGGAGCAACTAATCCTGTGTGCCACAACTACTGAGCCTGCACTCTAGAGCCCACAAGCCACAACTACTAAAGCCCACGTGCCTAGATCCCATGCTCTGCAACAAGAGAAACCACTGCAGTGAGAAGCCCATGCACCACAACAAACAGTAGCCCCTGCTCGCCACAACTAGAGAAAGCCCATGGGCAGCAATGAAGACCCAACACAGCCAAAAATAATAAATAAATAAAAATACATAAATTTATTTTTGAAAATCCTTTGTTCGTTTAAAAGGATTATATCAGAAAATGAAGACATTATTTATTAATGAATTAATTTACTTATTCAATTTATTTTACCATCAAAAAGAACAAAAACAGTCCATCTTTGCCCATTCTTAATTGGATTATTTGTCTTATTATTGAGTTGTGAGTTCTCTGTATGTTCCAGATACTAGTTCTGTGTCAGATATATGATTTACAATTATTTTCTCCCATTGTTTGTGTGAGTTAACTTTTCATTTTTTGATGGTATAATTTGAAACACAAATATTTATCTCGAAGTACTTTCTAATATCTCTTTTGAATTGTTCTTTGACCCATTGATTTTTTTAGGAGTGTATAGTTTAATATCCACATATTTGTGAGTTTTCCATATTCTTGTTATTGATTTTTAATTTCATTCCATTGTGGTTGGATAATGTACATCGTATTACTTCAATACTTTTAATTTATTGAGGGTTTTCTGTTTTTGTTTTTGTTTGTTTCTTTTTGTCTTGTACGTGATCTATCCTTGAGAATTTTTCATGTGCCCTTGAGATTATATAATCTGTGTTGTTGGGGGAATTGTTTTACCAATATCTGTTAGGTCTAATTTGTTTATAGTGTTGTTCAAGTCTTCTCTTTCCCTGTTTATATTCTGCCTGGTTGTTCTGTTGTTGAAATGGGATATTAAAGTCTCCAAGTATTAATGTTTAACTATTACTTCTTCCTTCACTTCTGTCAGTTTTTGGTTCATGTTTTTGGTGCTCTGTTTTTTTTGTTGGTTTGTTTTTTAATGTCTTTATTGGGCTATAGTTACTTTAAAATGTTGTGTTAGTTTCTGCTGTACAACACACAAAGCAAATCAGCTATATGTATACATATATCACAATATCCCCTCCCTCTTGAGCCTCACTCCTACCCTCCCTATCCCACCCCTCTAGGTCATCACAAAGCTTCGAGCTGATCTCCCTGTGCTATGCAACAACTTCCCACTAGCCATCCATTTTACATTTGGTAGTGTATGTATGTTAATGCTACTCTCTCACTTCGTCCCAGCTTCCCCTTCCCTCCCGTGTCCTCAGGTCCATTCTCTATGTCTGTGTCTTTATTCCTTCCCTGCCACTAGGTTCATAAGTACCATTTTTTAGATTCCATATATGTGTGTTAGCATCTGGTATTTGTTTTTCTCTTTCTGACTTTCTTCACTTGGTGTGACAGTCTCTAGGTCCATCTACCTCATTACAAATAACTCAATTTCATTCCTTTTTATGGCTGAGTAATATTCCATTTTATGTATGTGCCACATCTTCTTTATCCATTCGTCTGTCGATGGACATTTATTTAGTTTGCTTCCATGTCCTGGCTATTGTAAATAGAGCTGCAATGAATATTGTGGTACATGACTCTTTTTGAATTATGGTTTTCTCAAGGTATATGCCCAGTAGTGGGATTGCTGGGTCATATGGTAGTTCTATTTTTAGATTTTTAAGGAACCTCCATACTGTTCTCCATAGTGGCTGTATCAATTTACATTCCCACCAACAGTGCAGGAGGGTTCCCGTTTCTCCACACCCTCTCCAGCATTTATTGTTTGTAGATTTTTTGATGATGGCCACTCTGACTGGTGTGAGGTGATACTTCATTGTGGCTTTGACTTGCATTTCTCTAATGATTAGTGATGTTGAGCATCTTTTCATGTGTTTGTTGGGAATCTGTATGTCTTCCTTGGAGAAATGTCTATTTAGGTCTTCTGCCGATTTTTGGACTGGGTTGTTTGTGTTTTTTATATTGAGCTGCATGAGCTCCTTGTATATTTTGGAGATTAATTCTTTGTCAGTTGCTTCGTTTGCAAATATTTTCTCCCATTTCTGAGGGTTGCCTTTTTGCCTTCTTTATGGTTTCCTTTGCTGTGCAAAAGCTTTTAAGTTTCATAAGGTCCCATTTGTTTATTTTTTATTTTACTTCCATTACTCTAAGAGGTGGGTCAAAAAAGATCTTGCTGTGATTTATGTCATATAGTGTTGTGCCTATGTTTTCCTCAAAGAATTTTGTAGTGTCTAGCCTTACATTTAGGTCTTTAATCCATTTTGAGTTTATTTTTGTGTATGGTGTTAGGAACTGTTCTAATTTCATTCTTTTACATGTAGCTATCCAGTTTTCCCATCACCACTTATTGAAGAGGCTGTCTTTTCTCCATTGTATATTCTTGCTTCCTTTGTCATAGATTAGTTGGCCATATGTGCGTGGGTTTATCTCTGGGTTTTCTATCCTGTTCCATTGATCTATATTTCCGTTTTTGTGCCAGTACCATACTTTCTTGATTACTGTAGATTTGTAGTATAGTCTGAAGTCAGAGAGCCTGATTCCTCCAGCTCCGTTTTACTTTCTCAAGATTGCTTTGGCTATTCGGGGTCTTTTGTGTTTCCATACAAACTGTAAAATTCTTTGTTCTAGTTCTCTGAAAAATGCCATTGATAATTTGATAGGGATTGCACTGAATCTGTAGATTGCTTTGGGTAGCATAGTCATTTTCACAATGTTGATTATTCCAATCCAAGAACATGGTATATCTTTCCATCTGTTTGTATCGTCTTTGATTTCTTTCATCAGTGTCTTACAGTTTTCTGCATACAGGTCTTTTGCTTCCTTAAGTAGGTTTATTCCTAGGTATTTTATTCTTTTTATTGCAGGGGTAAATGAGAGTGTTTCCTTAATTTATCTTTCTGATTTTTTGTTGTTAGTGTACAGGAATGCAAGAGATTTCTGTACATTAATTTTGTATCCTGCTATTTTACCAAATTCATTGATTAGCTCTAGCAGTTTCCAGGTGGCATCTTTAGGCTGTTCAGTGTATAGTATCATGTCATCTGCAAACAGTGACAGTTTTACTTCTTCTTTTCCAATTTGGATTCCTTTTATTTCTTTTCTTCTCTGATTACCATGGCTAAAACTTCCAAAACTATGTTGAATAATAGTGGTGAGAGTGGACAACCTTGTCTTGTTCCTGATCTTAGAGGAAATGGTTTCAATTTTTCACCATTGAGAATGATGTTGGCTGGGGTTTGTCATATATGGCCTTTATTATGTTGAGGTAAGTTCCCTCTATGCCTACTTTCTGGAGGGTTTTTTATCATAAATGGGTGTTGAATTTTGTCGAAAGCTTTTTCTGCATCTATTGAGATGATCATATGGTTTTTCTCCTTCAATTTGTTAAAATGGTTTATCACACTGATTGATTTGCATATATTGAAGAATCCTTGCATTCCTGGGATTAACCCCACTTGATCATGGTGTACGATCCTTCTAATGTGCTGTTGGATTCTGTTTGCTAGTGTTTTGTTGAGGATATTGGCCTCTATGTTCATCAGTGATATTGGCCTGTAGTTTTCTTTTTCTGTGACATCTTTTTCTGGTTTTGGTATCAGGGTGATGGTGGCCTTGTAGAATGAGTTTGGGAGTGTTCCTCCCTCTGCTATATTTTGGAAAAGTTTGAGAAAGATAGCTGTTAGCGCTTCTCTAAATGTTTGATAGAATTTCGCCTGTGAAGCCATCTGGTCCTAGGCTTTTGTTTGCTGGAAGATTTTTCATCACAGTCTCAATTTCAGTGCTTGTGATTAGTCTGTTTATATTTTCTATTTCTTCCTGGTTCAGTCTCAGAAGATTGTGCTTTTCTAAGAATTTATCCATTTCTTCGAGGTTGTATGTTTTATTGGCATATAGTTGCTTGTAGTAATCTCTCATGATCCTTTGTATTTCTGCAGTGTCAGTTGTTACTTCTTTTTCATTTCTAATTCTATTGATTTGAGTCTTCTCCCTTTTTTTCTTGATGAGTCTGGCTAATAGTTTATCAATTTTGTTTATCTTCTCAAAGAATCAGCTTTTAGTTTTATTGATTTTTGCTATTGTTTCCTTCATTTCATTTTCATTTATTTCTGGTCTGATCTTTATGATTTCTTTCCTTCTGCTAACTTTGGGTTTTTTTGTTCTTCTTTCTCTAATTGCTTTAGGTGTAAGGTTAGGTTGTTTATTTGAAATTTTTCTTGTTTCTTGAGGTAGGATTGTATTGCTATAAACTTCCCTCTTAGAACTGCTGTTGCTGCATCCCATAGGTTTTGGGTCATCGTGTTTTCATTGTCATTTGTTTCTATATATTTTTTGATTTCCTCTTTGATTTCTTCTGTGGTTTCTCGGTTGTTTAGTAGCATATTGTTTAGCCTCCATGTATTTGTATTTTTTACAGTTTTTTTCCTGTAATCAATCTAGTCTCATAGAGTTGTTGTCGGGAAAGATGCTTGATACAATTTTAATTGTCTTACATTTACTGATGTTTGATTTGTGACAGAAGATGTGATCTGTCCTGGAAAATGTTCCATGTGCACTTGGGAAGAAAGTGTATTCAATTGTTTTTGGATGGACTGTCCTATAAATATCAATTAAGTCCATCTGGTCTAATGTGTCATTCAAAGCTTGTGTTTCCTTATTTATTTTTTGTTTGGATGATCTTTCCATTGGTGTAAGTCGGGTGTTAATGTCGCCTACTGTTATTGTATTACTGTTGATTTCCCCTTTTATGGCTGTTAGCATTTGCCTTATGTATTGAGGTGCTCCTGTGTTGGGTGCATAGATATTTACAATTGTTATATCTTCTTCTTGGTTTGAAGAAGAAGATATAACTACTCCAGCTTTCTTTTGATTTCCATTTGCATGGAATATCTTTTTCCATCCCCTCACTTTCAGCTGGTATGTGTCCCTAGGTCTGAAGTGAGTCTCTTGTAGACAGCATATATATGGGTCTTGTTTTTGTATCCATTCAGCCAGTCTGTTTCTTTTGGTTGGGGCTTTCAATCCATTTACATTTAAGGTAATTATTGATATTTATGTTCCTATTACCATTTTCTTAATTGTTTTGGGTTTGTTTTTGTAAGTCTTTTCCTTCTCTTGTGTTTCCTGCCTAGAGAAGTTACTTTGACATTCATTGTAAAGCTGGTTTGGTGGTACTGAATTCTCTTAACTTTTGCTTGTCTGTAAAGCTTTTGATTTCTCCATTGAATCTGAATGAGATCCTGCTGGGTAGAGTAATCTTGGTTGTAGGTTTTCCCCTTTCATCATTTTAAATATATCTTGCCACTCCCTTCTGGCCTGTAGAGTTTCTGCTGGAAGATCAGCTGTTAATTTTAAGGGGATTCCTTTGTATGTTATTTGTTGCTTTTCCCTTGCTGCTTTTAATATCTTTTTCTTTGGGTTTAATTTTTGTTAGTTTGATTAATTTATGTCTTGGCATGTTTCCCCTTGGGTTTATCCTGTATGGGACTCTCTGCACTTCTTGGACTTGGTTGACACTTTCCTTTCCCATGTTGGGGAAGTTTTCAACTGTAATCTCTTCAAATATTTTCTCAGACCATTTCTTTTTTTCTCCTACTTCTGGGATGCCTATAATTCGGTTGATGGTGTGCTTAATGTTGCCCCAGAGGTCTCTGAGCCTCGTGCTCTGTTATTAGGTTCATATATGTTTTGAATTATTATATTTTCTTTTTCTCTGATTAAGGGCTTTAACACAGAATATATAAAGAACATTCACAGTTAAATAAGAAGGCAAATAACCCCCCAAAAAAGATTTGAACCCTTTACCAAACAAGATACATAAATGTCAATTAAGTACATGAAAAGCTATTCAAAAGTAGTTATTGGAGAAATGAAAATTATGAGACTGATGTGGTGCCTACTTCGCTAAGGAGGCAAGTTTGGAGAAATGCAAATTAAAACCACAATGAGACACCACCACGCACACACCAGAATGCCTTAAATGTTAAAAACTGATAATACCAAGTGCAGACAAGGATATAGTACAATAGAACACTCTCACACAGCTGAGGGGTTAAAAATGCTTCACGCACCTTGAATTATTTTATCTTCTCAGTGCATTGGCTCTTTTATCACTATAAATGTCCTCTTCATCTCTACTAACTTTTTTGTTTTGAAGTTTACCTTGTCTGGTTTTAGTATAGCCACTCCAGCAATTATCATTGCTCTTTGCCTGAAATATATTTTTCATCCTTTTACTTTTAATCTCTTTGTATCTAACATTGTCTCCTATGGGTAGTATATAGATAGATCTTGTTTTTTTATCTAGACTGATGATCTCTGACTTTTTATTATGTTTTGTGTAATCTACTCATATGTAAAATATTTTATTTACAAACTGCATTTTACTTTTGGATTTCTATGTCTCAGGTATTTTTTGTTCCTCTATTCCTCTTACACTGCTGTCTTTTACGTTAAAGTGGATATTTTCCAAAATAGCATTTTAATTTCTATGATTGTTTCATTATAATTTTTAAAGTTGTTTCCTTCATGCTTCCTCTAGGGCTTACCTTACACATCTTAACTTATCAAAATCAGCTTCAAGTTTATTTTAACTTAATTCCAGTGATGTATAGAAACATTACTTCTTTATAATTATATTCTCTTTCCCCCCTTTTTGTGGTATTATTGTTATACATATTACATCTATAAATATAACAAACCCAACAGTACATTGTTATAATGATTATCTTATGTAACGTTATGATTTTTAAAAGCTGAGAAAAGAAAGGAGTACAAGTAAATGTTTGTAGCTTTTGTTATATTAACCTCATTATTTATCATTTCTTGTTCTCATCATTTGTTCCTGTGGATTACCATCTAGAATTATCTTCTTATCCCAGTACAGCTTTGTTTCCACCCACAAAAATGTACTATAATTGACAAATATAATACCTTTCTAAATGTTAGGCTTGACAATACATTACATGATTACTGTTTTATTCAGCTACTTTTTAAAATCAGTTGAGACAAATAAGAAATATGTATATATATTATCTATTAGAATTACATAATTACCTTTCCAGTGCTCTGTTTTATTCATTTGGATTTGAACTACCATCTGAAGAATTTCCTTTTAAGTTTCTTGCTAGGTGGGTCTGGTAGAAACAAATTTTTGCTTTTGTTTATCTGGAGATGTCTTTATTTTGTCATCATTTTTTCAAAGATAGCTTTGCTGAATATATGATTCTTGGTTGACAGGTTTGTTTTTTTTCCTTTAGCTCTTTGAATATCCCACTGCTTTCTAGCCTCCATTGTTTCTGATAAGAAGTTAGCTGTTATTCTTATTAGGTTTCCCTTATAAGTGACAAGTGGCTATTCTCCTGCTGTCTTCAAGATTATGTTTTTTTTTCGGCTTTCAGTATTTTTAATGTGATGTATATAATTGTGGCTCTCTTTGCATTTATTTTACTTGGAGTTTGTTGAGTTTCCTGAATGTATAGGTTATTGTGTTTTTTAAATAAATTTGGGTTATTCTCAGTTATTGTTTCCTCAAAATAATTTTCTGCTCCCTTCTCTCCTATCCTTCTGATACTCCCATTATGCATTCATTGGTGTACTTAACCATGGCCAACATTTATGTGAGCCTCCTTTCATTTTTCTTCATTGTCTCTTCTCTCTCTTTTTCAGATTACATAATTTTTATTATCTACATTCAAGTTTGCTAATTCTTTCTTCTACTAGTTCAAATCTATTGAGACACTCTAGCACGTTTTTCATTTCAATTGTACTTTTCAGCTATTTTGAAGTATTTTTCTGTTTCATCTGACATCATTCACAGGCAGTTTCTGGTGCCTGCTTATTTTCCAGCGTATGGGCCATGCTTCTCTATTTTTTTATGTGTCTCATATCTGTTGTTGTATTTTGGAGTATTTTTGTTGTATTTTTGGAGTATTTCCAATCCCTGTATATCATTACTTTTATGTTCATATTTATACTGTTAATGACTGGCTGGATTATTTTAGCGAACTCTACCACACACACACACACCACTCACAGTGTTAACCTTCTGATATTGTACAATTCAATGGATGCAACACTTGTCTCTCAAACAGAATTGAGATCCAGGTTTACATGACTTTAAGTCCTGTCTTTAAGATCAGGATCTGGTTCAGAATCAGATGGAGTCTACCACTGCTGCTGGGCCTGAGATCTGTCAACAGAAGGCCAGGAAATGGGTGTCGAGATAACCAGACAGGACCCAAGGTTCACAGAACCCATAACAGTACTCGAGTGTCTCAATATAGTTCGCTTTTGAGGGGGCAGATCCAGAGCTCTGACCCTCAGGAATGTAGATGGACCAAGCCTGGAGCTGGTCCTGGGAAGTGGGAGGTGGCCATGTGCACAGGGAAGAGCTGGCTGGAACAAACACCATCAGGGCTGGGTTAGGTGGCCCAGACCTACTCCTTGGCTCTCTGCCTCTGAACCTGCCTTTCTCAGGGGCCATGAACACTCTGCACAATATCCCCAGATGATTCCCTCAGCATTGTTGCTTTGGGCCGCAGTTGCTGAGGAGCAACTAGGAGAGAGAGGCAGGGCAAACTCAGTGTGTGAAGTCCTTTCCAGTCTTGTGAAGACAGGACCATGGGCAGAGGCTGGTCTCATAATTCTCTACTCTGCTCAGGGCAGTGTGATGAGTTGGGCCAGCCCTTGTTGGTCACCTAAGGATCATGAAGTGGAGTATAGGAGAGACATACACCTGAGGGGATATGTTCCTCCCAGTCTGGCCCAGGTTCTGCTGTAGGGCTTCTCCATAATGACGGGCCAGTGTTCACTTGGCCTCTTGAATATTCAAGTCTTACAAACTAATCTGGGGACATTGTTTCCAGTTCTTCTTTGTGGCCCTGGGCTTGAGACTCTGGGCAGTTGTCTTTGCTGTACATGATTCTTCTTCCTTGACTCAAGATGAAACTTCCAAAGGATTCCCCATTCTTACAACAAGGACTGGCCAGGAAGGGACAGAGAAATGTGGATGCACCTTGGCATGACTCACTCTGTATATTTGAGTGGTTTTCAGAGACCCTCCCTCTACACTGACAAGGCCCACACATGCCTTTGTGTCTGTCAGTGGGAGAGGATAAAACATTAACAAGAAGGTCAGAACCCAGCATCACTGGGAGAAGTAATGTTCAATCCCTGTACTCGAGGGCTTGTCAGGAAACATCTGTTTGCCTGGGTATTGTTCAAGTTCACTAATGAATAACAAAATCTGAAAACTGACAGAACACAAGGACTTTGACTAAGTATTTCATGGCCTGAAAGGGCTTATCCTTTGTTTCAGGAATGTAATCTATCCTCAGAAGGGGCCTTGATCACCCTCTGCTTACCACTCTGTAGACAAAGACAGAGCTCTAGGTACAGGGAGCCACAGGCCCTGTCAGCCTCAGAGATGCCCCTGTGGGCCTGGGAGGGGAATTTAGAGCTGGTGCAGGTCCTGAGGCTGAGACAGAAAGTTTAGAGAGAAAGAAAAGTGACTGATAGAATGTTGTAACCAGAAAGCTTCTCTTGTCCCTGAGTTTCCTTTTCTTTCTTAATGACTTAAAATTTTTAATATTTCAGTCATCACCTAATTTTTAAAAATGAAGATATTTTAACATGAGGTAATCACTATTAATTCACAATCCTTGCTTGTGAATCTGTTAAAATATGGAAAATCACACTATTGAAAATAAAAATCTAACATTCTTAACACTAAAAAGTAAGCTAGAATTACATTATATAAAAGTAACAGGACTTCCCTGGTGGCACAGTGTTTAAGAATCCACCTGCCAGTGCAGGGGACATGGGTTCGAGCCCTGGCCAGGGAAGATCCCACATGCCACGGAGCAACTGAGCCCATGCACCACAACTACTGAGCCTGTGCTCTAGAGCCCTCGAACCACAACTACTGAGCCCATGCTCAGAGCCCATGCTCCACAACAAGAGAAGCCACAGCAATGAGAAGCCTGCGCACCCCAACGAAGAGTAACCCCCACTTGCCACAACTAAAGAAATCCCGCGTGCAGCAACAAAGACCCAACGCAGCCAAAAATAAATGAATAAATTTATTTTTTTAAAAATGTAACAAAGATTCTCAGTCCCAAGTTAATAATCAAGAATTTATTTCAAAATCCTTTCAGAGCCTCCCCTTCTGCCTATAATGGAATAACAAGATCCAGACTTCCTTCCAACATCAAATGAGTAAAAAGCCAGATGAACTATGTAAAGCAAATATTTCAGACACTGGATGAGAAGAGCACAGGACAGTGGTCTAGAGGCAGGAAGCAAGTGAGGGGAGGCCCACAGCTGCCCCAGTTCAGAGCCTGCAGAGCTTCCAGGATACAGTGATGAGGAGATTCAGGCAGAGAGTGAATTAAGTCAAGGAAACAGGGATAAAATTTTGAGGAGGGAAAGGCAGCTGTAAATCTAGGGCCACAGTATAAAGAGAAGGTTGCTGCACACAGAGAGAACTCTGGAGATCTTCATGGGTGTTTGCTGAACTCTTTGCACAGGAACTAATAAGTATATGCACATGAGGAAACTATCCAGGCTGGATAAGAACCATGGAAAGGGGAGCAAGCTGAACAATACCCAGGGTCACTCAAGTGGGTCATTCTGTGTCTGCAGAAGTCAGAATGGAAAAACCTCCTACCTGGTGCGTCATGCTATAGAGTCCTTAGAAATGTATTGCCCCACTAGCAAAGCCACATTAGCCTATCCTTGTCCTGCCTTACAAAGATTTTATAGTATCCTCAAAAGATCAAGCTCTTGATCTTTAAAATGACTGCATCATTTTAAAAAGTCTAAAAATATTTAAAATAATTCTGTGATGGTTAATTTTATGTGTCATCTTGTTTGGCTGAAGTGATGCCCAGATAGCTGGTAAAACATTATTTCTGGGTGTCTCTGTGAGGATGCTTCCAGAAGAGATTAGCATTTGTATGGTAGACTCAGCAAAGAAGATCCACCCTCACCAGTGTGGGCGAACATCATTCAGTCTGTTGAGGGCCGAAATAGCACAAAAAAATGTGGAGGAAGGGTGAATTTTCTTTCTCCCTCCTTGACCTGGGACATCCATCTTCTCCTGCCCTTGAACATCCCAGCTCCTGCTTCCCAGGCCTTTGGACTTGGACTGTATTGTACCACCAGCTTTTCTGGTTCTCCAGCTTGCAGACAGCAGATCATGAGACTTCTTGACCTCCAAAACTGTGTGAGCCAATTCCTATAACAAATCTCCTTTTATACATAATATAATATTGGTTACAGAACCAATGGGATATATGTATATTACATATAATAGGTCCTCTGGAAAACCCTGACTAATACAAATACACACACACACACACACACACACACATATATATATACAAGCTACCAACCACCAACATAAAATTAATGATGTCTAGCCTCCAGGCCAAAATTACAAGGCATGCAAGAAATCCAATTCATGAAAAGGAGAGATACCAATCAATAGAAACAAACCCATAGGGCTTCCCTGGTGGCGCAGTGGTTGAGAGTCTGCCTGCCAATGCAGGGGACACGGGTTCGAGCCCTGGTCTGGGAGGATCCCACATGCCGCGGGGCAGCTGGGCCCGTGGGCCACAGCTGCTAAGCCTGCGCGTCTGGAGCCTGTGCTCCTCAACGGGAGAGGCCACGACGGTGAGAGGCCCGTGCACCGCGGTGAAGAGTGGCCCCCGCTCGCCACAACTGGAGAGAGCCCTCGCACAGAAACGAAGACCCAACGCAGCCAAAAAAGTAATAATAATAACAAACAAATAAATAAATAAATAAATAAAAATTTTAAAAAAAGAAACAAATCCATAAGTGATACTTATAAAAGAATTAGTAGACAAGGACTTGAAAATAACTATTACGTAAATAACTGAGATGTGAAAGATATAAACTGAGCTGAAAAATCAAAGCACCTTCACATTCTCATTAAAATTAGAATGGTAGCATAGCACAGTGGTTAAGATCATGCACTCCAGGGCCAAGTGGCAAGTTCTAGTCCCAGCTCTGAAAATTACAACTGTGGAGTCCTGCTCCAGTGAGGAAAACATGCTGGACCTTAGTTTTCTATTTTGGAAAATAGGGATTGTAATAATACCTTCCTTGTAAGTTGCTATGAAGACAAGTGACTTAATATTTATTATAAACATAGAAGATATTTCAGGGCTGTATAAATACATATGAAATACACATAAGCTAGTGACCTGCCATAAGCAGAGTAAGTAGATAGCTCTATTTTACCTCCTTTATTGCTGAGATTTCAGCTGCACTTAACACTGAAATTCTGGAGAGCAGTCTGTATTTCTCTTCTCTGCATCTTCAAGGCCTATTCTATTACCGAGAGGACAGGCAATGTTCTCTTAGTGGAAATTTTTGTTATTGATACTGTTTGTTGTTTAAGGGTTTTATTTTTTATAATCACAAATAATTGCAGCTGATGAGCATCAAAGCCATCAACTATAGAGACTGTGCTCCAACTCGGGCATAGGTCCCCACTGTGTAGAAAAGAGTGGCTGCTAAGAGAGCTGGTGGCAAATGCAAGAACATATGGCAGAAATCTTAAAAGTTCAAAGTCCACACTGGTGTCAGAGTCAGGGCCAGAGTGGTCTTAGGCACAGCAACCCCTGCAGCCACAGGGCACACACCCAATGTTCCTGCCGTCTTCCGGCTGGCTTTGGGGAACCCAGCAAAGGTAGCTGGTTCCAGAATTGGTATTCTGAATCTATTCATTTAGATACACAAGCTTTATGTGTTGTTGTTAATATTTCAGTCAAATCTCTTTTCTTTTTTTAAAAATTTATTTATTTATTTGTTTATTTATTTTTTACTGCGTTGGGTTTTCATTGCTACGTGCGGGCTTTCTCTAGTTATGGTGAGTGGGGGCTAGTCTTTGTTGCAGCACGCAGGCTTCTCACTGTGGTGGCTTTTCTTGTTGTGGAGCATGGGCTCTAGGCATGTGGGCTTCAGTAGCTGTGGCACGTGGGCTCAGTAGTTGTGGCTTGCGGGCTGTAGAGCACAGGCTCAGTAGTTGTGGCGCGCGGGCTTAGTTGCTCCGTGGGATGTGAGATCTTCCCAGATCAGGGCTCAAACCCGTGTCCCCTGCATTGGCAGGCGGATACTTAACCGCTGTGCCACCAGGGAAGTCCCTCAAATCTCTTTTCAACTTCAACCTTTCAGTATTTCTTGTTTTAGATGTTTTGCTTATAAAATGCATATAATTAAATATTGTTTACTTTTTCCACTCTAATAAGTCATTTAACTGGAAGATTTAGTCCACTTACATTGAACATAAGTACTGATACATTTATATTTAAATAAACCATATTACTTTGTGCTTTCAATTTGTTCCATCTGTTCTGTGTCCCCTCTCTTTTCTCCATCCTTGAATTCTTTTGGATTAATAACTTTTACTCATTCTATCTTTTTTCTCTCTTCCAAGCAGAAGTTACTCACTCTGTCATTTTTATTCTAGTGATTAGCCTAGAAATGCACCACATGCATTAGTATTTATCAAAGACCAATGTCAATTGATGTTAACTGAGGATTAATTACTATCCTCCTAGAAAATAAAAGGACTAGATCTACAAAACACTTTTCTGCATGTGTTTTGGAGAGTATATGTATCCATATCTGTTGAAAATAGGAGTGAAATTGCTGAGTAGTGGGGTAGACATATTTCAGCTTTAATATTTAATAAATACTGCCAAACAATTTTATAATGTGATTGTACCAATTTATATTTCCCTCATCATTGCAAACAAGGTGTTGCCTATCTATTATTTTAATGGATCTGGTGGGTGTGTATTGGTACCTCATTGTGATTTTATTTTATGATTTCCTGGTGTCTAATCAAGTTGAGCATCTTTCCCTATGTTTATTGGTTATTTGGATATCCTACTTTTTTTCCATTTTGATATCCTTCTTGCGTATTCATGTTTCATGCCCATCTTTCTATTGGGTTGTCTGTTTTTTACTGATTTCTAGGAGTCCTTTATATTTCATGAATTCAAGTTTTTGTAGACATTTAAGTATTACAAATATCTTCTCCCACTCAACTGCCTGCCTCTCATTATCTTAGTTGTCTGCCCACTTCCTCAAGTACTAATTAGGTTACCTTTTGGAGGACTGCTGGTGAAGGGACGCTAGTTGTTGTTGAAGGCCCTTCTTAGAGGCAGCTTCTAACTGCATTTCCAGATTTGAGTCCAGTTCTCTTTCAGATTCACAAACTGACTTTCTGAGGGCATACAAAGATGAGCATACCCTTGGTGACAGACTCATACTATTAAAAATCAAAGAATCTTATGGATATCTTAGTGGAATTGCTGGCTCATAAGGATGTAAATGTTCAATTTGAGTAGTTACAGCTAAAGAGTTTTCCAAAGAAGTTGTACAATACACATTTTGTATCCAGCCAGCTACTGCACATCCTCATGAACACTGGATATTGTCAGTCTTTTAATGTTTCCCATTCTGCTGGGGATGTAGTAATATTGTGTTGTGATTTAAATTTGCATTTCCCTGATAATTAAAAAAATTTATTGGCCATTTTGATATCTTTCTGTTCAAATTACTTGTTCTTTTTAAACTGGATTTTCTGCTTTTTTTTCTCATTTATTTTTAGGAGCTTTTCATATATTCTGGATGTGTCCTTTGCCAGTTAAGTGTGCTACAAATATCTCTTCCCATTGTGTGTCTTGCATTTGAATTACCTTAACTATCTTTTAATAAACAGAAAATTCTAATTTGAACGAATGGTGGTGCCAACTAAAAATTGTCATTTGCCATCTGCCTCTACAAGGATTAGGTCATTAGCCACTGCAGTCACTGACCTTCAATACACTCTGAAAAGAGTTCAGGATGGAGATCAGGAATGAGTCACTCTGTGCTCTGGGAAAAAACCGGCAGAACAGGCCTTCAGATAGATATTTTCAGGAGATTTTATGAGCCCAATGTCTTGTATCTTCTCATATCTAGAAAAACACTAAAATCAATGGACACATCTGCTCCTGGTGACTAGCAGCAACCTTCTCATGTCTACCACCAAACCTCTGCCAAAATGTGTGCTTGACTACATGTACCCCCCTTCACCAAAATCACGTATATACTGACCCCCCCACCTCTTCAGAGCAGTTCCTCAGAGCTATCCGAGATGCTGTCTCCCAGGTTATAGTCCTCATTTTGCCCCAAATAAAACTTAACTCACGATTCTCACATTGTGTGTCTTTTTTCAGTTGGCAGCAGTTTCATATATAGTCTAATTTATCAAGTTTTTTCCGTTATGATTAGTGCTTTCTGCAACCTTTAAAAAGGAAAACACTTTCCCTATCATAAAGTTATAAAGATGGGGACTTCTCTGGTGGCACAGAGGTTAAGAATCTACTTGCCAATGCAGGGGACATGGGTTTGAACCCTGGTGCAGGAAGATCCCACATGCCGTGGAGCGACTAAGCCCATGTGCCCCAACTACTGAGCCCATTTGCTTAGAGCCTGTGCTCTGCAACAAGAAAAGCCACCACAATGAGAAGCCCGTGCACTGCAAAGAAGAGTAGCCCCCGCTTGCCGCAAGTAAAGAAAGACTGCACGCAGCAACAAAGACCCAACACAGCCAAAAATAAATAATAAATAAATAAATAAATAAATAAGATATCCATAAAGTTATAAAGATGACCTCCTATTTTATCTTTTAGAACTGTACTCTCTAACATGGTAGTCCCTAGCAGCATATGGCTATTTAAATTAATTAAAATTACATTAAGTTAAAAGTTCAGTTTCTCAGTTGCACTAGCTACATTTAAAATGCTCAATATGGGACTTCTCTGGTGGTCCAGTGGTTAAGACTCTGTGCCTCCAATGCCAGGGGCCCAGGTTCAATCCCTGGTCAGGGAACTAGATCCCACATGCCCCAACTAAGAGTCTGCATGCCACAGCTAAGACCCTGTGCAGCCTAAATAAACAGATAAATAAATATTTTTAAAAATTAATAAAATACTCAATAACAGCATACAGTAGGGATTATAACATTGGAGAGTGTGTAACAGGGAAGAGCTAAATTGGACTCCACATTGGATCTGTTTCTTTGACTTTAACCTTGGCTTTTCGTTGCTTTTGTTATTATAATCATACATAATGGCCTGCCTCGGGGAACACTGCCCACCTGTGAATGGCTGCAAGAAAAAAGAAACTAACACATCCCCTCACCAAGGCTGGTCATTCCAGATATTTTGCAAGACTGATGGCCCTTTTACTTTACCTAGTCACCACCTCTCCCTTTCTGATTCTATAAAAGAAATGGGCATCCAGACCCAGATAAGATGGTTTTCCAGAGACACTAGTCCGCCATCTTCTTGGTCTGCTGGCTTTCTGAATAAAGTCGTATTCCTTGCCTCAACACCTCGTATCCGATTCATTGACCTGTTGTGTGGTGAGCAGAGCGAGCTTGGATTCGGTAACAAATTTGGCGAGCCAGCCAGGAGCGTTGCTGCTAGTAGCTAGCCAGACCCAGTCAGGGAATATTGGGGCAAGGCCCTAACAGCTGCCAGGACCATTTGTCCTGAGGATCTTCCCTTCAAAGTTCCCTGAAGTGGAACCAGCTACCCCAGCGCTTGGCAGTTGAAGCAAGGAACTGATAAACTTCAATTTGCGACTACGAGTCGACAGACTCGATTCGATTCTGGAACTTCGGTTCCATCCGGGGAACTTCAGTTCCATCTGGGGATCTTTGGTTCCATTTGGGGAACTTCGGTTCCATCTGGGGCTATGAGTCGATGGACTCGATTCAATTCTGGAGGGTAAGTCGCTCCAGAGTGCACGCCAGGAACATATTCCCCCCTCAATGTGGGCTTTTCCTTTATGGGACAAGCCAATCTGGTTGGGGTACCCTGCTGGCAGGGAGAATTGTTGGACTCTACCTGATTCTAGGAACCGGTTCACTGGGAACTAGTTCATTGGTTTTGTAGGGTAAGTCTACCCATCTGGGAACTAGTTCGTTGGTTTTGTCTTGGTTTTGTGTGCATCAATGCTATAATTTGTTTGTGCCTTTTCTGTTGGAATTTGTCTGCGTCTTTTGTGTTTTGGTGTTATCAAACTTATAAAAATGGGAAATACTCCATCTATCCCAAAGGAAAGCCCTTTGGGGTGTAATTAGATAAATGGGCAAAACATAGCTGTGAGCCTATGACTAAGAAAGACATGATATACTATTGTAATAGTGTGTGGACCCAATATATGTTAGGATCAGAAGAACGATGCCCCCTGAATGGCTCACTCAATTATTATACAATCTTGAAGTTAGAAATGTTCTGCAAAAGAGCAGGGAAAAGAGATGAGATTCCATATGTAGGAGCATTTATGCTATTGCATCAGGAGGAAATGGAGTCAGAGGGCTGCCACCTTATGGTGCAGCAGTCTGAAAGGAAACAAAAAGGGAAATCTGTTCTACAAGGGAAAAGGGAGAAAATGAGAGTGGGGACATGTTATTTCAAAACTTAAACCCGCCCTCCAGCCTATCCAGCTTCCCCAATGGCCAAGCAGGCTGCACCAGCAGTTGTTCCAACTGCCCCCACCCCATGCCACCATCATATTCACTACCTCCTGTTTCCCTTACCCGTGGGGATCAAATAGAAGTTTCTATGTTAAAAACTGGAGCACGGGGACCTGTTTTAATATCACCATCTAAGACCCGACAGGGCACCCAATTTGGACCGGGAGCTACTTCTGCAGCTGGGCAATTTCCCCTGCCCCAATATCCTGTAAGAGGCCAGGGGACTCCCTTGGACTTGAGGCATCCGATTCTGATTTCCCCACAGGAGCCCCAGGTAACATTGACAGTGGGGAACAAGTTGATTGATTTTCTAATAGATACAGGTGATCTTAAGAGGCTTGTAAATATTAAACAAAGGGGAAACAAAGTCATCCTAGGAGAAACTTGCCTGTATCTTTGAGATACAAATGTCCTATCTGGTCTTCTCAGAAACCCTTTTCTCTGCCATCTTTTTAAAATGCAAATTAAGAAAAAAAAAAAAGAGGGTACAGTAATTTAGAACTTGACTTGCTGTCCGTAAATATTAGTAGAAAGGTTTTAGCCATCTAGATAAGTGAGCTTGATTTGTTCCATATGCCAGAAACCCAACTTTAATCCAACCTCTTTTGTAAACTGATGTATTTTACATTGCTGTACCTGACTCAGGGCTGAAATTTTAAAAGGAGAACTATGATGCCTCTCTGTTTGTTTGTGTGTTTGTATGTGTTTTTGTCTTTGGATAACATTGCTGAAGTTAATCTGTAAATGACCTCTATTTAACTGGCTTAAAGAAAAGTAAGTGCTTACAAACGAAACAATTCTAAATACAAGAGAAATTAAGCTAAATGAGTATCAGGGTCACGTGAACTGGGATATATTTAGTATTAAATTAATGCCTGGTATTAATTTTTAAGTTTGTTGATCTAATTAATATAGACATGTCTTTAGAGCCATCAACATTAAGTATAGTACTTTCACTGCACCTAGGTTTAATAGAAGTTAAATGAAATCTTGTTGTATCTGTTGCAAATTGTCAGCAAGAAAAATAACTTGATATGATGAAACTTTAAAGTAAATATAAATGAGATAAGTGCTTTTAGGTAAACTAAAAACAATTACCTTCTAAAAATCATCTAAAATAGTTTCTCCAGATTTTAGTATTACTTGCCTCTTGGTTGTCACTAGAAATCCAGGTTTTTAAGAGTAGGGGATTCTAATTTAAATACATAATTAAAGCTACTGAAAATAATAAAACATTTCAGTATGGTAGAATGTGTGTTTTCCATTAAGATGGTATGAGAAAGGGAATTACATTTTGCTGAAAAAGTTTTGTACCTTGTCAGGATTAACTAAATTGATTGAAGTTAACAAAGTAAGTGGATTTTTTTAAGTAAGCTAATGCAAGACTGGAATTTGATTTCTCTCTGTTAGAAGTGCTCTTTTTGATAACAGATTATATAAGTTTCTGTGCCCTTAGGTGATGCGTATTTGTTTTCTTTTAATCGTTTTGTGACTTTAGTTAAATGAATAAGTATTGTTTCACAGCGACCTGTTGTGTTTTAAAACTGTTTTGATATTTTTAACAAACTTCCCAAATATCAAATCTAAGCTTTTTAGCCTCCAGCTGACTATGGGATACTTCGAAAGAACATCTCCGAGACATTTCAGAGAGAAATGTCAAACTAGGTTTATTTGGTATGTTAAACTACTTCAAAAACATTGTCAAGTGATTGGAGATGAACCTTAGGTTATAGTGTATGGATAAATGTCATTTATATAGATATTCCAAAATTTATATGGAATCCCTAACATCTGATATGTCCTGATATGTTATCAATCATAATACTAGTTATTCTAAAATGGTATATCCAAGTTTCCTGCTAATTGCATTGTACTCAAATCTTTAACTATGCTATTTTAAGTTTTGTCCTGATGTTTTTACAAAATGAAGATTTTCAAGAAGGCTGATAAAAAAGGAACTTTTAAACAAATATAAGTTTCTGATAGCCTTTAGATAATATCACTGGACTGGGTAACAAATGACAAGACTAATGGGAAACCTGATTATTTCATCCAGATCAACGGGAATTAATTACATGGCGCTGAACAAACTGGTAAATATGATTTATAACTTTATGACTTTGGGAAATATACTGGTTTTAATCTTTGTTTTTCGGAAAAACCTTTTCTCTTATGCTATGACCTACAACAAGTTGATAAAGTATGCCTTTGTAAACAAAGATGAAACCTTTTTTTTCTCTCTACTTGATCCTGCCAGAATTTGTTGTCTCTAGCTGGCTCTCCTGTGGACTTGATATTATGTTAATCATTGTTTTAATTTGTTCTTTGTTTCCAAATTGTTTGTGCTTTGTGTCTCCCTGCTGCACTATGTGTTTGTCAATGTTACTAGCTACATTACTTATATCCTGTCTATTTTATAAGATTGTTGCCTCTTGTAGTACCCAGTGTGTAACCAGGCCTCCAACAAAACTTCTTCTATGGCTAAACATCTTAAGGAAATAGATCATATTTATAACATAAAATAATTGTAATAATGTGATTCTAGGTATGGGAAGAAGCAACAAGGGAAAATGTCTTCTGGATCATAATTAGACAGAGGATCCAGAGAATCTTTAATTATCAATAGGGCCTAATCCAAAAATTAGCACCTTGAGTGGCATATCAAGAATTTTCACCTGACCTCGGATAAGCCTCCCAGCACTGTGGGACAAAATTTGGTCATAAAATGTCTCCCAAATATTGGTCAAATTCCTTACCAAGAGGAGAAGATCAATCATCGGGGATTGCAGCCCTCCAACGTGAGCCAGTGAAGCCTGAGAAAACTCAGGAAGGAGAAGAATACCTGCCATCTAGCAGCCATCAGACTGCAACCACTCCCTATGGTGAGTCCTGAGGAAACTCAGGATATGAAAATACAGGATACAGGCCCCAGATAGCTGTGGTATATATCAAAGGAATGATTTCATTGAGCCCAGACTCTTGCATCTTCCCATACATAGAAAAATGCTAAATTCCTTAACTTGAGATGTGGCCTCCTGAGCTAGAAGCCCTCAAAATTCTTGTTAACTCTCAACTTTTAGGCTGTAAATATTTTTAAGTCTACAGGTGTAAAGTAGACTCTTCCAAAGCGGAACAAAAGACAAATCTCAACATTTGGAACTCTGACACCGATGGCAGACACTCCCAGAAAGATCCATCTTACTGAGCAGTTAAAACGTTGTCACCCCTTTTTCCACAAGATTGTGGAATGGACATTGACAGTGGGGAATCATAACAGGGAAGAGCTATGACAGTGGGGAATCATAACAGGGAAGAGCTAAACTGGACTCCATGTTTGATCTGTTTCTTTCACTTTAACCTTTGCTTTTCGTGGCTTTTGTTATTATAATCATACATAATGACCGGCCTCAGGGAACCCTGCCCCTCTGCCCGAATGTTAAACTAAAGTGCCTCTGTTCAGCTCACCGGAAGACAATCTGACCCCGCCCACCTGTGGATGGCTGCAAGAAAGAAGAAATTTACACATCCCCTCGCCGAGGCTGGCCACTCCAGGAGATATTTGCAAAACTTATGGCCTTTTTACCTTACTTCCTCATCTCCTCCCCATCTCTGTGCTATAAACGAAACTGGCATCCAAACCCTGAGAAGACGGTTTTTCAGAGACAGTAATCTGCCGTCTTCTCGGTCTGCCGGCATTCCGCATAAAGTCGTATTCCTTGCCTCATCACCTCCTCTCCGATTCATTGGCCTGTCGTGCAGCGAGCTGAGCGAGCTCGGACTCGGTAACATGGGGATCTGCTCACGGGCAGGCTGCCCCACAGGGTCGCTGGGCTTGATCGGAAGCTCGGGGATCTCTCTCTACGCCAGCCTCCTTCAGGAGAGCAGAGGCTCGGAGAATATCTCTGAGTCCAGATTGCCAGGGACTCCCTGACACAGGGCTGTGCCCGGGTCACACCCGGCCCGCCGACTCGGCTGTGGAACTCCGAGGCTGCGGCGTAGAATGGGGGAGAGGCTAACCTAGCAGCTGCCGAAGCTCCTTTTGCCTTGAGGACACCTTCTCTTCTCATGCCCGCGTCGGCCTGGACTTCCACTCCAAGAAAACACTAAATATTGGAGGATCAGAAAAAGGGCGTTTGGAAATCGAGGCGCACCTGTCAGCACCTACGGTGAGTCTCCCGGAGTGCACTCCATGACCTTTGACTGTCCCCGTACGGGAACTTCGGTTCCAATTTGGGAATTTCCCTGCAAGGGGAAATCCTTATGTGGAATTCTCCCTGCAAAGGGAAAATTCTGATGTGGAATTCTCCCTGCAAAGGGAAAATTCTGATGTGGAATTCTCCCTGCAAAGGGAAAATTCTGATGTGGAATTCTCCTTGCAAAGGGAAAATTCTAATGTGGAATTCTCCTTGCAAAGGGAGATTCTGATGTAAGGCGCCGCTTTGGGGCAACGGTCCAGGTTGAGTGGGACTCGGAAGTCACGTTTGGGCGCGTCTCCGCCATATGTTTCTCCTTTTTCTTTTTGAGCATCCCTTTGCTGTTTGCTTTTACGGTTTATGTTTTATGTGCGACTTCCAGCTGACGAGGTGAAGGTTTATGTTTTGATTTGAGCGCGCTAACATCTAACGTCTGTTACCAACTGCTCGAGCCCAAATGGGAAGCGCTTCCCCTAAGGTTCCACCCCAACCTGGGAACCCTTGGGGAAAATTTTAAATGACT
This sequence comes from Balaenoptera musculus, assembly GCF_009873245.2. Taxonomy (NCBI): domain Eukaryota; kingdom Metazoa; phylum Chordata; class Mammalia; order Artiodactyla; family Balaenopteridae; genus Balaenoptera; species Balaenoptera musculus. The sequence continues at coordinate 153,375,759 of NC_045787.1, read as the reverse complement.
GGTCGACCTATAGCTATGATCCAATGACAAAGAAAAATGGCCTGAAAATGGGTCTCCTACAATTAGATCTCTATTGCCACAGGATGGGAAAATGGACTGAGGTTCCCTTATGTTCAGGAATTTATGTCCCTTTTATTATAATCCTGCTCTGGGTGGCTCCACAATCAAAAGCCTGAGGGAAAAAAACCCAACTCTCCTGACATTCTAAATGATCCCCTTCTAACTTCTCCCAGCTCTCAGGGTGGGGGAACCAAGCTTCCCCCACTCCTGCAAGTTCCCTTACTCCTTCAGATTCTTCTGATCAAACTAAGACCCCACCTCCCGAGAGGGACAATCCCTGCTGGGACAACATTTTATCAGCCAGTCTGCCCCTGTTATCAGAGCCAATTTGAGCACTATCTGGTTTAAATTTTAACTATGAAACCATGACCACAGAAAGAGAAAGATGATTTTCGACAGCATGGCCACAATATTCTTTAGACTCCGGAGAAAATTGGTTAAAATAAAATTTTTCTTAAAATTGCAAAAACCAGTCCTTTTGGCATGTGCAATTAGAAAAAGCTACCTTGTTAAACTACTTCTCTTCAAAATTCTGACCCTGAGAGAACAAAAATTTACCTAAGACAAAGCTTGAAGTTAACTCTTATCAGGTCCTTGAGCTACAAACACAGCCCACATTACCTGAGACTTCAGCCTTGGGTTAATTACTAGAACTTCAAGCCAAGAAGAAAAAAAAAAAAGAGGCAAAGAGACATTTTAAATCTCAAGTGAAAACTATGAGAGCTCTCTCTGTCTGGATATATGTGTATGTCTCAGTATGTGTTTTTGTCTATGGATAATATTGCTGAGGTTAATTTGTAAATGAGCTCTATTTAATTGGCTTAAAAGAAAAGTAAGCCCTTACAAATCAAACAATTCTAAATACAAGAAAAATTAGGCTAAATAAATTTCAGGTTCATGTGACCTGGGAAATATTCAATATTAAATTAATACCTGGTATTAATGTTTAAGTTTGTTGATCTAATTAATATAGACATGTCTTTAGAGCCAACAACATTAAGATAATACTTTTATTGTGCCTAGGTTTAATATAAACTAAATAAGATCTTATTATATCTGTTACAAATTTGTCAGCAATGAAAATAACTTGATGTGAAGAAACTTCCAAGAAAAAAAAATGCAAATAAGATAAGAGCCTTGGGTGAACTTTTTAGGAATAATTATGCTTTAGGAACATCTACTTAAGAATAATCTCTCTAGATATTCGACAACTTAAAACATTTAGAGTTGTGCTAAATTAAGTTAAAGGATGGAAGTTTATTAAATAACTAGTCCATTTCCAAATAAAATAAGATACTGAAACTGTAATTACTGAACATTGGCTTCCTTTTACAGAGAAACAAAAGGTTTAGAACTATTACAAAATGTGTTTGGTGCCACACTGAGATGTTTTCTATAAGAAAGCACATTCTTCAAAAATTATTATTTGGATGTGTGTTTACCAACCTACAGAGTGCTGATGTAAAGGATAGTTCATGGCTGCTTAAGGAAAGTAAGATGTATGTTTTTAGTAAAGAAAGGTATGAGGGGGCTTCCCTGGTGGCACAGTGGTTAAGAATCCGCTACCAATGAAGAAGACACGGGTTCGAGCCCTGGTCCGGGAAGATCCCACATGCCGCCGAGCAGCTAAGCCCGTGCGCCACAAGTACTGAGCCTGAGCTCTGGAGCCCGCGATCCACAACTACTGAAGCCCGCGAGCTACAACTACTGAAGCCCGCGCACCTAGAGCCCGTGCTCCACAACAAGAGAAGCCACCGCAATGAGAAACCTGCTCACTGCAACCCTCCAGTTCGCCGCAACTAGAGAAAGCCCGCGTGCAGCAGCAAAGACCCAATGTAGCCAAAAATAAATAAATTTATTTTAAAAAACGGTATGAGGAATGGAATTACATTTTATTAAGGAAAAAAGAAGTAGGACTGACTTACAGGTGGCTGTTTCTGAATGGGAAATTAAAGTGATGGATACAGAAAGTGACAAAAAAAGTTTGTGGAACGTGAACCCCGAGAAAACAGTTTTGTGCATGGTACAAGTTTTCTTAAGATGTTGAACTGCCTTGGATGACAGATTTTAATTCTTTACCTTTTAAGTGATCAGGTCTATATCTTAAAATCTTTTACTGTTACTTTGGCTAAGTGAATAACTATTGTTTCACAGTGACATATGATCTTATCTGACTGAGTGTTCTAAACCCTTTTGTTTTTTTGATAAAACTTCCCCTGTTATCATCCTCCTGTTATCAACTTCCCCTGAAATCATCTTACTCTTTCTGTGGTCATGGTTTCATAGCTAAAATTTAAACCAGATAGTGCTCAAATTGGCTCTGATAACAGGGGCAGCGAAGTTTCTTTGACCTCTAGCTAACTTTGGGATGCTTCAAAGGGCCCCTGAAACATCCCAAAGAGAGATATTACACTAATTAGGTTCATTTGGTATTTTAAAAGTACATGGGAAGTATTGTCAAATGTGTAATAAATCTTCTTAGGTTACATTGTATGGTAATTGTTACTAATACAGATATTCTAGAAATTATATATGGAATTTCAAAAAATTCTGATATGCCCTGGTAAAATGTTATCAGTTATAATTCTAGTTATTATCGTAAGTGTCATATGTCACAACAGTAACCAAGTTACCTTGTTAATTACATCGTAATCAGATTTTAAACGTGCCTTAAGTCTTTTGTCATTATAGACACTTACACGTTTCACTCTGATGCCTTTGCAAAAATGCTTCCTCTTCAAGAAGATTTATAAAAAGGACTTTTGGATAAACACAAGTTTCTGACTTTCAGACCATAATGATAAACTGGATATAAAGAAGCTCTTCTCCTCAAGCTACTTATGGTTTACAATAATTTGGTAATTTCCATCTATGTGTAAAATTAAAACATTTTTCTTTTCTATCTGCTCCCTCCAGAGATTGGAAACTCTTAGGTCCCCAGCAGCTTTATCAGATCAATTAGGAAAGCTATCTCACAGGTACAGAAATCTCAAGGTATTTTGGGGAACTTGAAAAGGGAGGAATTCACCTAGATCTGGTAAGCAAAATCTGTGACAAGCCCTTGGTGTGACTTTTCTGAGAGGTCTTTTAAAAGTTCACTCTGAGACCCCTTATAAAAATTTCAGCAAGCAAAAAAGCCTATATGATCAATTACAGTTACATAAATCATCAGGCCAAGTTTGTTGAGACCAGACTGAAATTTGGTTCTCTCTCTCTGTTAAGAGAACAAAGTTTTCTTGGAGTGCTGCTTTTAATAACAGACTATGTAAATTTCTTTGCCTTCAAGTGATTTGTATGTGCTTTTAAAATTTCTCGTTATTTTGGTTAAGTAAATAAGTATTATTTCACAATGATCTATGAAGATTTTGGCACACGTAGATAAAGTTCATTTGGCTTCTACACAAATTAACCCCTCATTGTCAGACTTTTGCTATCCTGATGTCTTTGTAGCATGGCAACGGTCTATTCCTAAGTCGGAGAGTTTAAAATGGGTAAGCAATAGCTGTAAATTAAACAGTCAGGGCTATGGAAAATCCAAGATGGTCACTTGGCTTTTTCTGGCTCCCTGACAAATCTCATTTTATTTGATGGGATAAAGCCTTCCCTGGCTACAAGATTAATGCCCTCACAATGGAAAAAAATTATGTTTCACTAAATATTAAATTCTAGTTTTGTTAATTAAGGTCTGTGTTTACCAAGACTCACTTCCCAGATAGTTCCTTGCTGTTATGTTATATTGCTATAAGTTTAATTAGATTATTAAAGGACACTCTAAGTTTGTTTCTAAAGCTTATCTCAGTAGTCTATCTTTAGATAAAGATCGGATGCCCTATGACATACAACCAAGGGATTATACATACTGGAAAAGACACAATTTAAAGGACTATCTCCAACCTGGATGAAAGGACCCTTATCAGAGAGAACGGCTGACCTCAAAATCACCTTAAAACAACGCTCAAACAGAGGAGAAACTACACTCACACCAAGATGAGAAGAAGACATTCAAAAGTAGACAGCTTACCCACGATTCTGGACCTGACTTGTATGATCATTTATAATGTTTTCTTGACTTCTTGGACCTTTGTATATCAATCAAATGTTTTTCTATCATAGGCACGATCCTATGCTAGTTTTAAAAATCGATCCAATTGTTGATTTGTGGCCAATTACCTATGTCTAGTACTTCTGGGTTACCTGAGTGGATTTCTCTACTCCAAGGCTATAATTGGTTGACTCTTAGGAAATTTATCTTAAAAGGAAAATTATAGTCATGTTCAGGCCACTATTGATATTACTAGATGAGATCCCCTCACCTGACCAGTTAATAGTACCTGCTCTGACACTGACCATAAATAAGAATTTTCCTCTATTACTCAAAGTTCAAGCAGAACAACAAGCAAAATTTCAGCCAAGGAATAAAACCTCCCACAATTATGGGATGGATTTATGTAATTAACACCAGGCTATGGTAATTTAAGTTTAAAGACTCCCCTATGCTAGGAACAAATAAATCATACTAAGGATAATCAGTCTAGTAACGCTAAGAAACTGGACTGGACGCCTTATGGACAGTGCCAATATATAGTTTCCCTGAAAGATAAGGATTGGTACAGAACACACTAATAAGTTAGATGACCTGGGATATACTGGGCTGCCCCTAATGGAAGTTCTTGGCTTAATTCTTACTTATGACTTTACTAATACTACTAGCTATGTTGTTTGTATTTTGCCTATTTCAAAAGAAAATTGTTGTTTCTTACATTACCAAATGTGTGACTGATCCTCTGATAAAATGGTGATATATAGTTCCATATGAGATCAATGATTGCAGTAGTCTAACTCTAGATATGAGGAGAAGCAAAAAGAGGGATTATTTTCCTGGACCATGAAAGACTAGGAAGACAGGTCCAGAGACTTTTGGATACAGTAAAGGCCTAGTCCAGTAATAGCACATGGAGTGCCCTATCAGCAAAATCTTTGCCAGACCTGGGAATGAGCATTCCTAGCACCATGGGACAAAATGGTCATGAAATGCGCCAAACCATGGTTGAACTTATGACTATAAAGGGGCCCTGCTGACTAGAAACTGACACTTGCCATCTACTTCTACAAGGCTTAAATCATGAGCCGCTGTAGCTGGTGACCTTCAACACCCTCTGAAAGGAATTCAGGGTGGAGGTCAGGAATGAGGCACTCTGTGCTCTGGGAAAAACAGAACAGTTCTTCAGATGGTTAGATATTTTCAGGAAAAGATTTTATGAGCCCCAAATCTTGCATCTTCTCTTACCTAGAGAAGCATAAAAAATTGTTAATGGTGACAACTGCTTTGTTTTATGTGTTAATACCACATCAAAGATTAAAACCTACTTGGATAAACCTAGCCAACTGGCTACCTGCTTACAGGTCTCCTCAAAGTGCCAGGTCTCGACTGGGATTCAGGCTTATTCTCCTAAAAAGAGATAAGATCTATTTTGTCTATAAATGTTCAGGTTGTCACTCCTCCAACTACTTCTGAGTCTGTTACACCGACATCAATCACACTGGGTTAATAAAAAGGACATCAAAAATGTACATGACCACGCCAAATGGCTCCATTCCTTTGGACAGGGTAACCCAAGTGCTGACTTTATCTGGACTAGGATCAAAATTACTACCAAACGAAACATGGCTCTTACTCTTGCTTGGGCCCCTGGTTACAATAATTCTTTTACTAATCTTTGGCCTCTTTTTTTTTTTTTTAACTTGTTAAATTCTGTCTCCTCCAGATTACAACAGGTTCACATCAAGATAATGATGATGCAAAGATTCCAGCCATTTCTAAGAACAGATCCTGCCAAAATAACAGCAGAAGTCACCGTGGGGCCCCTTAATAAAACAGGGCAAGAGCTCCATGACCCCAACTAGGTGAGGTCTACGAGCCCCTTGCCAGCCTGACGAAGCTACAGAAGACAGAACATAGTCGCTCATCCTCCCAATAAAGATTTCTTGGGGTTCATGTCTCAGGGGGGATTTGAAATGGAAGATAGATGGGCCCCTGGGCTGGACAGCTGGTGTTTGTCAAATGGAGCAAAACTGAAGTTTTGTCCTAAGTCAGACAAGAAGGGCGCCCGTTTCCCTTCCTCCATTGATATGGAGGGAATGAACTAGCAGTGGGGAATTTGTTGCACCAAAAATAGAAATGAGACTTTTCTGATAAACAAGGAAAACAAGCAACAGTGAACAGGCTGGGGAAACAACGTAAACAGGCCTGAAAGAGTTAAGCAATCTTGGTTATTCTTTAGCTGTTACTACTAATGAACACTTGTAGCTAGACTTGTACTTCACAAAGCTAAACAAAGCTAATTACTCTGATTCCATATGAATTGTTCCCTGCCTCTAGCATTTACTCTCATTGCATTCTCTTGTAGCAAATCACCCCTTGTAGCTGTTTACATTTAAGAAAAAAAGTCGCAGGCCATAACCCAGAGATGAACGGACCCAATTACCAGGTTGCCTGACGCCAGCAGTGACTGTTTTAAAATACTGCAAGAAGAAGAATGCAAGACCTTCACCACTTTGATCCTTACCACTTATCCTGGACTGCGAGTTCCACCTATAAGACACCCTGTGATTCCCCAGGACAGGAGGGCACAGTTCTTGCGGCACTAGCCTGCTGTGTCTTCCCTTCTGCCTGGCAGAAAAATAAAGCCATCTCTCTCTTCGTCCCAAATCTCTGCCTCCGTGTTTCTGTTCGACATCGGTGCACAGAGAAGCCGATATTTCGGCAGCATCAACACCTCGTCTCCAATTCATTGGCCTGTCTGCGACGAGCAGAGCGAGCTTGGACTCGGTAACAAGTGCAGGTGTAAGATATGTTTATTATTATAGAAAGTTTTATTGAACAGCACTGATTTAGAATCTACATTTCTTTACCATTCACCTTTAGATCTATAATCCACATACTATTGAAACTGAGTCCTCCTAAAATCGAGTTCCTCTGACAAATTTATGATTAACCTCTCCATCCAAAATGTTATTCCCTTTCTTATTCAACACCTGTTCCCCTCAAGATTGAAGAGTATCAAAGAAAAGGTGGGGGGCGGGAGTTGAAACTGAGCAGGCCCCTGTGGGGCCCTCCTGGGCCCAAAAGACTTTCTGTGTCCCCCATTTCTGGTTTGTAGGAAAAAGGTTTTCAGCCTCCTAGACCTTACCTGAGTTCCAAAGAGCATATTCAAGCATATTCAAATAGTTACTAATTAGGGCAGTGAGAGAATGCAGAAAGAAATGGGAGTAGAGCATGGGGCAGGGTCCTGGTTCCTCCTCAAGGTATATACATAACAATATGTCTCTGCGTTCTTCTACAGGAATTAGCCTCCCCACCCCCAGGTGGAGGATGGTAACTTCAGGCTGAGCACAAGCACATGGGCCCAGACAGGTTGGAACCAGGAGGTTGATGATTGAGATTCTTGGGACACCACCCCATTACCTCACCACCAACCAAATCAGAGGAAGGTTAAACACCCTGCAGCCCTTCCCTCAAATTTTTCCTGTAAAAACTCTTCCTTGAAAACTATTGGGGAGTTTGGGCTTTTTGAGCACAAGTCACTTGTTCTCCTTGCTTGGCCCTTACAGTAAACCTTTCTCTGCTCCAAACTCTGATGTTTTGGTTTGTTTGGGCTTATTGTGTGTTGAGCACACTAACTAGGGTTCGACAACACTGTTAAGTTTGTGAATAAGATAAGGAAAGGATCAAGTTTTATTTTTTATATATATATATATATATATATATATACATGAAAAAACAAGTAAAAGAGTATTCATAGCGGCATTCTTCTTAATATCTAACAACTGGAAACAACCCAAATGTTTGATGGGATAAATAAATTATGATGTATTCACATAACAGTAATGGGCTGCAATATACAACAATATGAGTTTATCTCCAAATATAATGTTGAATGAAAGAAGCCAGACACAAGAGAATATATACTGTATACTGTAGTTATTTAAAGTTTTTAAAATGCAAAAATAATCTACAGTGTTAGAAGTCAAGATAGTGGTCATGTTAGCTAGGCAGCAGTAGGGAAAGGATAGAGTTAAACCAAAGTGTGATTTGTTTTGCAGAAACTATCAGTTAAATGGCAGAAACACACCATGTCCCAAAAAGGTTACAGTGCATTCCAGTCAACAAGATACCACAGTGCTAACAACCAAGAACCTGCTTGCTTGCAGTTTTTGGCAACCTAGTGTAACCTTTACCTCATTATAATGATCATGGCTACCCTTTCATGAATATGTGTGATGCCCCCAGCCTTAAAACTTCCCCTGTCCAGCTGTTCATGGAGAGTTATGTCCCTGTCTCCTTACTTGTCAAAAGTAATAAATGCTTCTGTTTTAATGGAAAGTACTTGGTGTGTTCATTGGCTATGCACCCCAAGGTGGGACCAATAGTGTCTAGTAACAGTTACCTTTGGGTAGAAGGGATGGGGTAGTTGTTGGGAGGGCATGAGGGGAGTATTTGGAGTACTGAAAACATTCTATTTCCCTGGATGGCAGTTATATAGCTGGATGGTGGTTGTGTTATGGAACCAAACTTTGGTCCGCTAGCCTGCAGGCAGTAAACCAATCTACTATACTGGGTTGTGGTGAAGGAAAGTGCGGCGTTTACTGTAAGGCACCAGGCAAAGAGTCTGGGACAGCTAGTGCTCAAAAAGCCCTAACTCCCAGATGGGTTTCAGCAAAACATTTTTAAAGGCAAGGTGAGGGAGGAGGAGTCCCAGGGTCTGTGATCAGTTCATGCACAATTCTCTGATTGGTTGATGGTGAGGTAACAGGGTGGTATCACTGGGGTTAACGTTATCAATCCTCTGGCACCAGTAAGTCTGGTGGCAACATGCTCATGGTCATCAGGTAGTTAATTTCTTCCATTTGGAGGGGTTTTAGCATTTACAAAACAATTCAGGAAATGTGCATCAGATACTATTATATAGGTACTTCAGAGAGGAGCTACAGCAGAGGATATAGGGGAGGGGTCTGTCCCAGGAAGGTCCCATAGGGTCCTGCTTGGTTAGTTATATAGCAGTGTTAACTTGTGATGACCCATTAAGCAGTATGCTATTAAAGAATAGGGCTTTTTTTAAGGTAAAATTATGACTGTCATATAGATATAAAGTGAACAGATTTTAAGTTAATTACTTAATTAACTAGTGAGGGAACAAACAAAAAGTTACAAATGGTGCAAAACAGATACAGAACTGTTTTTTTGTGGGGGGTGGCTGGAGGGAAATCAGTTGTCCTTCCACCAGACAGTTTATTTGCCAGTGTACAGAAAAGAATAATTTGTATTGCTTTCAGCTGTCTACTGATATTTAAACTTACAAACTTTTAAAATAGCTCAAAGATAATGAAATGTTCATACCTTATAGAATCAGATAACCTGGAAGGGCATGCGCTAGACACATAGTTTTCTCCTGCAGACACCAAATAATCTTTTTGGTCCATTTCACAGTCTTTTACATAACTTAAGAGTTGTCAGTCTGTACATTATACTGCCATTTTTTAAAAGTTTATTAAAAAATAAAATTAAATAAAGGAAAATAGAGAGTTCTGTAACCCATGCATCAGCTTTCTCAGGTGTTCCCCAAGGTTACTCTAAATTCCTGAGACTTCCGCACTGACCAGCTTTCTTTAAAGCTTCAACCTCTTGCCACATGGCTGGCCTCTGTCTTACTTCCCTCTTCCCAATTCCCTCTCCAGAGACTAACTATCCAGATGTCTACTTGGTGGGGCAGGGGAAATTGACTGTAATGTTGATTGCGAAAGGAGATCTAAAGATCTGCCTCAAAGAGTTTTCTCCTTGCCCTCTTTATCTTTTTTTTATTTTAGCCTCCACCTTCAGTCCCAGTTCCAGAAGTATCTGGTATTACCACTCCTGTACTTTTGAGGTTTCTGAGATATAAAGTCAGACTGGCTTTCAGCTTTTTTTATAGCTGTCTGGGGATTTGGCATTTTTCAGGTTTGCCAAGAAAATAACAACCGTCTACTTTTCAGGTCCAAAATGTTGCTGGTGTGTCCTTGCCTGATTTTTCCTGAACTTGTGAGTTAACTTTTCAAATAATACCTTAATTTTGGCTTTACTGGGTTTTGGAAGGGAACAAAATTTGATGTATTGTTGGAGAAAAAAGTATTATCCTACCTGTTAAAAAAAATTGTTCATGATATTTGTTAAAGAACAGTAAGGAAGAGTTTATTCAAGGGGGGCCATTGTGATTGGGTATAGGGACCACTGCAATGGAATTTTGCAGTTGGGAAGAGGGACTGGGATCAATTCCAAATACAGCATAAGCAAGTAGGAGTTTATAGCCAATGAGCCAGGTGGGGGTGGTCAGAGAATAGATAATTACTAAGAGGAAGCATCAGGGGTGAGGGGGGACCAAACTAATGGAATACTTGCTGAAAACAGACATCACCTGAGGCATGGTGGAGGAGGAATTACCAGATATCAAGAGTGATAAGATATGGAGGATATGGTATTCTGGCTAAACAGATTTAGTAGTATTCTTGCTAAAATTTGACAATGCAGAAACAAAAATGAGAACCCAACTCTTGAGGCCTAGTTGAAAAAGAGCTCAGAGGAGCCTGATTAGAGTGTGACCAGCCTAATCTCTAAATATTCCCTTTACCTAAATTTTTAAAAACTTTTCTGGTATTTTTTAAAATGTCTAATTGCATTGTTGTCAAAGAATGTGGTACTTATGATACCAGTTCTTTGAAATGTGTTGAGACTACTTTTATAGCCTAGCATAAGGTCATTTTTTTATAACCCTATGATTAAAAATTATTTTCATTAATTTGGGGATGCAATATTCTATGTGTTTGTCCATTAAGTAAAACTTGTTAATTTTGCTCTTCAGATATTCTATATCTTTAGTGATTTTTTTGGTGAGATTTTCTATCAATTACTGAGAAAGATAGTTTAAAAATAACTCAGTAGATTTGTCAGTTCTCTTTGTTCTGTCAATTTTTGCTTTATATATTTTGAAACTCCATTATTAAATACATAAAAGTTTATGAATATTTTCTTTTCTTGGTGAATTAACTCTTTTATTGTTATGTAATTACCTTTTCTACCTCTAGCAATACTTTTTGCTTTAATGTGTGTGTGTGTGTGTGTGTGTGTGTGTGTGTGTGTGTGTGTGTGTGTGTTAGTAGCTACATTAACTTTCTGGGGTTAATATTTGCCAGGTATATCTTTTGCCAGTTTTCCACTTTCAAGGTTTGTGTATCCTTATGTTTTAGCATATAGCTTAGATTTATAAAAATGTAGTCTGACAGTATTTTTCTTTCAATTGGAAAGTTCGGTTCATGTGCATATGTAGTGATTACTAAGAGACTTGACATTATTGCTATCATCTTCTTGTATATTTTTTATTTACCTGAATTTTTATGTTTGTGGGTTGTTGCGTTGTTGCGGGGGGGGGGGGGGCGGGTTGGTTTCTTTTGGTCCTTCTCCCTCTCCCTATTCTACATTCTCTGCCTACTTGTTGGGAAATTGCACACTCTTATGTTGTGAGTTTTATCAAGGGCCATTTCTCCACCAAACCATGATGAATATGTTCATGCAGTTTCTGATGTACGAACGACCTTGTAGTCCTGGAACAACTGTCTGATTCAAAGTATTTGAATCGAAAAATACAGTGGTAGATTTTTACTTTGTTTGTTTGTTGCTATCTGAGTTACCTTCACTTGATTAAATGAACTGTGAAGATTTTCATGTTTTTCAATATTTTGAAATAGTTCAAGCATCTCTCAAAAAGAAACAGAGTTGGACACTAGTTAAACACAGTAAAGACATATTTTATTCAGTACTATTGCGATAGGGGCTTCAGTAAAACTGAACCCAACTCCCAGTAGAGCAAAGACAGCTGGGGATTTACAGCTCCAACAAGCAGGGTAAAGGGGGTCAGTGGATGGAAAATTACTAAAAAGGAGAGAGCAAATTTGGGGGGGATCCTTGCCAAAGGCTGGCCAAGGACTTAGACATCAAGAGTAGGGGATAAGGAATTTGATCAGATGTTAAGAATGGGGGATTCTACCTAAACTGACTTAGCAGTATTCTTGCTAAAACCGGGTTCCACAAGCCAAGTACAGGGCTCAAGGAGGAGGCCTAGTAGAAAAGAAGACTTATAGGAACCTTCCTAAAGTTTGGTCAAAGGTGGAGTCTTTGTCATATCAACAGAAAGAGGCAGATGAAGGTACCGGTTATTTTTAGAAAAACAAATATTACAATCTAAGCTACCATATTGATCTGCCCCAAATGTAATGTACTTCTCCAAATTCCAGTGGCACACCCAGATGTAACCGACAGCTCTGGCCACACATTTAATTAGCGATTTTGTCTGCATTCCTTTTTTAAAAAATTAATTTATTTTTGGCTTCGTTGGGTCTTCTTTGCTGCACGCGGGCTTTCTCTAGTTTGCGGTGATCAGGGGGCTACTCTTTGTTGTGGTGCTCGGGCTTCTCATTGCAGTGGCTTCTCTTGCTGCAGAGCACAGGCTCTAGATGCGTGGGCTTCAGTAGTTGCAGCACGCAGGCTCAGTAGTTATGGCACACGGGCTTAGCTGCTCTGCCGCATGTGGGATCTTCCCGGACCAGGGCTCGAACCTGTGTGCCCCGCATTGGCAGGTGGATTCTTAACCACTGCGCCACCAGCGAAGCCCTTGTCTGCATTCTATACAGTGATAATTCTGAAGCAAATACGGCAGCACCTGTCACTGAGATAGGAAAGGAGGTACAGTAGCCACCATTCATGGAGTGCTCACTCTGCATCTGGTTTGTTAACTACCACATCTACTCAGTCTTCTGACAACTTTGCAAGGGACTCCTCTAGGCTCCCTTTATTTCAGAGGAGGAAAGTGAGGCTTAGCCAAGGCTGTCTGCCCCTTCTTCCCTACCCATGGGTTAGGAACCCACAGGTTCTAATGAGAGGTTTCTTTAGGGTTGCCGGGGTAAGATTACCGCGCAGTCAACTCCTGGCTTGGCAAGCCACAACCCCACCAAAATGAGGTAGCCATTCGGGGAGCCACCACCTTCCGTCCCGCTGGAACCGCCCCTCCCCCCACCACCCGAGGCCCGCGCCTGCGCACTCCTGGCGCCCGCGCCGCGCCCCCGCAGCTTTGTGGGAAATGTAGTCCGGCTCCCCGGGGTGGAGATGCTGGGAGGGGCGGCATTGGTCCGCTGGTTGCTCTGGCTCATGCTGGGAGAGGGTGAGTGCGGGGCCACGGCGGGAGGCGCCGGGTCTGGCGGGCGCCGGAGGGCCTGGCGGGAGGAGTCCGGCACAGCCGGGCGAGGCTCCTTAGGGGCGGGGCGGGGCGGGCTGCAGATGGGCCGCGACCTCTCGGACCCTGCGCAGCGCCGGGCTTCTAGCTCCAGATGTTCCTCCTCTCGCCCCAGGGGCCCAACCGGGTTGGGAACACCGAGAGCTGAGGCGCCGGACGTGGTCCTTCCACCACCTGTCCCCCGAGTGGTGAGGGCAGGGGACCCGACGCGGCGGCCCCGGGTCCCAGGGGCAAGTGAGGGACCGAAAGCTCTGGAAGTCGCTCGGACCCTGGGTTCCTCCCCGTCGCGGGCTGTCCCCCGGACCCACCTCGGAATTCTCGGGGGATGCTGGACCAGGGTGCGGGTCTCCGGGCTCCAGCACCTGCCCTTTGTGTAAACTGCATCTCGGGGACCGCCCTCTGATTTCCGATTCCTAAGGGTGATGGCGTGGGCTCCCCTTAACTCATCTCTCTGTAAGAATGGGGAGGCCAACCCTGTGCAGATTTCTACTTCAGGGAATCCTTTTCTTTCTTTTCTTCCTTTATTTATTTATTTAAAGCAGTTTTTCTTTTACCAAAAAAAAAAGTTCACTATAGGACAACTAGAAGATTCAGAGAAGCAAAAAGGAAAAAATCATTTGAAAACTGTCAGAATCTGCATGTCGGCATGTATATACGTATAAACACAGAAACGCTTTGTTTTTAAGCAAATATGTGGATATTAGTATTCTTTTCTCCATTTACTTCAAAAATGAGTGCACAAGTCTTAAGCTCCGTGATTTTTTAATAAATATTTTTACCTGTGTGTGTAGTACCACTTAAGATGCAGAATAAACTTTTGTAAGTTTTGAAACTATCTACTTGTACCAATTTTTAAGAACAGCTAAGTCTGCTTGTTAATGAATATGAGGAAAAGTATGTCTGTGCCATACTTAATCCTCTCTTTAGGCCTTTGTGTTCTTTCTCAGGGTTGTTGTGGGGGTTTTTGTTTGTTTGTTTAGTATTATAAACAATATAGGCCATCTGGCTACATATATCTTTGCATTCTTGTCTCATTCTATAAATCTCTTCAAGTGAAATTTCTAGATCATACTGTAAGGCTTTTGATACCTCCTGTCCTATTTTCTCTAGAAAAGTAGTAGTTTATAAACATTGCAAGGTAATGGTGCCTGATTGACCCACAGCAAGTCTGAGTGTTACTATTCTCTAACTTTCTGAGAGGTGCAAACAATAGGGTTGTTTAGATTTGCATATTGAAAACTAGTGAATATTTTTATGCAGTTTGCATTGTGTTTTTAAATTGTGTCTGATACACAAGTATATTTCCAATTTCTATGCAGAAATGTTACATTTTCATATGTCCAGATGTGCAAACCTTCCCTTCATGTTTGGGTCTTTGACATCATTGTTAGGGGGTCTTCTATTCCATATGTCACAAAATATTCATCTTCATTTTCTTATAGTACTTTAGTTTCACTTTATGTGCAAATTTTTATTCTTTTCCAAATGGTAAGTCCTTGTTCCAGGTTACTGAATCATTCATCCTTTCTTCATTGATGTGAAATGTCCCTTTTTTCATATCCTGAATTCTTATATATAAATTTTTTTTCTGAACTGATTGCGTTGGTAGGATTTTAATTTGTTCTATTCACCCTTTTCCCTGTTAGACTATAACATCCGCGAGGGTAGAGAGTTTATCTATTTTGTTTACAGCTGTATTCATCCCTTGCCCTAAGAATGGTGCCTGGTACACAGTAGGTGGTCAACAATATATCTGGTGAATGAGTGACACTATACAGTAACACTATGTTCTAATTATCATAGCTTTATAATATCTGGAAGGCAAATTCTCACATCCATTGTTATACAACACAATTAACTTTTTAAAAAAATCATCTTTTCCATAATTAACTTTACAAGATTATTATTTAGCTGTAACTTGGTTGGGAATATGTTAAGTTTATAAATTAATTTCAGAGAAGTGACAACTTAGGATACTGTGACATCCTATCCAGGAGTATGGTATGTCTCTCTCTGTTCAGCTTTCTTTATATATCTAAATAAGCTTAATAAATAAAAAGTACAGTTTTCTCTACATTAATACTATACACTTCTTATTTGGCTTATCTGTAGGTATTATATTGTCGATGAGAAAAGATATTCACAACCTAAAAGTTGAGAGTTATTTTTTATTCGGCAGGAATTTTTAGGACTTCAAGCCCAGGAGGCAGCATCTCAAGTAACCCTGAGAGAACTGCCCCAGGGAGGTGGGGGTGGGGGCAGGATATATAGGAGTTTTGCAACAAAGGGCAGGTAGTCTGACCGTCAGAAGATTATGGTTAATTAAAGAAAACCAGATATCTCAGGTTGAGGAATTTAGCACTTTTCTATGTGTGGGAAGATGTAAGAGTCTGGGTTCACTGAAATCATTCCTTTGATATGCACCTCAGCTATCTGGGGCCAGTATCCTGTGTTTTCACATCCTGAGTTTCCTCAGGGCTCACTGTGGGGAGTGGCTGCAGTCTGATGGCTGCTAGATGACAGGTATTCTCTTCCTTTCTAAGTTCCCTCAGGGCTCACCAGCTCGCTGGTGGTGGCTGCAATCGCTGATGACTGTGACATCCTTTGTTTACTGATATGGCAGGCAGTATTCCATTTCTCAATATTTTTTGTTGTTGCTGGAGTCTTGTTTCTCACATCTTTTCCTTCCCTCAGCTCTGCCTCCTCTGATCCTGCCCATCCCCTGGGAAGGACACCACAGGAAGGAAGGAGAAGGCAATGGCTGCTGGGCCTCTACTACTGGGAGTTCAGGTGAGCTCATTTTTCTCTCTTAAACCTCTCCCTTACTCCTTGTTCCTATACTGTAGGTGGGCCTCACCACAGAAAACAGGGCCATTGAGATCTCTGAATGTTGGATGTTTTCCACAAAACTCCCCCTCAGCTAGGTTCTCAGCTTCCAGTTCCTTATTCAGCTGGATGCCTTGGCCTGCTGAGCTGTTGGTATTGTCCAAGTGTCAGAATAGGAACAAAAATCATGTGAGAGATGGTCCTGGTGCTTATAGGGCTATGGACTTTCAGGGAACATAAAAGAGGTCACACCTCTACAAGGAACAGTCATGATGATTGCACACGTATATGATAATAAGAACAAGTGTGGTTAAGTACCCACATTGTCAGTGTTCCAAGACCTGGAAAGAGAGAAGATCAGTGTGGTGACCAGAAGTAGGGTTGGGTAGGGATACCTGGAGAGGATTTGCTGTAATGGAGTCAGAGTGTCCCAAGTTTAAATTCCGACTACCATTTAATAGCTGCACTGTCTTGGGCGAGTGACTTGACTTCCCTTGAAGCATCAGTTCCTCATGTGATTATAGAAATAACAGCATTAACTGAGTGTTTGCCACATACTTGACATTGATAAGAATTTCACTGGACTTATTTCATTTAATAATACCTACTTCATAAGTTTGTTGAAAGTTCAAATGAAATAATGTAAGTAAAAAGAGCCCAGCTTTGGTTCCTGGAATGTTGAAGGTACTAGCTCAGCGGCAGGCATTCTTAGCGCTATTCCAGCCACTAACTTGGTGTTTTAGAGTTTGTCGACTGAAAAAACATGCACAACATGAGGGCTGTGAGTTAAGTTTTATTTGGGGCAAATTGAGGACTATAGCCTGGGAGACAGCATTTCAGATAGCTCTGAGAAACTGCTCCAAAGAAGCAGAGGGGATGGTCAGTATATATGTGATTTTGGTGAGGGGGGGCGGTGCATGCAATCAAGCACACATTTTTTTTTTTGCAGAAGGTTTCTGCTAGTCTCATGAAGGTTACTGCTAGTCACGAGGAGCAGACGTCACCATGAAGGATTTTAGTGCTTCTCTAGATGTGAGGAGATATAAGAATTGGGCTCATAAAATTGTCTCTTGAAAATATCTAACTATCTGAAGACCTGTTCTGCCAGTTTTTCCCAGAGCAGAGTGCTGATCTCCATCCTGAACTCCTTTCAGGGGATGTTGAAAGTCAGCAGCTGTAGCGGCTCGTAATTTGATCCTTGTAGAGGTAGATGGCAAGTGCCAATTTGTAGGTGACAAGTTTTAGAGGTGGAGCGAAGGTAGAAGGGACTGGAAGGGAGAGGGAATCAGATACAGTTTGGGGTCAAGTACCAGGAAGGAGGAGTTTGTGTGTTTGGTGGGGTGGTAGGCATGGGAGTAGAGGAGGAGTCAGAGGAATTTAAATAAGGGAGTTGGCATGATAAGAGCTTTTCTAAGAAGAAGAAGTGTTGGACCTCCCTGGTGGCGCAGTGGTTGAGAATCTGCCTGCCAATGTGGGGCACACGGGTTCAATCCCTGGTCCAGGAAGATCCCACATGCTGCGGAGCAGCTAGGCACGTGCGCCACAACTACTGAGCCTGCCCTCTAGAGCCCGTGAGCCACAACTACCAAACCCGAGCACCACAACTTCTGAGCCTGTCTGCTGCAACTACTGAAGCCCACGTGCCTAGAGCCCGTGCTCCGCAACAAGAGAAGCCACTGCGATGAGAAACCCGCACCCCACTCACTGCAACTAGAGAAAGCCCGCACGCTGCAACAAAGACCCCGTGCAACCAAAAAAAAAAAAAAGAAGAAGAAGCAGTGTCTGTCAGCTAGAGGAAATCAGAGGAAAAAAAGTGAGTAAGGAGCCTAGGTTTTGTTTGCCCTGTGAGATTGCTTGAAAATGGAACCTGCTAGTTTTTGCTAGAACCTGGAGTTGTTCCTTCTCTGGAAAAGGAAATAAGACATCAGGGGCACTTTACCCAGGAAACCTTAAGTTCTTGGGTTTTTTTTGTTTTTGTTTTTCTTTTTAGGGTTAGGTTTACTTAACTTTGTCTGCCGTCCCAAAGGACTTGTGGTTTTTCTTTATTCATAAGATCATGTGTTAGGATTCTCTTAAATATGTCACTTGGTTATTTACAAGAGGAACCAGTTTAAAGGCTTCATGAAGAAAAGCATTAACTGTTGTGATTTTTAAAAAAATTATTTATTTATTTTTGGCTGCATTGGGTCTTCGTTGCTGCGTGCGGGCTTTTCTCTAGTTGTGAGCGGGGGCTACTCTTCGTTGTGGTGCACGGGCTTCTCATTACAGTGGCTTCTCTTGTTGAGGAGCACGGGCTTTAGGCGCACAGGCTCAGTAGTTGTGGCACACGGGCTTAGTTGCTCCATGGCATGTGGAATCTTCCCAGACCAGGGCTTGAACCCGTGTCGCCTGCATTGGCAGGCGGATTCTTAACCACTGTACCACCAGGGAAGTCCAACTGTTGTGATTTCTATTTGTACTACTTTCTCTTCTCAGTGTTATCAAGCTCAGTTTTAAAAGGCAACATAACTCACAAAAATAGGTATCAGAGAGAGGGAGTTTCTGGAAGAGGGGAAGGTTTAAGGGGGGAGCACTCAGAAAAGTTTGGTTGATGAAGGTTGTGGTTTGGTTGTCAATAGCCTTGATTTTATTTTATTTAGTTAAAATAGTACTAACTAAATTTTTAAATCAGCTTTATTTTTCAGGTATAATTTACATAAAATAACCCACTTAAAGCATATAATTCATTGAGTTTTGACAAATTTATGCACCAACATCATCACCACCCCAGTCAAGCTATAGAACATTTTTATCACCCCAGAAAGTATCCTCATACCCTTCCTATCCACGATCCCCATCCCAGGCAAACACTGATTTGATTTCTGAATACTTCAGTATGTGTTTCCTAAAAATAAGGACCCTGGTTTTTTTTTTTGTAAAAAAAGGTACATGTTTATTTTTCACTCAGGCATAAGCAAAGCAAGGTCATTCCTGGGAGAGGGGCATGACCCACCAGCAAAAGTGCTGTCATAGTGTCAGAGGGTGGGAATGGTGATAGCTTGAGGCCTGCAGTAAAAATATATATAGTGTAAGGGCTGTGCTGAGCCCCACCCAGGGAATGCAGTGGAGAATATATTGGCCATTATTAACTTGACAAATAGTTAACAGTTTAGCCAAAAGGCATTTGCTGAGCAAAGGACCCTGTTTTACATAACCAAAATATAATTATCAAAATGAGGAAACTTACTTTGATACACTACTGTTAACTAATCTACAGACCTTACTCCTAATTTGCCACAAATGTCCTTTATCTGGTCCAGGAACTAATCCAGATCACATCTGGCATTTAGCTGTCCTGTCTCCTTAGTCTCCCTTAATCTGGAACAGTTCTCAGTCTTTGTCTTTGATGACTTTTGACACTTTCGAAGAGTACAGTGATTGATTTAGGAGGTATCAGTGCAGCGTTAGAGCTGTATTCCTTTTTTCATCTTTACTAATATTTTCATCTTTCCTACATTGGCCAGTGATGTGCCTGTGAATTGCCCGAGTATGACTTGTGTTTGCCTTTAAATTTTATCTTCCTTTTCTGAATATAAATATTAGGCATATAGTTCTAAAAAAAAATTAAGGCCATAAGATATATTTCTAGGTCTCAAATCCTCAAAAATAACTATGGATGTACATTCTTCTAGCCTTTTAAGATAGCTTTTTATATCCTTTGCCCCTTTTTATATTGAGTTGTTTATATATAAAAGAAGCCTTTTATATAATGTGGATATTAGTCCTTTCCCATAAATTGTCATTCCTGTTCCCTGTCATTTTTCTTCTAAAATTTTTTATAATCTTCTACAAGTAAGTTTTGAAGTTTTATGCAGTTAACTTTCCTTTTCCCTTGTTTGGCTTTGGAATCATTGCTATGAAAGGCTTTCTGTACCCTAAGATTATAGAAATACTTTTCTACATTTTTTATTAGTTTTATCATTTTAAATTTGGATTCTTGAGCTATCTGGAATTTATTGTATATATGTGAGGTTGTATTCTAACTTCATTTAACATGGTGTGGTGAGGCATTTCATCATCCATCCTTTCATTAAACAGATTTTTAGCACCTCCCTACCATGTGCTAAGCAGCATTCTGGGTGCTGGGAAGGTAGCAGTGAATGAAACAGGCAAAGCCCCTTCCTCCTGGATCTTCTCTTCTAGAAAGAGGAGGCAGCAGTGAAGAAGAAATACTACTGAGGACGAGGTTACATGTGATGGCCACGCAGCAGGGTGGCCTGGCTGAGTGTGACGGGGCACCTTTGAGGAGATGGCATTCAAACTATTGTAAATCTGTTGAAATAATCTATTGAATAATCTGCTTATTCTCCATAGATTTGAAATGCTACCTTTAAAATATACTAAATTTATATGTGTATATAAGATGTTCACATATAATATATTCACACACATACATACACGCATGAGTTTATTCTTCTGGATTCTGTTCTATTGCTCTATTTCTACTATAGTAACACACTATTTGTTTTAGAATTTATTTTGTTATTTTATAAAGAAAATCCACCCCCCCCCCCTTGTTTTTCTTTTCAAAATTTTGGTTACTGTACTGTTCTTATACATTTATCCTTAGGGTCAAATTTTGTTAACTATAATCAAGTTCTAACAGAAACAGTTAAAAAGAAAAAATATGCAATTTGGATTTGGATTCATTAAATCTGTATCAATTTGAGGAAGATTACCATATTTACAATGTTTATTCTTCCTATTGAGTAAAAAACTTACCCTTCATTTTATTTGGATCTTTCATTATGGATTTTGTTAACTTTGATCATGAGGCTCTTGCTTATTCCTAGTAAGTATATTCTGAGGTGTTTCATTTTTGTTGCACTGTGATTGGGATTTATCCATGATTGTGACTTTGTTAAAAAAAAAAGAAGAAGAAATTGGGTTGCTAAGAATTATATTTGAAGACACTTTGCCATTGTGGTGCCTAAAACTTCATCACTATCGTATCTTCTTTATAAAGTATACTTTCATTATTAAAATATCCCTATTTATTCCATTTGATAATTCATCTTTTTAAAGAATAACAATCAAAAAATCCTGTGTTTTAGGTTTAAGAAAACCTCTGCATAAAGGAGATAAACCCATGAAGCTGCTTATTTCAAACACCCTGAGTTACCCCGTGCTTAATGTAGTGCTGGGGAGAAAAAACCCATAATAAGTGGAAAGGAGAAAGGCAGAAAACATTTTAAGGGATTAACAACAAATACATTTTATGAACGATACAGTTAAGTTTCACTTCAGCCTTTTAAAATGCCTTTCTGTACTAATCTACCCAGGGCTCCATAGTACGTTACATAGTAGGGACAAGCTCTGCAGCACGAGGGCTGGAGGTTGGGGGTGGGTAGGTTCTGCACTTAAGGGAATCTAGGGACTAGAAGAATCTAGGGAAGTGGGGAAGACCAGCATATAGCCCACAGGAGTCTGAGTTTGGGCTTTTAATTTTGCCCAATATGTTCAGCTAAAAAGGTGATTGCCTTGTAATTAATTTATTGAAAGTAGATTAATTTTTGGAAAGAGAGTGTCATATTTCTGATCTGTTATGTTTTTCAGAAAGAAGGGGCTTATGTTTTGTTTCCACGTATATTCTACCTTATCTGATATTGATATGGTCTCCTCCATGCCTTTTTGTTTGTTTGCTTTCGCCTGCTATATCTTGTCTCTATCACCACCCCTTTTTAACAGTTTTTTGGTTTGTGTTTTAGGTGTATCTCTTGTATGTGCCATATAATTGTATTTTAAACCAATTTTACAGTTTTTGTCTATTAAGAGATAAAGTCAACCCATTTACATTTGTTGTTATACATGTATCAAGTCTTTTTCTGGTTATTTAATGATTTGTCCTTATTACACTTTCTTGTTTCCTTTCTTCTCCTTTCTTTAAATTTTTGAACTGATGATTTTTCTTGTTTTCTTTTCTTCCTTTTATAAAATGAAAATTCTGCCATGTATTTATATCCTGCTAGTAGCTACTTTTACTTTTCTTGACACTATTTGTCAGTGATTTTTAACATTTTTTTGTTATTTTGATATATTGATTTAAAAGTATTAGGAGAAAATAATGAGGTAGAAAGATATATAATACATTCTGTGCCTCAGGGTTGACACTTTTTCTGGAGTTCATAGCCAGTAGGATGTAAAATACACAACTTGCTTGGAAATTGGTTTCATTCCATCTCTGGTCTCTCCAGTCCTTTTCTTTCCACTAACTTTCTCCCCTTTGCCTATTCACATATTACAATGCTCTCTGTCCTTAAACAAAAACCTTTTCCATTGCTTTGTTTACACGACTTATTCCTTACTTCTTTTCATACAGTGTTATCTCGCATCTTCACAAAAAGTTTGAAGTAATTTCATCTGACTGCTTCTGATTCCTTATCTTATCTTCCTTATCTTCTTCACTGTAAGCTGACTTCTTCCTTCACGACTCTTCTAAAATTAGCTAATTTTCGAATCAGCAGATTCTTTTCAATCATCATTCTGTTTGACCCACCCAGCTTCTGATAGTGTTGACTAGTCCCTCCTCTTTGAAACCCTCTTTCTCCTGAGCTTCAATCGTGAGTCTCCTTCCATCTCCCTTTCTGTCTTTCTCTCGCTCTTCCTCTTGCTGAGGATTGCTAGGGTCTTTTCTTGGCCTTCTCCTCACAACATGAGGAGTTGGATGGCCTTGGGTTCAAGCTGTATGATCTTGGAGAGGTTATTTAACCTTTTTGTTCCTCAGATTCCTCATCTGTAAAATGATGTCACTTTAGCAGGTTGTCCTTTGGATTAAATGAGCTGAGGCATATGAACCTCCTATTAGTACAAAACTGAGTACAATGTGAGTTATCATTTATGGTAACTGCCACTCAGTTAGTGTTCCCTCCTTGTATTAGTTAGGGTTCTCCAGGGAAACAGAACCAATAGGATATATGTAGATATACAGAAAGAGATTATGAGGAATTGGCTCACACAATTATGCAGGACGAAGAGTCCCCATGATCTGCCATCTACACTCGTAGGGCCCAGGAAAGCCAGTGCTGCAGTCCCACTCCAAACCCGGAGGCCTGAGATCCAGGGACTGATGGTGTTAAGTCCTGGTCTGAGTCTGAAGGCTCAAGAGGTAGGAGCATTTATGTCTAAGGGCAGGAGAAGATGGCTGTCTCAACTCAAGCAGAGAGAGCAAATTCGCCTTTCCTCAGCCTTTTTGTTCTATTTGGGCCCTCAGCAGATTGGATGATGCCCTCCCACCTCTTCTTTGCTCAGTCTACTGATTCAAATGGGAGAACTCTCACAGAAATACCCAGAAATAATGCTTTACCAACTCTCCGGGCATACCTTAGCCCAGTCAAGTTGACACATGAAATTAACCATTATACGCATCAAATAGATAGTGAATGCTTACAGAGTTTTATTTCCTAGTCTAAGGGCTAGAAAACAAAGCTCAAATGGGCTTATAAATTTGAAATGCCATTTTCAAGTCAAGCTGGGTGTTTTGTTGGTTGTCTCATAGACCAACCACAGTCTAGATTTATCCTCTTTGCATATGCTTTCCCCACATTAACTGGAATTCCCACCCAGTGATTGTAAAGCGTAAAATTTCACGTGCTGCTTCTACAACTCTGAGCCTTAGGGAGCTCCAAAGACCTCGTTGTGATTTCCCCTGCTCTCCCCAGATAGGCCCCCACCCACTGCTAAAGGCTCCACACCCAACTAGCTCCCCTGTCAGCCTGGCCAGGTACACCCCTCCTAATCCTCAACCTAATGGTTTTCACCTCCCTAGCAGCCCACGAAAGTGTTCAAACAAGCCAGTCACATCTTCCCGTGGGAACCAAGGGTCACCTCAGCCTCCTGTCAGTACCAAGTCTGCCTCCCACAACGCCTGCGGTTCACTGTGCCTGAGTACAGGCCCCGAGTGGTCTTGCATGGTGTGGAGTTGTGAGGCCAACTTGTGACTAATGAACTCCTGTCAGGCTCATCTGTCCAGTGCTGGGTGTCATATATTCGGTCACCGTGTGCTATTTAGGGTGGGGAATCCCTCCTTCATCAATGGAGTGAATAGGATACAATCAGAACACCACCTACTCTTCTCCAGTGCTAATCTAGAGCAGCCTTCACTATCCTTCCCTATGACTCCTTATACCTCCTCTTCCTGTCCTTAAATGTCAAAGCACTTTCTATATTTGTCTCTGATTATTTCATGATAATGTCTGTTTTTGTTGCAGATGTTTAGTTTCTTTTGGAGGGTAATATTTTTCTCTCACAGATCTCTTTCTTCTGTCCCTTCTAATGCTGCTTGTTTTTTTTGTTTTTTGTTTTTTAATTTCCTTAGAGGGTGTTATTGGCATAATCCTTTGTTCAGTAGAAATTTATAGTTTCAGGAATCAGTGACATTCAAGGATGTGTCTGTAGATCTCACCTGGGAGGAGTGGGTCCAATCTAAATTCTGCTCAAAGAAAAAGAAAAATAAAATAAAATTTAAAAAAAAGGAAAAAAAAATAAATTCTGCTCAGAGGAACTTGTATGGGAAAGTGATGCTGGGAAACTACAGTAACCTGGTTTCGCTGGGTAAGGACTTCTCCTCGTAACTCAAAACCTACCTATTGCCATCTTTCCCACTATTGACATCTTGTACAGCCTCTGAAATTTGTGAATTTGGACTTGAAATCCTGATGCTACAGGACATTGTTTTAGGGTAGTTCCTTAGTGTCCTGTCTTTCAAGGTGAAAGACCTTTTCTATAGAGAATGGAAAAATGGGAAATCTCAGAAGCCACACCTTCCTTTGTTACAGAAGCCCTGAAGAGGAAGGGATAAGACATATGCTGGGAGTGGTTGTTATACTCAGTTCAGAAGTCAAATTTAGTGTTTCTCCTCCCGAGCAGGGCATCAGCTTTCCAAACCAAATGTGATATCTCAGCTGGATTGAGAACTGAGCCTGATGACAAAAGAACATCCAGGGTGCATTTCCCCAGGTAAGGATCTGGCTGCAAGAACTTGTTCCATGAGTGTCACCTTGGGGAGAAACCACTTCAGAGGTCCCTGGGTCTCTTGAGACCTGTACCATTTGCTGTGTGTTTCTCAAATGCCTCTGCATTGTTGATGTCATTCATCCTGCCAAGGTCTTGCATGTGTCCTTACCTCAGTGGGAGGTAATATCTTATGAGGATTAAATGAGTTACTACATTTGTGACTCCTTTAAATTGCCTGGAACATACTGAACATTCAGTAAATGCCAGCAGTTATTATTTCCTCTTCTGTCATCTGTGCTTTCTGTTCTTTTTCTTTCTTTCTTTCTTTCTTTATTTTTTTTGTGGCCATGCTGTGTGGCTTATGGGATCTTAGTTCCCTGACCAGGTATCCAACCCGGGCCCTCGGCAGTGAGAGCGAGGAGTCCTAACCACTGGACCACCAGGGATTTCCCTCATCTGTACTTTCAATCCCTGTCTTTCTATCCCCCTCTACTTTATTCTCTTTATTTTCTTTCGTGAATCTTTCTTCTCAGCCATTACCTATATCCATAGCTTCCTTTCCATTATTCATTTAAACATGTCAACTTTTTAAAAGGAAACTAACATTTCTCCTCCTCTGAATTATATAGGTGTTTTATACAGTCTTCATTTAAAAACAAATGACAAGTGAGTTTAGCCCTCTTCTTTTTACTAGTAACCTTACATTTTATGTATTTCCTTTCTCATTCCTAAATTTTTAATCTGAATCTACTACTTATTTAATCCCATTCTCCTCTAAGCATTTAATGCTTCGTAATCTTTGTTATCTGCCTACTAATCCCCCTCACAACTGAAATTTCTTTATTAGATGTTATCATGACTTTTCTCTGAAAAAATGCATTTTACACCTTTATCTCTTCTACTCATGTGAAAGTGTTGATCACTTCTTTTCATACACTGTTTAAAGAGTTAGGCAGGTATTTTTTGATCTCTGGATAGTGTATGGCTATCTAAGTACAGAGCAATAAAATAAATCAGTAGAAAAACATTGATAGGAAAAAAATCATCTTGTGACCATCGCTGCTTGTTTCCATTAAGCTTTCTAAAGAACAGGATTCTGGAAAGGTCACTGTGTCAAAGGATATATACATTTTTGTGGCTCTTGCTACATATTGCACAACTTTGGATATTATCTTATGCTTTTCATGCTAATTTTTAGGTATAGAATGATTGTTTAAGGTAGCTTTAATTAACTTTATTACAGATTTCTGTGGATTCAATTACTATTGCTATTTGTATTCTTACATAAATAACAAACAAATGTTTTTTGAGCACTGGGCTCTGTTCCTAACACTGCGGGTAGAGCAATGAGCAAAACAGGCAGAGTTTCCACGTGGAGTTTATAGTCTAGTCGGGGAAACAATAAATTAATCAAGAAAGAAGGCAGGGAAGGAGAAGGGAGAAGAAAGGAAGGAAGAAGGGAGGGACTGACTATTCATAGAGTCAGGTGCTGCGTGGAAAAACAAAGCATCATAAGGGAAGTAGATCAGTTAACAGGAGTGCTGTTTTCTAGGGGTGATCAGGGAAGGCCTCTTCTTTAAGGTGACTACTGAACAGATACTCAAAGTGATGGTCATGTGGGAGCACATTCTGGGCACAGGGAGCAGCAGGTGCAAAGACCTTGTGGTAAATTGCATGGCAGTGTTTGAAGGGAAAATGTGAGATGTGAAGATTTCTTTAAACTTTGTCTTTCAGTCCTTCTGTGAAAAAATTTATTTCTACTATCATATTTTTTATTTCTATGAGCCTTCTCATTCTCTAAGTGCTCCTTCTTTTTTAATAGCAGTCTTTTAAAATGCATGTATTAACTTCTCTTGTCTGTATGAGGATATATAAATTATATTTTTGGTAGGGGTTTTTTGTTTTGGTTTTGGTATTCTTTTGCAGCATTTTGTTCCCTAGATTATTTTAGTGCATTTATTTATGACTTTTGTTGGTGGGTTTTCTAGAAGCATCAGAGGCAAACAAAGGTATTGCTCATACTGGGTTTTCCTCTCCCAGTTTTTTACCCACCTTCCAACTTCTCTATTGGGCTGAATACTAAAGATTTATCACTTGCGTATGATTACATTTCACACTGTATTTCTCTTGTCTCTTTGAATATCTATCTAGCCACTAGTATGTAGGCTCACTGAATTGTCATGATTGAGCTTACTTTTATTTATATCCCCTGCCTAGCATGTTGTCTGTGAGAGTAGGTATTTAATATCTTTGTTGAGTGAATATTAGATGACATCAAGTAGAATTTTTAGTAATCAGGTAAAACTATAGCTTTGAAAATTATAATTATATTTATGACACTCATATCAATGAATATTTTTAATTATCAGGAAGAGCGAATAAGAAGGGCAAAGCAGCAAGGATGGAATCTTGAGGAATAACATTTGACTGGGGGACAAAGATGCTCTAGCAAAGGTGACAGAAAAAGTGGTCAGAGGGAGAGGAGACAGTTATGGAGAGCCGGGCCAAGGGAAGAGAGAAAAACAGAGAAGAGTGCAATAGTGCCAAGTAAGAAATGAGAAACGCTATTGGTCTTAGTGTTGAGGAAGTGGCCTGTAACCCAGGGAGGAGCACTCTGGTGCTGCAGGACATGTGCCTGGGGAGAAGAGTGCAGAAGTAAACAAGGACTTTTACGGGGAATTCCCTGGTGGTCCAGTGGTTAGGACTCTGCACTCTCACTGCCAAGGGCCCAGGTTCAATCCCTGGTCAGGGAACTAAGATCCCACAAGCCGTGCGGCAAGTCCCACCACCACCACCCCCACAAAAAAGAGGGAGACTTTTAAGTACAGACCATCATTTCAACAAAGTTAACTTTGAAGGAAAAGGAAGAAAGGGCAGGACCTGAAAGAAGTCAGATGTAGAATGCCTCCGATTTGTTTTTTACTGAGGTAGAGACTTGAATGTATTTACAAGAGCAGGGAGGTACCCATTGGAGAGAAGGAAATAAAGACAAAGAAAAGTGGAGGAAGAGAACGGAGCTCAGAAAACATGATGATGTGCAAACTCCAGATCTTGTTCTGTCTAGATTTTCTTTGATGTTACTGCCAGTTAGTCTCATTATGCTGTCCAAAACCAAGAGGGGAAAGCGACAACCGAGTGCTGTGCTCAGCTCTTCCCCAGGCATCATCTGATTTACCTCTGTGTGTGAGTAAATGTATACGTGTGTACACATGCACACACAAAGAGAGAGAATTTATGTGCTCTTACCGAGTCCCCATGTACCTTCATGCCACCTTCATAATGAGCCTCATGAATCCAAAAAGTTTGTTCATCCTTGCACAGGCTCTCAGCACTGGTGGTTCCTTCTGCCTGGGATGCTCTCCCTTTGATAGTCCTGTGACTCCCTCCTTGGCCCCTAAAGTCTTGGCTTCAATGTCACCTTGTCAGTGAGCCCTTTCCCGAAGATTGTATCTAAAATGACAAACTTTTCCCCTTACCCATCATATTCCCTATTTCCATTTTATTGCTTTGATTTTTTCCATAAGGTATACCACTTAAATACTAAATATTTTACTTATTTATTATGTTGATTACCCTTCTTCCTCTCACTAAAATATAAGTTCCTCCAGGGCACTTTTGTTCATTGCTGTATCCCTAGCACCTTGAACAGTGCCTCACTCAATAAATAGTTATTGAATGAATGATTTATCATGTTCAGAAGATCGATCTGGCTCCTTTGTGGAGAATGCACTGTAGGGTAGCAAGAGTGTTACGTAGGAAGTCCAGTCAGGTGAGTACTGAAATAGTCTGGTTGAATGGAAGGAGTAACTTAACTGTTAGGCTGGAAGAAATATAAAAGGAGAAAAGAAAGAAATCAGCTTGCCCTAGGAAGAGCAGGGCCTGCTGCCCAAGTCTCTCACCCGGGCCCCCAACCCCCGGCCAAATACTCTGCAGGCTCTTGGCCTCTACTACGGCCAGTCCCAGCCATAAATACTGAAAGAGCTGTGCTTTCCCATACCCCTTGGTCCTGGGGACTCTTATGTCCTGATGAGTACCAAAGTTAATATAAATCCTAAAGTTAACTAGGCATTCTAAGACTGTAAGGGAGTATGGGCCATCACTTGAAAGAACTGCTTAGGAATAAAGGAATGGAAGAGAGAGCTGTATATTGTTTGACATAAAATAATAATGATAATGATAACCTCTAACAATCATTGAACTCTTATTGTGGCCAAGCATAAAGCTGTGCATGTTACAGGTCCTTATTTAATGAGAGCAAAATGGTAAGGATCTGAAATGTCGTCCAATCCTGAAAGAGCTATGGTTTTGATCTTTAGTGCTCAGTTCCAACCTTCAATACTTCACTAATATGAGTAAAGCCACCTTAACAATTTTATGTTTTCCACAGAGACAGTCATGTAATCTGGGAAAAATGAAACTTCCTCCCCTCTCATTTGTCTAAAAGTGATCACACTTTTGGAACAATATTAAATAGTTGCAGTAATAGTAAGCATCCTTTCCTTGATTCTGTTTTTTAGTGTGAATTCTTCTAGTGTTTTATTTTTATGCTTGGTACAATGCTAATATTTTTGTTTTTGAATCAGGATTGGATGTTGGATATTATCAAATACTTTGAAGCATCCATCAGGTTGATCATATACCCTTTTTCCCATGACCTATTAATATATTACTAGATTCCTAATAGTGAGCATTCTGGAATTCCTGGATAAATCCTTTGTTCAAACATTTAAACATTTAAGTAATATTTCAGGAATGGTTTAGGAGTATTGCAATTACTGAATCTTTCATATTTAAGAACGTGTTTTGTTTTTTTCCTATGCATGTATAGAGACTGGCTATGTGGAATTCTTGAGTCACATCAGTTTTTCCTCAGTCCTTTGTAGACATGACTCCACTGTCCTTTGGCATCCCATGTTCTTGGAGTGATCACTTAGGCCAGTTTTTAAAAAATTTGTAGGGCAGTCTATTTTTTTTCTTTTTCTTAAGCAGCAAATCTTCAGAGGTAACTTTTTAAATTAGGTCTCTAAATTCCATGAAGATATACTGAACCCTTACTGTTAAGTTTTCTGCAGTATATGTTTCAACTTAAAATGATCAATATTTTCCAAAATAGAAAATACTTTGTTGTTGTTCTCATTTGTTTTTTGAAATGTCATATATACAGAAGAATGTGTAAAATATGGGTACTACTTAGCAAAAACCTACCTAGTCTTCTAAGCCCTTTATAAATATCAACTAATTATTGTTCACATATCAACACTAGATAGGTACCATTTTACAGATGAGGAAGCTGGAGCACAGGACAGGTTAAGTAATCTGCCCAAGGTCGCACAGCTAACAGTGATGGAGCCAGGCGGAGCAGCTCCAAAGTTGTTGTCTTAACCGTACTGCTTTTTTTATAGTTCATGATGATAAAAATGAATGAATAATAACGAAAGCAAACACCCAGGCACTAGAGCCCAGATTCAGATTCAGAAACGGAACACTGCTAGTACCCTAGTAGCTTTATATGCACCTCCTCATTCCCATCCTCTTCCTCTACCCAAGACATAACCACTGTTCTCACTTCTGTGATAAATCCCTTCCCTTGCTTTTCTTCATAGTATTGCTATCCACAGATGAACAATATATTTAGTTATAGTCTGTTTTTAAACTTTACCTAAATGGACTCTTACTGTATTTATTTTTCTGTGACTTTGCTTAAATTATTTATTCATTTATATTGATATGTGTGGCTTTAGTTTATTAATGTTTACTGTCTTAAGCAGTTCAGGCTGCTGTAACAGAATACCATAGACCAGGTGACTGAATTTATCAGACATTTATTTCTCATAGTTCCAGACGCTGGAAGTCTGAGATCAGGGTGCTAGCATGGATGGGTTTTTGGTGAAGGCCCTCCTCCTTGTTCATAGGATAGAGCAAGTTCCCTCGTGTGTGCCACTTCTTATCAGGGCACTAATCTTATCAGGGCTTTACCCTCATGACTTAATGACCCAAAGACCCCCACTTCTTAATATTGTCTCACTGGGGATTAGGCTTCAACATATGAATTTTGGGGAGAACAGACGTGAAATCCATAACATTCACTGTTTTCATTTCTCTTGTATAAGTATTTGACAATTTAGTTATCGTTTCTCTTGTTGGTAGACATTTGGGTTGTTTCCAGTTTTTTGCTATTGTACACAATGCTACTTTAAAAATTATGAATCATGTGAACCTTTACAAGATAGATTTACCTAAGTGTATGTACCTACTAGTGGATTTGCTAAATCATAGTCTGTGTGCCTGTTCTACATTCTAGGTAGTGCTAAACTGTTTTTCAAATACTTGAACCAAATTACACTCCTACCAGCAGTATGTGAAAGTTCCCCATACTGCACATCTTTCTAAATTCTGAAGCTGTCAGTTTGAACTTTTGAATTTTGTTTCTCAGGTGGATGTGGTAATAGTATCTCACTGAGGCTTTACTCAACCTTCTCCTGGTTACTGTTGGATTGGCATCTTTGCATATGTTTACTCACTATTCAGGTTTCCTTTTCTTTTTCTTTTTTTAAATAAATTTATTTATTTATTTTTAGTTTTGGCTGCATTGGGTCTTCATTGCTGTGTGTGGGCTTTCTCTAGTTGCGGCGAGCAGGGGCTCCTCTTCGTTATGGTGCATGGGCTTCTTATTGCGGTGGCTTCTCTTGTTGAGAGCACGGGCGCTAGGCGCGCAGGCTTCAATAGTTGTGGCATGTGGGCTCAGTGGTTGTGGCTCACAGGCTCTAGAGCACAGGCTCAGTAGTTGTGGCGCACGGGCTTAGTTGCTTCGCAGCATGTGGGAACTTCCCAGACCAGGGCTCAAACCCGTGTGCCCTGCGTTGGCAGGCGGATTCTTAACCACTGCGCCACCAGGGAAGTCCCCAGGTTTCCTTTCCTTAAGTGTCTATTCAAGCCTTTTGTCCATTTTTCTAGTGGGCTTAGTGTTCTACAGGTATTGTTTTCCAAGTCTAAGTTCTAGAGCTCTTTTTGGGTCACGTGTTGCAAATCCCTTCTCCCAGTATGTAACTATTTTTTTTTTTTAACATCTTTTGATGACTGGAAGCATTTATTCTTCCATTGTTTATTCTCCCATTTGGTTTTAATGCTTCCCCCCCGCCTTGTTCTCCTGCTTTTATTATTTTAAGAATTTCTTGAACCTCTACCTAGTTTCCAAATTTGATATTTTCTGTGTCATTTATCTTTGAATAGTTTTGTCTGTCTGGACATTGTATTTGTCTAACAGTGTGAATAGATGCCCCATGTCCTTTATGTTGTTTACTGGGTAGCACTTGGAATGATCTCAAAGAACTTCAGTTGGATAGCTGGATATGATAGAGTGAAGTGGGGCAAGAGGCAGCCTCCAGTTCATGTGTTGCCTGTTGGTATTTCATGCTTGACTGGATAGGTCCTCTGTGAGGTTACTTGGTGGTGTGTGTGTTTTATAGGTGGAGCCTGCTTGGCTTTCCACTTTTTCTCTTGTTTTATGTAAGCAGGTCAGATTGGAAGGAGGAAGTCCAGTTCATGCGTATCTTTTGCTTCATAGTAAACCTCCTGCCCACAGACCTTTGGTCTGTTGGTTCAGTGTTGATAATTTTGATCAAGCTGACAAGGTGATTCTCAGATTGTAGTTCCCTGTGCTCTGCCTCTCTGCCTCCAGGATGTTTTGTCTGGGATAAGAAATGGGATCTGAGAAAATAAAGTCTGAGTGGCTACAAGGCCTTTCCTCCAGCCCCATCTCAAGCAGTTCAACAGATTCTCCCCTACCTGCCTCTGCCACCAGTTCTTATCTGTAAGGAATGGGTATTTAGGAAAGGGTAGGGCCCTTTAGGACTCTCTTAAGAGAGTCCTCTCTTAGGAGAGTGAGAAAATCACATGCTCCTTGCGGAGCAGAGAGGAGCTTTTAGATTTTGCCGTCCTACCTTGAGAGTTTAAGTTTCAAGTATGTTCTGGTATTTCACGTTCCAGACAAGTATGTTCCCTAAGGGTAGTTTATATACATTAATTTACTTAATCCTTATCAGATTATTTTATCCTCATTTTATAGCTCTGAAAACTCAGACTCAGAGAAACAACTACTTAAGATGATAAGTGATTAACAGCCAGTGTTTAAACCCACGTTTGTCTGACTCTAGGGTAAACAATCTTTTCACTGTGTCACACTGTGATGTTTTATGAAGATTTAGTATCAGAATTATAGGCAGCCTTCGGGAGGGAAGAAACTGCTGGTAGGAGTACCAGATAAATGTGCCAGGGCTTTGTGATCTGCCTCTCCCAATCCCAGCTCGTCTGTATATCTTCCCTTAGTTCCGTATTCATTATTTAGCCTTGTCCAGCAGTGATTTCAGTATCTATCCCTCCTGCATAGGCTCACTCTTTCCTCTGCTTACCCTGCTTCTAGTTTCCCTATTATTTATGGACGGCTCCCTCTTCTTTCCCTCCCTTCCAATTCTCTTCCTAATTATAGGGACATCTTTGAAAGCTCTCAAATGTGCCCTATAGTTATTCTCAATTTCATTCTCTTATTCCTGCCTTATACAGTTTTCAGTCTCCCAGCACAGAAACCAATGTGTATTTGAATTTTTTATTTTTTTCAGACTGGGAGACAAGACTTGAAACCAAAGAGTCAACTACAAAGCCCAAATTACTGAAGATTTATCTTATGGGGTAATAATGGAAAGAGAAGGTCTCTGGCATTCTTCTTTAGGGGAAACCTGGGAACCTGATAATTGGTTAGAGGGGCAACAGAAAAACCAGGATAGACGTCTGGGCCAAGTACACATTACCCATAAGGAAACCCTCACTGTGAGAAGGACATGTGGAGGTAATGAATTTGAAAGATGTTTCAGTCAGGGTTCAATCATTGATACACAACAAACTATTCCTGTGGGGAAAAGTCCTCACAGTTGGAATTCACATGGAAAAGACACTAAACAAAATGCTGAATTAATTAAAACTCAAAGAATGTTTGCAGGAAAGAAAATCTATGGATGTAACGAGTGTGGGAAAACCTTCAGCCAGAGTTCATCCCTCCTTAAGCACCAGAGGACTCATACAGGGGAGAAACCCTATAACTGTAATGTATGTGGGAAGCACTTCATTGAACGCTCCTCGCTTACCGTGCATCAAAGAATTCATACTGGAGAGAAACCTTACAAATGTAACGAATGTGGGAAAACCTTCAGTCAGAGCATGAACCTTACTGTTCATCAAAGAACTCATACTGGAGAGAAACCATATCAATGTAAAGAGTGTGGAAAAGCTTTCCGCAAGAATTCATCCCTTATTCAACATGAAAGGATTCATACTGGAGAGAAACCCTACAAATGTAATGAATGTGGTAAAGCTTTTACCCAAAGTATGAACCTCACAGTGCATCAAAGAACTCATACAGGAGAAAAACCCTATGAATGTAATGAATGTGGAAAAGCCTTCAGTCAAAGTATGCATCTTACTGTTCATCAGAGAAGCCATACTGGAGAAAAGCCCTATGAGTGTAGTGAATGTGGAAAAGCCTTTAGTAAGAGCTCAGCTCTTACCCTGCATCAGCGAAATCATACTGGAGAAAAACCCTACAAATGTAACAAATGTGGGAAATCCTTTAGCCAAAGTACATACCTTATAGAGCATCAGAGACTTCATTCTGGAGTAAAACCTTTTGAATGTAATCAGTGTGGGAAAGCTTTCAGTAAGAATTCATCTCTTACTCAGCATCGGAGAATTCATACTGGAGAGAAACCTTATGAGTGTATGGTATGTGGAAAACATTTCACTGGGCGATCATCCCTTACTGTACATCAGGTTACTCATACTGGAGAGAAGCCTTATGAATGCAGTGAATGTGGAAAGGCCTTCAGCCAGAGCGCATACCTTATTGAGCATCAAAGAATTCATACTGGTGAGAAGCCCTATGAATGCAATCAGTGTGGAAAAGCCTTCATTAAGAATTCATCCCTTATAGTGCATCAGAGAACTCATACAGGAGAGAAACCCTATCAGTGTAATGAATGTGGAAAAGCTTTCAGTCGGAGTACAAATCTTACACGGCATCAGAGAACTCATACGTGAGGGAAGCTTCCATGGGATCCTTCACCGTGATGAACTCTTCAGTGATAATCAGATAAGTCATGTAATGTATAAACCTAATAAATGTAACGATTGTAGTAATCTTTTAGTTGAAGTATAATATACCATATCAGAAAATACAGACCACTGCAGAGAAACCATATAAAAGTGGAGAAATCTTGATTCAGAAAGTAAAACTTTATACCAGAAGGTTTAAGTAGCTAATGTTCTAAGCAATGAGGATTCATGCTGAAGATAAGTTCTATTGTATTATACTGCAGATTCTCCTTTGGACATCAGAGACTTCACACTGGAGAGGAAATGTGAGAGTGCTTAACTGGATAGCCCAAAGACCTGGTATGTAGTCCTGATCTGCCACTAACTTGGACAAGTCACCTACTTTCACCAGGTCCCAGTGTCCTTATTTGGTAAATGAGGGATTTTAGATTTAGAAGGCTCCAAGATCCCTATAAGCTCTAAAATGCTACAAACATAAATATGCTTGATTTTTCACCATGTTATATATGTTATCTAGATGCTCCTGTTCCACAATCTGGTTTCCCTGAATGTTTTGAGTCAAAATTCTCTACCTATACCAACTTCTATTATCCCTCCATGTCCTTCCCCCTCCCCCTGTTATTTTCTCCTCTGAAATATTGGCTGCTTGCTACCAGGTGATAGAATAATTGTGCAAATCTTAATGCAATAGCATGCTGTTTTAAGTTCTCAATTAACAGTCATTAAACTATTGTTAAATAAGCTAATTACTTAGAAAACAATATAACAAATATAGTCTTTGAGTACATAGGATTCAAATACATATTTGTGTTGTACTCTAACTATCAAAGTGGAAAGGAGAAGAGGCTAAACACTAACAGACATGAAAATTTGACATATTAACAAAATCTTTGCTACTCACAACATATTCAAAACAATCATAGAGAAAGATTTTATTGATCTATAGTTATGAGAGTAGTTAAGGCAATTTCATTTATTTTATACACATTTAATAAGTGCTAAATAGGTGATAAATATGATTAGGAAATCAAACTGCATAAGATAGTCTTTGTTTTGTTTTCTAAGGGCTGAACCGAGAAACTGGCAGTGGGATGGGAGAGGAAAGGAAGAATTCAAGCAATAATAAGGCAGAATCTAGGTAATGTAATCAATTAAATGTGAGCACTTGAATTCATTTGGGTGGATGGGTGCCATAATTAAGAACACAAAAAGTTGACCGACTTTGTGGGGCAATGATGAGTTTGGTTTGGGGGTATTATATGAGTCTGTGGGTATCCAAGTGAAGATTCCTGATAGGCAGTAGAATAAGAAGGGGCAGTGATAAAGGGTTTTCTGGGAGTACTGTCTTTGAATGCAGTAAGTGGAAGGCGTCATCAGTAGAAGCTGAGGGGAAACAACAGGCAAGAGAAAAATGAAAAACAGAAAAAAATCAGGAGAAGGTGGTGGCATAGGAAAAAGAATTTTAGCATAGGGATAGGAATACTTCATATTTTCAAATGCCACAGAGGATTAAAGTAAGGTAAAAATAGAAAATGGCCTTTGGTTTTGGTTATTGATAACCTCTGTAAATTTTAGTGGGTTGAAGAGTGAGTTAAAGGTTGAAAAGAACTTAGTAGTTTGAGAAAGGAGAGATTTAGGAAGATAACTAGAGAGAGATTGTGGTTGAGAGAGGGTGTATATATCAGAAGAGCTTTTGGCTACAAATAATAGAAAGCCCAGATAACAATGGCTTACAAGCAAATAGGGATTTGTTTTTCTCCCATAACAAATCTGGAGGTGGTTGGCATTGGTTCAGACAAAATAATTCAATGCCTTGAGTTTCATGACTTTTTCATCGTGTCACATGATGGCTCCTATAGCTTCAGGTAAAATATCTGCATTCAGAGCAGGAAGAAAGGGTGTGTGTAGCACCAGCAACATCTGTGCCTTTTATCAGAAAATGTTTTCCCAGAAGCCCCTCAGCAGACTTCTGCCTAAACCTCACTGACCACAGCTGTGTTGCATGGAGGCTAGGAGCAAAGGAGGCTGAAAAAAATAAGTACTTAGCTCTTCCAGCCTCTATAGAGGAGGTAGGCAAGGAAAAGAGGGGATTGAGAAAGGTGTTGATTTAGCCAACGAATAATCTGCCAAGAGCGTTTGTATGATTTAAGGTAGAAGAACTGAGCATATTTATCACTGCATGGGAGAGTCTGAAGGTGCAGTAAGGAGGGGATGTGCAGCTCAAAGTGGGAAAATAAGATTTGGGGCACAGGTGGAGGCTGCAGGGATCTTTTTCAACAGGAGGAAGGAAACTTTCCACTGGGAGAGGTGGGAATCAAGAAACGATGGGTACAGAAGATATTTGTGGGTGGCAATGGCAGGAGGTTCCCCATGGACTCTGAGTGTTTGGCATTTGAGCAGTTTGGTCTCTTTGGGCTACAGGACCTCTATGGAATTAGAAAAGGCAAGGACTAAGGAGGAATGAAACACTGAATTAATTGTAACCTCAGAAACTTAAGATTTTAAATAATGTCTCTCCCTTGCATCCAGCTTCTTCCTTTCCCTTCATGTATTTTCTTGTTCCCCACCTGATCTCAAGAGACAGAAATGGAGGGGAAGAAGGAGGCAGAGAGATGGGTAGAAAACAGATGGAAGATTATAAAGACAGTAGCAAAATTAAAGGCTCAAAAGGAAGGCAGAGGACAAGGGGGAAAGTAAGAATAAAATGTACTGAAGCCTAAGATGGATGCAATAACCCCAAACTGGTAAAATATTAACACTTAGAGGGAGCAGCAGGAGAAATGGGTCAGATAAATGAAGGTTTCACTACTTTTTCAGGAGTTTTGGAAGCTTCGGGCCTTGGTATGTCAGTGCTCAGCCACTCTGGGCAACAGTCAGGAGGAAACTTCTGCACCTTTCCTCTATCAGCAGGGGCAGGACTCCTGGTCCCACTTACTAGACATGAGACCTTGTGCAAGGCACTTAATATATAGCTGTCTCAGTTTTCTTATTTGTTAACAGTGCAAACCTCATAGCTTTGGATTACATTCAATACTAATGTAAAGTGCTTATAAAAGTGCCCAACACATATTTAGTGCTCAATAAATATTTTATTATTATTATCCTTATATATCTGAAAACAGAACACTATCCAAACTCCTTAGCATGGCATCCAGAACCCTTAATTATCTTAGGCTCTCAAAGCAAATGCCTTGTAGGAAGGTGATATAATTGTAGGAGGCTCTCTCTTTCCCCCACCCCCGCCACTGGTGTAATAGCCTCCTAACTGGTTTCCCTGTATTCCCTCTAGCTGCACCACAGCCTGTTCGCCCCACAGCGGACCAGTGATTCTGTCAAAATGTGTTCAGCCAAGCCACTCTTTTGCTCAAACCCCTTCGATGGTTTTCTGTCACACAGAGAATACATGCAAACTTTTTACGATGGCCTTCAAGCCCTCTAATTACCCTTCCAACCTCCTCTCCCACTCTCCCTTGTTCACTATGCCCTCTCCTGTCACACTGGCCTTGCTAAACCACAGGCTCACCAAGCATACTTCTATCTCTGGTCAGCATTTCTGTTCTCTTCCCAGATACATGGTTTCCTTCCTCACTACATTCAAATCTCTGCTCAGATGTTACCTCCTCAAAGAGAACTAACTTCTCAAAACGCTCCTGAAAATAATCCCCACCTCCCCACCCCCGTCACACTCTAAACCGTAACACAGCCTCAGTGTGTCATCACTACCTAATCAATATTTTCTGTTTATTGAGTTCCCCCTCTAGTAGAATTCAACCTGCGTAAGTTCAGGGTTTCACTATTTCTTCAGCCCCTAGCACAATGCCTGACACATAAATGCTCCAAAAGTGTCTATAGAATGAAATCTTCAGTAAAAGCCAAAACAGAATGCCATAGTGTCACGTAAGTAAAGTCACTGACACTGCTCACTAAGAGGTGGCCAACAGTTCCCTAGCTGACAAATCTCAGGTCCCGTTCTTGGCTTTTTTTCGCCACCGACAAAGTTAAAACTCTCTCATCTTTCCTTCCCGAGCTCCGTGAAAATTCAAAGGCAACTAAATATCTCCAGTTGGATCTTTCTATATTTTACTTCATCCTTGCCCGCCTCCGCAAAATACTGTCCACAAAAATAAATACCACCTTTCTAAATACCACCCAGTTGTACAAGACAGACTCCTTGGCATCCAGCTCCTTCCTCCTGATAAGTCGTGGAGAACCAAGTTTATTCTACCTGTCGACGTTTCTCGCTCCATGCCCTTGGTCCCGTGGCCACCACTCTGGTCCCAGCCTCTATCCGCTGGGTCCTGAACTGCCGCAGCAGCCTCCTCACTGGTCCGCAGGCCTTCAGCCCGCACCTCCGTCCTCCCGGTCCCCGGGCCCCACTCATCGCCCGAACCACGCCCCAGCCCGAACGCCAGGCCACACTGTTAGCATTTTTTGCATCCCCGTGGCCGAGGCACAGCCCCGCTGCCTTCTCAAGTCATCTCCGCGCGGTCCTCCCTCAGGAACGCTCCTTTTCGACTTGTCGCCTCCTTCTGAGTCCTTGGGGGCCGTCCTGGATTAGCTCTCCTCACCGGATCAGGTGCCGCTTCCTCGGACTGACCTTCCTTATCCCTTCGTTAACTTTTCGTTGGTCTCTGCCTTCCCTAGTCTGACCAAGACGGAACCAAATCCGCACGTGAGGGTTAGCGCGCGCGTGGTTACCTGCCTAGGGAACCGTGACGCCTCCGCCGAGGTCCCTGGGAAATGTAGTTTCTGCAAGGAAACCCCCTTGGCCTGGGTTGGGTAGGGGGTGGGGGTGTTGAGCGGCGGGGCCCTAATCTGCGCAGGCGCGCAATGTCAGTTTCTCCGCCCGGCGCTGGTGCAGGCGCTTGCCGCCGATTCGCCCTCTGGGAAGTGGAGTCTGCGAAGCAGAAGCGCCGCAGCTCTGACTTGAGGGAATCCGGCTCGGCGGGTCTCCCGGCAACGCGCAAGCGCAGTTCGGATCCGGACTGCAGACTCCAGCTCATTGTGTTCTGCCTGCGATGTGGCGGTGGCGGTCTCTCGCCGCGGGCAGAGGCTCCTCGAAGGGCAACCCAGTGGTGACTAGACACGGTGGCCGAAGCCGCATCGGGAGAGCGGGAGCAGCCTTGGGGTGGTGGAGCCCGGTGGGAAGGGCGGATGAAAACCGAGTAGGTCTGGGTCGTGGTCCGTTCTGAAGGACGGTAATCTGACGCCCCAAACTTCCCGGGACGTATGGCTAAGGTTTGATTCCAAAGACAAAAAGGCCAGGTGTGAGCTCTCGGGTTTAGGGTCCGAATCTGCGGGTGCATGTGGAGAAGGATGCGGTCAGGGCCTCTGGCGTGTGTTTTGGAAACGACTCCGGGAAGCCCATTTACGCCCTGTGGTAGATGCTCCCGGTGTGGTCCGGATCACAGTGTCCGGAACTTGCTGAGGCCGGGTCAGCAGCTGCGCAGCCCCTGCAGCAGCTTCCCAGGGGACCTGGCAGAGGGCGGGAGGGTGGTTTGTACGATTAACATTCGTGGCGCCCAACGCCCACTCCCACCCCCACCCCCACCCCCACCCCGCACAAATACACTGTTTCTCTCCCACCTTTGACTCCAGGTCTCCCAAACTGGGCGCCAGAGAAGGAGAGGCCTGAGGCCAGAGAACGGCATGGCCTTGAGAGACGTCTCGACAATGAAATTCCAGCCTTCTTAGCTTCTTTTCTAGGAGAAAGAAGACGACCCTCCTTCCCTACTTCTTTCACTCCCCGCCCCAGGATTAGGCAGCTGTCCAGGCAGGAGACACACTTTTCTTGAGATCTCTCAGCATAATTTAAGGGCAAAAGGCCGGAGGGTGTGTAGAAAGTGTGAAAAAGAGCTGGAGGATGCTTTCTTCAAGAAAAGTCAAAGTATTTAAAGATACAGAAGGAAGATATGGAGGATCTGACTCAGATTGCTAGGGGGAAAATTGGTGGGGGGTGGTGGGAGTAGCTGCAAGGTGAGCTATTCCCTTTACAGGGGAGGCCATCAGAAAGACCCTCCAGGAGGAGAGAGGATCGGGAGCAAATAGGGACTAAGAATTCACTACCTGGAGTATTGGAGGATTCCCAGGGTGTGAATGCTCAAAGCCCCACTCTGGACTGCTGTGTGATATCTTTTGACCCAGTCCTCTCCTCATAAACAGTAGAAGGTGTTACCAGCCTGAGGCTCATCAGAGAAGAAGGAATGGCAGTCAGGTGCCTGCCAACCGTGGTCCAGGTGAGTGAGGGATTGCTGTGGGCTTCCCCCTCTAAATTGCCTTAGGAGATTTGAATGTAGTGGTTGAAGCGGGTGGGCCTGTTTCTTTCCCCTGACCAGGAGCTTTTCTCCCAGTCCAGTCTCACTCAGGAGCCTGACCCGCTCCTGCCCCCCCCCCCCATCTTGGGCACATCCTGGTGGGTGTCAGAGCTCAGGAACTTGCTAAAGGTCACCTAAGTGACACAACTGGAAATGAAACCCAGGTTGGTCCAAAGTGGAAACCTGCACTCTTTCCACTAGCAAGTAAAATAAGTGTCTAAAGTGGTAAAGGCAGTACCTAACATAGGAGTGATAGAAGAGAGAAATTGGAATGCTTTCTTAGAAAGGTGGGATTTACTGGGCTTTTTTTTTTTTTTTTTTTTTTTAATGATATTTGGCTTTTTACTTCAGAGGAATATTGGGTACAAATGAAATCATTCTAGTGGTATGTTTTCAATTTCAACTAATTACTAAAAAGCTTTGAGCAGTGCTAACTTCTTTAGAATAAGGGTATGGACTCCACTTTGAAGGAGACATCATTCATTTGAGTGTACAAATTCTGATGAATTTGGTAAATTTGTTCTAATTCATTCACACTTAAACCTGTCCAGGGCAGGAATCTGTGGCAGAAATCACTGGAAGGGCTGAGCAGCCGATTGAAAGTGCCGTGTCAACCCAGTCCCAGCTCACTGGTTGCTCACCCTTCTCCTTG
Organism: Balaenoptera musculus; assembly: GCF_009873245.2. Classification (NCBI taxonomy): domain Eukaryota; kingdom Metazoa; phylum Chordata; class Mammalia; order Artiodactyla; family Balaenopteridae; genus Balaenoptera; species Balaenoptera musculus. Next base: position 153,333,499 of record NC_045787.1, on the reverse strand, counting down.
GTATCTAGCTTGTCCTTTAGAACCCATGTCAGGCACCACTTTTTCTTTGAAACCTGTCTTCACGGTGCCAGTCCACTGTGATATTTCTCTTCCCTAACCTTTTCCTCAAATTCATTGTTGGTGTCACACAATTATCTTGTGTTTATAGGCTGCCATAATTTTGGTTGCCATTCAGCAGACCTGTACTAGGGATGTAAAATGTGCCAGGTATTAGATCTATGCCCATGATACAAAGGTGAACAATGGTCCCTGACAGATTGGTTCATGGGTTCAGTCCAACAAATGTTCCTTGGTTCAGCCTACTTTGTGCAAGGCTCTGGGTGCAGGTAACAGAAACCTAACTCAGACTACCTTAAGCAAAAGCAGGCATTTATTGGAAGGATACTGGGATATTGCCCAAAATCCAAAGGCCAAAATGCACCTGTACTTCAGCAATGCAAGTGGGGTCTAGAATAATCTAAAAGTCCTTTCTCTTGGACCCTTGCCTTTCTTCTCTGGGCTTCTACTTAACTCTTCTTTCTCAGTTCACACCAGCTCCCTTGGCCTCTCAGCCAAGAGTTTCCACAGAAGGTACTAGTTGTGATCAGAGGGAACAAGGTCACATTGTCCAGAAGGACTGTTTCCATGGGAACTGTGTATGTGTGTTGGGTTCAGCTGAAAAAAAGCAGGAGTTGCTGAATAACATTCATAACAGGTGCTGGGTACATGGGCCCTGTTCTAGAAGACATGACGGGAAGACAAGGGAGCTGTGGAAATGGTCCATAGCTTCTTGGAGTTAACAGTCCAGTGGGGGAAACCAAAACTCAGTAAAGTGGGACAGTGCTTGGATGGCCCTGCACAGGTGATATGGGAGCAGTTGAGGAGGGGTGCTGAAGAGGTAATGCTGAAGCCAAGACCTGGGTAGGATTGGTCATAGGGGTGGGGGTACAGGCAGGGCTGTGCAGATTGATGGAGATGGGAGAAAATGTTTTGGGCAAGATGAACAGCCAGTGTGAAGTCCCAGTGCTGAGGAGGCCTGTCTTCTTCACAAGGTATTTTTCTTCAGGGGAACGAAGTCTGATAAAAGCTTGACCCGTAGGAGACCCTGAGGAAGTGCTTCCCTTGTCACAGAACACCATCCCCCTTCTGTGCTAACAGCCCTGCAGATGGTCACAGCATTTCCCAGAGACTCATGTGAGGGAGTAGCCACCAGTCAACGGGGATGGGTTTGCCCTTACAGGAATCAGTGACCTTCAAGGATGTGGCCGTGCTTTTCACCCAGGATGAATGGGCGCAGCTGAGCCCTGCTCAAAGGGCCCTGTACAGGGATGTAATGCTGGAGAACTACAGCAACCTGGTGTCCCTGGGTAAGTGGGAGCCTCTGAAGGCTCATCTTCATATTTGGAGATTACTTTGGGACCCTTAAACTGGTTCCATACAGAAGTTTGGGTTGGGAGTGAGGTGTTCTGAGGATGTTATCTCAATGCCTATCCTTTGTGTCCTGGGCACAGGGCTCTTTGGAGTCTAAGTGCAGATGTCTCAAAGGTGACTAGAGGTCGAATCCTCCCTCCCTTCCAGCAAAGAGAAGGACAGGAACAGATTCTCTGTGTCAGGCCCAAACTATCTTTTCCTCCTTCTGGGAACTGTTGTCTACCCTGGGCCCCTATCAGGTCACCTTTTCCAGGAAGTTCCACGGACCAGATCTCATCCTTGCAATGATTTTATCTCTAGTATGAACAGATATGGCCCATTTTTTTTTTTCCCTCAAAAACAGGACTCTTAGGACCCAAGCCAGATACGTTTTCCCAGCTGGGAAAAGGGGAAGAATGGATGCCGGAGGACTCCTTGGGAGGCTTCTGTCTTGGTAAGCATCCTGCATGTGGGAGGCATTGGGAGGAACACAGCACGTGCGCCAGGCCTGTGTACTGAGAAACGAGCATCTTTTTCCCTTCATGTTCACCTCAATACCTTGTTGCCACATTTGTCCCCACGTGCATGTGGCACTCCTTTCTTCTGGCAGTTTGTGCCTCCCTGGATCCTCCTTCCCATGATTTTTCTTCTCTCTCTATTTGGCGTAGATGGACAGCTCCCCACTGTGCTTGTGTGTCCTGTTGTTCCCTTCAGCATCTGACCGTGCATCTCTGCTCCCACTTCTTCAGTGAGGAGGAACAGCATGGGTTACACACAGCTGAGCAGCTTCTGGTCCTCAGGGCCAGTCACCATGTGCCTACTGAGGCAGCTCTTCTAGCTAAACATTGCACATTTCTTCAACCCCCTTCATATTTGTTCATCCACGTGTACCTGCATTCAGCATTTAATCATTCTCCACCTTCTGCTGGTGCTGCACTGGGCTGTAAGCAGCATACGAGCACAGCCAGATTTTTTGCCTCTTTTGCTGTATTGCTCATGCCCAGCAAAGTGCTTGGCACCTAGTAAGTGGCAAAGACTTGTTGCCTGGGGATACAGAGAACACGACAGTTTAGTGGCTGTTACTTGTTTTGAGGAACCCATTGGATCTGGTAGCTTAAGAACAGGAGCAGGGGTGCCTCTCCCTAAACCCCCCAGTATTTTAGAGAGCTATTGGCATATTCAAGACATTACATTTCACTTTCTGCCAGAGCTTGGCCAACTGTAAAATATTTTTAAAAACCTTTTGTTACTGATTTTTCACAGGGGCCCAATGAAGTAGGCAGGACTTTATATCCTACAGTAAATAACTGTTTACTGGAATGTCTAGGATCTAATCTGTTATGGAATTTATATGTCTTAACTCCAAAACTCAGTTATCAAAAAAGTCTTTTAACTTACCCCAATAGCATTCTGAATTTGTATGTTCTATTACACCCAAACTAAGGCATTTTTAATATTTCACTCAGTATTATATTATACAAGCAGTGTTATAACAAAAAAAAAGACAAGGGATGGGAATTAAAAGAAATTAATCCACTGTCCCAGTACTCTGGCATAATAACATCATTTATTCTTCCATTATTCATCATTGACACTGATTCTTTATTGCACTTCTGAGGGGGGATTGTGAAGATGAAGAGGACTTTTATGCCCAGAAGGGATTTTATAGTCAGGTGTGAGTAATGACATGAAAAACCATGAGGTCATGGTTCAGTCCTTCCCAGATGCCTTTCACAAGCCTCTGTTCCAGCACCTCTTGTTTCTGAATTTCCTGGACATCCTAAGCTGTGAGCTGATTCACGAAGGATGATTAGTGGTCAGCCAGTCAGACATGGAAAGAAATCTTATATTTCCCAATAAACTTTTGGGTTTTTGTGTTGTTGTTGTTTGTTTGGTGTTTGGTTTTTTGTTTTTTGTTTTTTGGCTGCACCACGCGGCTTGCGGGATCTTAGTTCCCCAACGTTAGTTCCCCGACCAGGGATCGAACCCAGGCCCACAACAGCGGAAGCACAGAGTCCCAACCACTGGATCGCCAGGGAATTCCCCCAGTAAAGTTTTATAGTTGTTCCTTCAATTTCCTATTAAAGTTATAGTTTTGTTTTTTAATAGAACTACCTCCTTGTTTTTCAACTGGAAATTGCTGCTGTAAAGAAGTGGTAGTCATTTCCAAATATTTATTCCCCTCTTGTCACTCTCCAATTCTTATTCTTAAAGTGTTCACTGAATCATTTTTAGTATAGTTTTTTCTTATTTCTGTTTCACTTCTTAATGACTGGCTAGGACTTCAAAAACCATGTAGAACAATGATAATAGGTTTATCTCCGATTTTTCAAAGGATCGGATCTAGAACTTTTCCATTGTTGCATCAATCACTCCTGGATTAGAAAGACACTTAATTTTAATAATAGTAAGAAAAAGTCCTTCTGATAGCTTTCTTTTAAAATTTTTCTCTTCCCTGGGCCATGATCTAGTGTAGGCAGGGAGCTGACATTTGAGCCCCTGTGGGTCAGCAGTGTGCTGGGTGATCTCCAGGGATTTGTTAGCCGCCCCATTTCAACCTTACAACCCGTGAGGCAAATATGATTAACCCCACTTACAGAAAACCCAGGAAACTGAACTTCAGGCTGGTTAACTAATATCAATGTATTTAATGTTGCCATTTTGTTGCAAGTCAGGATGAGGGTTAAACCAGTGTGACCCTCAAATGGTGTCATTTCCGCCCCCCCTTCTCCAAAATAGCTTTAATTCTACAGAAATTGTTTACTCAGTAAACCTAAAGAAAATGGCCTGATCCCTTAATTTGAGTAGTTTGCTAATAACTTTTTACATGTTTTCCTTATTTATTAATCTGTTTAGTTTCTTTTTGTTATATCAATTGTACATTTTGCCCTTTAGCTTTAAATTATCTTTTCTTGAGCCATAAAATGTCTTCATTTACAACTGTGCATGGTATTCATCTATAATTTTAACATTCTATATCCTCTTTCTCATTTCCAAGTTTATCTACGTTTTTTTCCTCTAAAATTTGTTGAGACTTTTTGTAGAGAACCAGCTCCTATTTCTTTTACATGCTATAATTTTATTTCGACACTTAGCATTATTATTTCCTTTTTTTTTTTCCTTTTTTTACTTAAAGCAAATGTATTTTGATACTGTAATCCTATCTACAGAACAGAATATGTAACATTTTTGAACAGCCTGAAGAATGGGCAAACACCCCCCATACCCCGCTCTCCAGCTGAAGAAACAGAGCAAAGCTGCATATGTGAAGTTCGATGTGCCCCTCCTCATCAGATCTTCCTTCTTTCATACCAGAGAGCCACTAGCTTGAATTTTACATTAGCTCCTGTGCTGCTTTTCTTGCTCTTTACCACATTTATCCATAGCTCTGAGCAATATTGTTTAGCTTTGCACACTTTAAAGCTTGATATATATGTATTGTACTATAGATACCTTTCCACAGCTTGCATTTCTTTAAATCCTTGTTGAGATGTGTAGCTCTAGTCATTTTTAACTGCACTTTGATACTCCTTCAATGGCTATACCTTTATTTAACTATTTTCTTGCTGATAGACCTGTAGGTTGTTTCCAGACTTTTTGCTGCTTTTTGAATAATGCTGACCTGAATATTCTTTTTTTAAAAAATTAATTTATTTATTTAATTTTGGCTGCATTGGGTTTTCATTGCTGCACGCGGGCTTTCTCTAGTGGCGGTGAGCGGGGGCTACTCTTTGTTGTGGTGCGTGGGCTTCTCATTGAGGTGGCTTCTCTTGTCGCGGAGCATGGGCTCTAGGCGTGCGGGCTTCAGTAGTCGTGGCGCGAAGGCTCAGTAGTTGTGGCTTGCGGGCTCTAGAGTGCAGGCTCCGTAGTTGTGGCTCACGGCCTTAGTTGCTCCGCGACATGTGGGATCTTCCCGGACCAGGGCTTGAACCTGTGTCCCCTGCATTGGCAGGCGGATTCTTAACCACTGCGCCACCAAGGAAGTCCAGACCTGAATATTCTTGTACATACTTCCTTATACACATGGGCCTTGTTTGGGAATTTCTTTAAGTGTATTCATAGGTGCAGAAATAGTGGGTTTAAGAGTATATGCTTCTTCAGCTCTACTAAATGGTCCCAGATTGCTGATTAAATTAGTTGATCCAAATTATACTAATAGTTGATGCAGGTTAGTTGATGTTACTTTGGCAAGTAACAGGAACTTAACCAAAATTCCTAAGAAATGGTATCTCATTGTGGTTTTAATTTGCACTTCCTTGTTTACTGGTAGAGTTGAACATCTTTTCATATGTTGATTATTTGTGTTCTGTGACATATTCATATTCTTCGTCCATTTTTCTGTTATAGTTTATCTTTTTCTTATTCACTTGTAGGACTTCTATATATAATTAGGAATTGAATACTTTATCAGTTAATATGTGTGCCAGTCTATAGCTTATCTTTTCTCTTTCTTTACTAGCAGAAGTTCGTAATCAGTCTTTGTCTTTTTTTTTTTTTTTTCACACACACACACTGTGTTTTATTTTTACAAGAGATAAATAGACTGACACCAAGCATTGTACATGGATGACCACAACAAAAGCAACAATGATTGCAATTACCAAACATGAAACACACTCATACTATGTCATAATATTGACATTCAGTCCAGTAATCCTCCACTGTAACAGCTCCTTTACTTTGCAGTGAAAATTGATTTGTATATTCTTTGCCTCTGAGTCCTTGTGGGATTTTTTTTTTTTTTTAAATTCAGACAGAAAGTCACAAAAATTATTCTCATCCTCATCAGTTCACTCAGTCCCATGTAATTCATTTTTTTATTCATCTTGATCTTTTGTTAGCACTTTTATGAGTTCATCAGTTTTTCATTAGAGTTCTGAAAATGCTTATTCATTCAGTTCAGCAGTACAGTCAGTTACCAGAAACCTGTACTTGTCAGAGTCTTTTCCATGAATTTCTTGAAGATGAAACCCTTTTATAGGAACATATTTGCAAAAGCATCAGAGTACACCCAGAACTGTCTGTAAATGACAAAAGACTTAAAAATGACCACGGTTAAAGATTTGATGAAAGTTCATAATAATGCAGTTGACAAGAAAATTAGTTATTTCTGAGATATACATTTTAAAGTAATAACTAGGATTATTACTTATAACATTATACCAGAACATATAAGATTTTTAGAAATTTCATGTAATGTCTGAAACATTTATATTAACATATTTCCATACATATTTCCATACAAATACAAATATAAGATTTTTAGAAATTTCATGTAATGTCTGAAACATTTATATTAACATATTTCCATACATATTTCTCTTGCTGTGATTTATGTCAAAGAGTGTTCTTCCTATGTTTTCCTCTAAGAGTTTTATAGTGTCCAGTCTTATATTTAGGTCTCTAATCCATTTTGAGTTTATTTTTGTGTATGGTGTTAGGGAGTATTCTAATTTCATTCTTTTACATGTAGCTGTCCAGTTTTCCCAGCACCACTTATTGAAGAGACTGTCTTTTCTCCATTGTATATCTTTGCCTCCTTTGTCATAGATTAGTTGACCATAGGTGCGTGGGTTAATCTCTGGGCTTTCTATCTTGTTCCATTGATCTATGTTTCTGTTTTTGTGCCAGTACCATATTGTCTTGATTACTGTAGCTTTGTAGTATAGTCTGAAGTCAGGGAGTCTGATTCCTCCAGCTCCATTTTTTTGCCTCAAGACTGCTTTGGCTATTCGGGGTCTTTTGTGTCGCCATACAAATTTTAAGATGATTTGTTCTAGCTCCGTAAAAAATGCCATTGGTAATTTGATAGGGATTGCATTGAATCTGTAGATTGCTTTGGGTAGTATACTCATTTTCACAATGTTGTTTCTTCCAATCCAAGAACATGGTATATCTCTCCATCTGTTGGTATCATCTTTAATTTCTTTCATCAGTGTCTTATAGTTTTCTGCATACAGGTCTTTTGTCTCCCTAGGTAGGTTTATTCCTAGGTATTTTATTCTTTTTGTTGCAATGGTAAATGGGAGTGTTTCCATAATTTCTCTTTCAGATTTTTCATCATTAGTGTATAGGAATGCAAGAGATTTCTGTGCATTAATTTTGTATCCTGCAACTTTACCATATTCATTAATTAGCTCTAGCAGTTTTCTGGTGGCAGTTTTAGGATTCTCTATGTATAGTATCATGTCATCCGCAAACAGTGACAGTTTTCATTCTTCTTTTCCAATTTGTATTCCTTTTATTTCTTTTTCTTCTCTGATTGCCATGGCTAGGACTTCCAGAACTATGTTGAATAATAGTGGTGAGAGTGGACATCCTTGTCTTGTTCCTGATCTTAGAGGAAATGCTTTCAGTTTTTCACCATTGAGAATGATGTTTGCTGTGGGTTTGTCATATATGGCCTTTATTATGTTGAGGTAGGTTCCCTCTATGCCCACTTTCTGGAGAGTTTTTATCAGAAATGGGTGTTGAATTTTGTCAAAAGCTTTTTCTGCATCTATTGAGATGATCATATGGTTTTTATTCTTCAATTTGTTAATATGGTGTATCACATTGATTGATTTGCGTATATTGAAGAATCCTTGCATCCCTGGGATAAATCCCACTTGATCGTGGTGTATGATCCGTTTAATGTGTTGTTGGATTCTGTTTGCTAGTATTTTGTGGAGGATTTTTGCATCTATATTCATCAGTGATATTGGTCTGTAATTTTCTTTTTTTGTAGTGTCTTTGTCTGGTTTTGGTATCAGGGTGATGGTGGCCTCATAGAATGAGTTTGGGAGTGTTCCTTCCTCTGCAATTTTTTGGAAGAGTTTGAGAAGGATGGGTGTTAGCTCTTCTCTAAATGTTTGATAGAATTCACCTGTGAAGCCATCTGGTCCTGGACTTTTGTTTGTTGGAAGATTTTTAATCACAGTTTCAATTTCATTACTTGTGATTGGTCTGTTCATATTTTCTGTTTCTTCCTGATTCAGTCTTGGAAGGTTATACCTTTCTAAGAATTTGTCCATTTCTTCCAGGTTGTCCATTTTATTGGCATAAAGTTGCTTGTAGTAGTCTCTTAGGATGCTTTGTATTTCTGCGGTGTCTGTTGTAACTTCTCCTTTTGCATTTCTGATTTTATTGATTTGAGTCCTCTCCCTCTTTTTGTTGATGAGTCTGGCTAATGGCTTATCAATTTTGTTTATCTTCTCAAAGAACCAACTTTTAGTTTTATTGATCTTTGCTATTGTTTTCTTTGTTTCTATTTCATTTATTTCTGCTCTGATCTTTATGATTTCTTTCCTTCTGCTAACTTTGGGTTTTGTTTGTTCTTCTTTCTCTAGTTTCTTTAGGTGTAAGGTTAGATTGTTTACTTGAGCTTTTTCTTGTTTCTTGAGGTAGGCTTGTATAGCTATAAACTTCCCTCTTAGAACCGCTTTTGCTGCATCCCATAGGTTTTGGGTCGTCGTGTTTTCATTGTCATTTGTCTCTAGGTATTTTTTGATTTCCTCTTTGATTTCTTCAGTGATCTCTTGGTTATTTAGTAACGTATTGTTTAGCCTCCATGTGTTTGTCTTTTTTACGTTTTTTTCCCTGTAATTCATTTCTAATCTCATAGCGTTGTGGTCAGAAAAGATGCTTGATATGATTTCAATTTTCTTAAATTTACTGAGGCTTGATTTGTGACCCAAGATGTGATCTATCCTGGAGAATGTTCCGTGCGCACTTGAGAAGAACGTGTAATCTGCTGTTTTTGGATGGAATGTCCTATATATATCAATTAAGTCTAACTGGTCTATTGTGTCATTTAAAGCTTCTGTTTCCTTATTTATTTTCATTTTGGATGATCTGTCCATTGGTGTAAGTGAAGTGTTAAAGTCCCCCACTATTATTGTGTTACTGTCGATTTCCTCTTTTATAGCTGTTAGCAGTTGCCTTATGTATTGAGGTGCTCCTATGTTGGGTGCATATATATTTATAATTGTTATATCTTCTTCTTGGATTGATCCCTGGATCATTATGTAGTGTCCTTCCTTGTCTCTTGTAACATTCTTTATTTTAAAGTCTATTTTATCTGATATGAGTATAGCTACTCCAGCTTTCTTTTGATTTCCATTTGCATGGAATATCTTTTTCCATCCCCTCACTTTCAGTCTGTATGTGTCCCTAGGTCTAAAGTGGGTCTCTTGTAGACAGCATATATATGGGTCTTGTTGTTGTATCCATTCAGCCAGTGTATGTCTTTTGGTTGGGGCATTTAATCCATTCACGTTTAAGGTAATTATTGATATGTATGTTCCTATGACCATTTTCTTAATTGTTTTGGGTTTGTTTTTGTAGGTCCTTGTCTTCTCTTGTGTTTCCCACTTAGAGAAGTTCCTTTAGCATTTGTTGTAGAGCTGGTTTGGTGGTGCTGAATTCTCTTAGCTTTTGCTTGTCTGTAAAGCTTTTGATTTCTCCATCAAATCTAAATGAGATCCTTGCTGGGTAGAGTAATCTTGGTTGTAGGTTCTTCCCTTTCATCACTTTAAGTATATCATGCCACTCCCTTCTGGCTTGCAGAGTTTCTGCTGAGAAATCAGCTGTTAACCTTATGGGAGTTCCCTTGTATGTTATTTGTCGTTTTTCCCTTGCTGCTTTCAATAATTTTTCTTTGTCTTTAATTTTTGCCACTTTGATTACTATGTGTCTCGGCGTGTTTCTCCTTGGGTTTATTCTGTATGGGACTCTCTGCGCTTCCTGGACTTGGGTGGCTATTTCCTTTCCCATGTTAGGGAAGTTTTCGACTATAATCTCTTCAAATATTTTCTCTGGTCCTTTCTCTCTCTCTTCTCCTTCTGGGACCCCTATAATGCGAATGTTGTTGCGTTTAATGTTGTCCCAGAGGTCTCTTAGGCTGTCTTCATTTCTTTTCATTCTTTTTTCTTTAGTCTGTTCTGCAGCAGTGAATTCCACCATTCTGTCTTCCAGGTCACTTATCCGTTCTTCTGCCTCAGTTATTCTGCTATTGATTCCTTCTAGTGTAGTTTTCATTTCAGTTATTGTATTGGTCATCTCTGTTTGTTTGTTCTTTAATTCTTCTAGGTCTTTGTTAATCATTTCTTGCATCTTCTCAATCTTTGCCTCCATTCTTATTCCGAGGTCCTGGATCATCTTCACTATCATTATTCTGAATTCTTTTTCTGGAAGGTTGCCTATCTCCACTTCATTTAGTTGTTTTTTCTGGGGTTTTTTCTTGTTCCTTCATCTGGTACATAGCCCTCTGCCTTTTCATCTTCTCTATCTTTCTGTAACTGTGGTTTTTGGTCCACAGGCTGCAGGATTGTAGTTTTTCTTGCTTCTGTTGTCTGCCCTCTGGTGGTTGAGGCTATCTAAGAGGCTTGATGGGAGGCTCTGGTGGTGGGTAGAGCTGACTGTTGCTGTGGCGGTCAGAGCTCAGTAAAACCTTAATCCACTTGACTGTTGATGGGTCGGGCTGAGTTCCCTCCCTGTTGCTGTGGCGGTCAGAGCTCAGTAAAACCTTAATCCACTTGACTGTTGATGGGTGGGGCTGGGTTCCCTCCCTGTTGGTTGTTTTGCCTGAGGCAACCCAACACTGGAGGCTACCCGTGCTCTTTGGTGGGGTTAATGGCAGACTCTGGGAGGGCTCACGCCAAGGAGAACTTCCCAGAACCTCTGCTGCCAGTGTCCTTATCCCCACGGTGAAACAGAGCCACCACTCGCCTCTGCAGGGGACCCCCCAACACCAGCAGGTAGGTGTGGTTCAGTCTCCCCCAGGGTCACTGCTCCTTCCCCTGGGTCCCGATGCACACATTACTTTGTGTGTGCCCTCCAAGAGTGGGATCTCTGTTTCCCCCAGTCCTGTCAAAGTCCTGCAATCAATTCTCACTAGGCTTCAAAGTCTGATTCTCTAGGAATTCCTCCTCCCGTAGCCGGACCCCCAGGTTGGGAAGCCTGACGTGGGGCTCAGAACCTTCACTCCAGTGGGTGGACTTCTGTGGTATAAGTGTTTGCCAGTCTGTGAGCCACCCACCTAGCAGTTATGGGATTTGATTTTACTCTGATTGCGCCCCTCCTACCGTCTCACTGTGGCTTCTTCTCTGTCCTTGGACGTGGGGTATCCTCCTTGGTGAAGTCCAGGGTCTTCCTGTCAATGATTGTCCAGCAGCCAGTTGTGATTCTGGTGCTCTCGCAAGAGGGAGTGAGAGCACGTCCTTCTACTCCGCCATCTTGGTTAATCCCCCAGTCTGTGTCTTAATGATCTTTATCTTAGTGCTTTCTGTGTTCTGTTTATATAATGCTTTCTACCCTTAGATCCATGAGGGAAGGACTTGGTCATGTTTGCTCTTGTATCTCAGCTCACCAGGTCCCAGTATGTATTTGTTGAATGAAAGCATGAATTTTTTCTAATAATAATTTACTTTTGTCTTTTTTTTTTCTGTATAAATCTTATCAGAGGTTTGCCTTTTTAATTAATAAATAATTTTTGACTTTACTGATCCTTTCTATTTTATCTTTATTTCATTAATTTTTGCTCTTCATTATTTCTTTCCTTTGACTTTTTTGAAGCTTATTCTGTCCTTTTTCTTTATTTTTATATTAAATTTCATCACAATAATGCATTTAGTTTAACGAAACTACAATGTTTATTATGAAAACTGATGGCCTCTTATCCCCCCTTATCCCCATTCTCTCCTCTTTAGAAGTAACCATTTTCTCTTCTTTCAGCTGATTATTTGGTATATTTGTTTCCATGTCTCCAAAGAATGTGTTTATATTGCTACCTCTTGACTTTTCAGTTCTAGGCATTATTTACTGAATTCCTTCTATAAAAAGTGAGGATTAAACTCACCTCCCCAACTATTTGTCTTACTACCTTTTCCATTCCCTGTCCTCCCAGTAGAGTTATAGTGTACTTAATGGTCAGAGAAATAGTCATTGTTTACATTCTGAAGCACTATTCACAGCTGATCCATGAAGTAAATCCTGGCAACTTTTGCTTTTGCTTTCCTAAGCAATCTTTCCCAGGGTTCATTTAGTTTAATTTAATTTAATTTAATCTCAGACCTTCTCTAGTTGTCTGCATCTCGATTCTCAAGACTTTTAGATCAGAAGTCCTTCTGACAATTTCATTTTCCTGGAAAAGTCTCTTCTGGAGCCATCTGACCTGCTCCGTTCTGGAACGGTAGGTGCCTAGCTGTCATCCTCCTGCAAATCCCATCTTTCCTGGCCTGCATGTCCCACATCATCCTTTTTCTTGGCTTATCTCTTCATTTGCACATGTCTTCCAGTAGCTTCCTAAGAAAGGATGCACAGGAATAAGTTTTTGGTAACCTAGCAAGTCTGTAAGTGTCTTTTTTCTGCCGTAACACTTTCTGGATAGTTTGACTAGATAGAATTCAACACTGGAAATCTTTTTTCTTCAGAATTCTGAAGACATTGCTCTGTTGTTTTCTAGACCTAAGTCTGCTATTGAGAAATCCAAAATCTTCAGGTTCTTCATCATTTGTGACCTGTTTTTCCTCTCTGAAAGCTTGCGGGATCTCCTCATTTACTCCAGTGTTTCTCAGTGGTGTATCCTGGTGTGCTCCTATACTTGGATCCACTGAGCATTGGTGAGCCTTTCCATCTAAATTTCTGCCCTGTGGATCTTGGACATTTTCTTTTAGCATTTTTTAATTTCCACCTTCAGTTTTCTCTATTTTCTCTTGATGGAATGCCTGATACCACCTGGACTGGTCTTCTAATTTTATCTTTTTATTAAAATTTCCATCTTTATGTTTTTTTTGTTCTACTTTTTGACAGGTTTCTTCAGTTATGTCTTCCAGTTCACCTATTGAGATTTTTAAAATATTTTTAATCAGCTTCATTAAAGTATAATTTACATGCAATAACATTCACCATTTTAAGTGTAATATTTGATCAGTTTTGACAAATTTATCACCAAATCAAAGGAATAACATTTTTGTCATCTCTAACCAAAAATTCCTTCTTACCTCTTTGCAATTAATCCCATCCCCTGTCCCCAGCCCCTGGCAACCACAGGTCTGCTTCTGTCACTGTGAGTTTACTTTTCCAGGATTGCTTTTCCGTTGCCTAAAAATAGTTGTTTCATTTTTTCCCTGGTTTTCTAATTGTTTATGGTGGGAATTCTCTGTTGAGTTTTCAAATTCTGCCATCCTTTTTAATTTCCAAGAACTCTTGTTTTATTTGTAAGCTCTTATTCGTGTTTTACAATTGTAATATTTTACCTCTAAACATAATGATTTCCAAAAACACTTTCATCTTCCTTTATAGGCACTGTGTTCTCAAATTTTCTCTTTTATTGTTTTGATATCTCTTTGGTATCTCTTTCATGTTAGAGGCTTTCCTCAGTTGGGAGAGGGAAACCTTCCAGTTCCTCTGAGTTGGGGAAGGGATCTGAGGGCATAAAGGCTTCATAAACTGACCTTAAACCAAAACTCCTTATTTTATCCTCCCCCCTCTCAGATGTACTTGATAGTGCCAAGTCTTGAAACTTTTGATGATTTGGAGGAAATTGGGTTAGTTTCTGGTCCCTCCCTGGGGGTGACCTCTTGACTACATTGTATAGAGTTTCGATCATACTACTTGCATGCCTTGCTTGATACCCTAGAGTTATTGAAATGTACTTTAAAACCATACTTTTTTTTTTTTAGTGTGGCCCAATGCAGCTACAGGTACTGGTCCTAATTCAGCCCCCGTGAAGTGACCTGGGCCCCAGTGAGAACTGACTCTGAGGGTCCAGTCTTTCCCCATCTCAGTTCATCTTCAGCGTGGTGAAACCAGGGTGTGTTTGACCCCCTCTTGATACACAATTAGATGAGTGTTTTCCTGTAACACAAAACATTAAAAAGCCAATTTTCTCATATATAGGTGATGTTTTATGATCACAATCAAGAAAAGGCTTTAATAAACATAGCTATCTAATAGCTGCTAGAAAAGAAAGCTAGCAATTGGTTGTTTTTATTGAGCCAAATTATTATTTTTGAAAGCCACTGCCAGATTTTTTAAAGTAAACTTTTATTGAAGTAATACTAACACAGGAAAATACATAAATTATAAGTGTACAGCTCATCAGATTTTTACAGTATAAATACATCTGTATAACCAGCACCTGTATCAGGAAATAAAATGTTCCTAGAACACCAGAGATCCCCTCCTATCCCCTCTGTTTCTTTTGTCCTGAAGATAATTACTACCCTGACCATAACTTTGTTTTGCCTATTTTAAAACTTTTTATAAATGGAATCTTACGTGTCTACTCTTTTGTGTCTGGCTTCTTTGCTTCCACAGTGTATTTGAGATTCATCCATGTTGTCATATGTAGCAATAGTTGGTTCATTCTCATTGAGGTATGATATTTCACTCTGTAAACCTACCACTATTTATACATTCTACTGTTGCTAGACATTTGGTATATTTCTGGCTTGGAGCTATTATCAATAATACTGGAACTATTATGAATATTCTTTTTTTTTTTTTTTTAATTTTTATTTATTTATTTATTTATTTATGGCTGTGTTGGGTCTTTGTTTCTGTGCGAGGGCTTTCTCCAGTTGCGGCAAGTGGGGGCCACTCCTCATCGCGGTGCGCGGGCCTCTCACTATCGCGCCTCTCTGGCTGCGGAGCACAGGCTCCAGACGCACAGGCTCAGCAATTGTGGCTCACGGGCCTAGCTGCTCCGCGGCATGCGGGATCTTCCCAGACCAGGCCTCGAACCCGTGTCCCCTGCATTGGCAGGCAGACTCTCAACCACTGCGCCACCAGGGAAGCCCTATGAATATTCTTGTACATCTTTTAGAGAATGTATGTTATACATTTCTCTTGAGCATATAGCTAGGAGTACTATGTTCATGAGTAGGCAAGCTTTTTTTTTTTTTTTGGCTGCATTGGGTCTTAGTTGCAGCGCACGGACTTCTCTCTAGTTGTGGCGTGAGGGTTTTCTCTTCTTTAGTTGTGGTGCACAGGCTCCAGGGCGCGTGGGCTCTGTAGTTGTGGTGCGGGCTCCAGAGTGCGTGGGCTCTGTAGTTTGCGGCATGCAGGCTCTCTAGTTGAGGCATGTGAGCTCAGTAATTGTGGCTTGTGGGCTTAGTTGCCCCACGGCATGTGGGATCTTAGTTCCCTGACTAGGGATCGAACCTGCGTCCCCTGCATTGTAAGGTGGATTCTTTACTACTGGACCACCAGGGAAGTCCCTGCAAGCTTTAATAGAAACCGCCAAATAGTTTTTTTAAGTGGTTATACCAGTTTATACTCCAGCCAGCAGGATATGAGGGTTCCATATCCTCTTATATACTTAGTATTGTCATTAAAAATTTGTTTTTCACCATTCTAGAGGATATATGGAGTATCTCATTGTATCTCAACTTATGACTGATGAAGTCGATCATCTTTTCATTTTTTTATTGATCATTTAAATATCCTCTTTTGTAAAGTATCTATAAGTCTTTCCCCTATTTTCTATTTAGTTGTCTAATCTTTCCTTAATGATATATTGTAGGGTTGTACATTTGGGATTTGATCCTCTGTCATATAGATACATATGCATTATAAATATCATTTCACACTTTGAATAATGGTGTTATTTGGTAAACAGAAGTTCTAAATTTTTAGGATAGTCCAATTAATTGGGGTATTTCTTAAAGTTAATGCTTTTTGTGTCCTACTTAAGACATTTAACGCCATGAAGATCTTCTGTGTTTTCCTTTAACAGCTTTATTCTTTTGTTTTTCATATTTAGGTCTACAATCCACATGGAAGATTTATTTTCATTATTTTCCATAAAGGTATTCAGTTGACCCAGGATCATTTACTGAAAAGACTATCTTTTTCCCCATTGTACTGCAGTGTACCTTTGTCATACATATGGGGACTGCATGTACATAGGTCTGATTCTGGGTCTATAATCTGTTCCGCTGGCCTGTTTGTATACAGACTGGACTTCCTTAAATGTTCAGAGGAATTCACTAGTGAAGCCATCTCTGCTTGGAAATTTCTTTGTGAGAAGGTATTAAATGGAAGATTCAATTTATTTATTAGATGTAAGACCGTTCAGATTTTCTGTTTCTTCTTGCATCTGTTTTGATACACTATACCTTCCTAGAATTTAGTCTTTTAATTTATTAGCATAAAGTTTCCTCATTATGTTATCTTATAAATCTCTTTAGAATTTGTCTTGATGTCACCTTTATCATTCTTGATAGTGGTAATATGTGCCTTCTCTCTTTCTCCATTAGCCTTGATAGAGGTCTATCAATTTTTTATTAAGTTATCGATTTCTGTTATTTTTATTATTTCTTTCCTTCTCCTTTGTATTTAATTTGCTATTTTTCTGATTTCTTGAGATTGATAATTGATACAGAAAGATAGATGTACATTTCCTTCTAACCATGCTGTAGCTGCATTTTGTAAGTTCCATTTCATGGTTCTATTATCATTTAGTTTAAAATATTTTCTAATTTTTGTTTTGATTTCTTCTTTGCTTTATCAGTTATTTAGAAATATATGGACTAGTTTTAAAATATCTGTGGATTTTCTAACCATCTTTTTGGTATTTTGTTATTCATTTCTGCCATAATTCCACTGAGTTCAGAGTACACATTCTGAATGATCTCTGCCCTGTGAAATGTGTTCATACTACTTCACATCCCACTATATGTTCAGTTTTGGTAAATGTTCTATATGCACTTAAATATGTATATTCTGTCATCGTTGGGTATAGTGTTGTAAGTATATCATTTAGATCAAGTTTGTTTATCTTGTTATTCAGATCCCCTATTCTTCTTTTTTTTAAAATTAATTAATTAATTAATTAATTTTTGGCTGTGTTGGGTCTTCGTTTCTGTGCGAGGACTTTCTCTAGTTGCGGCAAGCGGGGGCCACTCTTCATCATGGTGTGCGGGCCTCTCACTATCGCGGCCTCTCTTGTTGCGGAGCACAGGCTCCAGATGCGCAGGCTCAGTAGTTGTGGCTCACGGGCCTAGTTGCTCCGCGGCATGTGGGATCTTCCTGGACCAGGGCTTGAACCCGTGTCCCCTGCATTGGCAGGCAGATTCTCAACCACTGCGCCACCAGGGAAGCCCAGATCCCCTATTCTTAATGGTTTGATTTCTGAGTTATTGAGAATGGTATGTAAACATATCTCACTATCATTGTTAAGTTTTCTCTATTTTTCCTTTTTATTTTCTCAATTTTTACTTTATACATTTTGAAGTTATATTATGTGAAAATGTAGATTTGTTATATTTTCCTAGATAATTGAACCTTTTGTCAATATGAACTATCTTAAAGCCTGTTTTCTCTAATATTATGAGATTTGTCTGATATTACTATAGGTATACCAGCTTTCTTGTGGTTAGTTCTTGCTTGATAAATCCTTTTCCATTCTTTTCTTTCCTTTTATTTCTGGATCTATATTTTTGGTATTTCTCTCCTGAGTGCCATATAGTTGGATTTTATTTTTTTAATCCAGCCTCACAACCTTAGTTTTTTAATAGGATAATTTAGACCAATTACTAATATGTATAGGATTGGATGTCTGCTATTTCATTATTTGATTTTAATTTTACTCACCTGCTATAGGTCTGTTTTTTTTCTTGTCTTGCCTTCTTTTGAATCAACTATTTTTATTGTTCCGTATTCCAATGAGTTTGTATCTTCTTTAACTAGTCTTAACGACTGTATGAGCTTGTATCTTATTTAACTAGTCTTTTATTGGTAAGTCTAATAAGTAAAACCAGCTTATTACTATCCAAAATAAATAATTCCCAGGCAATGCTAATAGCTTAAAACAATTCTATTTTCTTTCTTTCATCTTTTGTGTTATTTTTGCTATGTATTTTAATTATGTATATATTTTCAGCCTCTCAAGACATTATAATTATTGTTTTGTGCAATAATATTTTTATTTACCCACATATTTACTCTTTCCATTGCCTTTTCTTACTTTTACACCTGGGATTATCTTTCTTCTGCCTGGAACACTCCTTTTTATTTTATTTTTTTAATATGGGCCTGCTGTTGACACAATCCCTGTTTTTATTTGTACGGAAATATCTATTTCATATTTACTTTTTTGGGACATTTTGTTTCTATTGAGTTCTAGTTTAGCAATTATGTTCTTTCAGCACTTCAGATGCTATTTCATTGTCTTCTTTTTTTTTTTTTTTACACAATTACAGAGTTATTTTTTAAATTTTATTTATTTAATTTATTTTTTTATTTTTGTCTGCGTTGGGTCTTTGTTGCTGCACGCAGGCTTTCTCTAGTTGTGGTGAGCAGGGGCTACTCTTTGTTGCGGTGCGCGGGCTTCTCGTTGCCGTGACTTCTCATTTTGCGGAGCACAGGCTCGAGGTGTGCGGGCTTCAGTAGGTGTGGCATGAGGGCTCAGTAGTTGTGGTTCACGGGCTGTATAGCGCAGGCTCAGTAGTTGTGGCACACAGGCTTAGTTACTCCACGGCATGTGGGATCTTCCTGGACCAGGGCTCGAACCCATGTCCCCTGCATTGGCAGGCGGATTTTTAACCACTGTGCCACCAGGGAAGTCCCTATTTCATTGTCTTCTGTTTTCCCTTGTTTTTGGTTGAAAAGAGAGCTATCGGTTTTATTTTTTTCTCTTTTAAAGGTAATATATCTTTTCTCTCAAGGAAATTTCAAATTAGTCTTATGTTTTCAGTAGTTTTACTATGGTGTACCTAGGTGGATTTTCTCTGAATTTATCCTGCTTGGAGTTTGTAGTGCTTCTCAAATTCATTTTTCAACCTTTTTTTAAAAAAATAGTGTTTTTGCCCCATTCTTTTCCTCCTCCCATTCCAGAACTACAGTCACACGTGTTAATAAACGTTTTCACCATGTCTTATATGTCTCTTTAAATTTTTTCCTCCAGGTTTTACCATGGATATTTTCTGCCTATGTATTTTTTTTAGTTCACTATTCCTCTCTTCTGCTATGTCCGATATGCTGTTTTTTAAAAATATTTATTCATTTTATTTATTTATTAAAAAAATTTCTTTTGTCTGTGTCAGGTCTTTGTTGTGGCATGCAGGATCTTCTTGTTGCAGCGCACAGGCTCTTCATTGTGGCATGTTGGCTTCTCTAGTTGTGGCATGTGGGTTTTCTCTCTCTAGTTGTGATGCTTGGGCTTCAGAGCATGTGGGCTCTGTAGTTTGCTACACACGGGCTCTCTAGTTGAGGCGCGCAGGCTCAGTAGTTGTGACGCGCGGGCTTAGTTGACCCGCGGCATGTGGGATCTTAGTTCCCTGACCAGGGATCAAACCCCTGTCCCCTGCATTGGAAGGCAGATTCTTTACCACTGGACCACCAGGGAAGTCCCAATGTCCGATATACTGTTAAAGCTATCTATTCAGTTCTTAATTTCAGTTATATTTTTCAGTTCTAGAATTTTCATTTGATTCTTTGGTTCCAATTCTCTGTTAAAATTCTCATTCTTATCTGTTTTATTGAACATGTTAGTCACACTTATTTTAAACCCCATGTCTGATAATTTTGGTATCTGAGTTCTGAGGGTCTTTGTCTATTGTCTGTTTTTTCTCTTGATTCAATAATTTCTTAGTACTCCTGGTACTTTTTGACTGAATCCTTGACATTATATGTGAAGGAGTGAATAGGCTCTGGATGATGTTATGTTCCTCCAGAGAAGATTTGCCTTCCCTCTGGTAGACAGCTGGAGTACAAGCAAACCACCCTAATCCATCCACCCAGGGACTCATTAGCTGGAGATTGGGTTGAATGTTTGTGAAGCTTTACCTATCTCTTGTTTGCCCTTGCTGCTATGTTGTAGCCCTCCAGGAGTCCCAACCGAGAGCTTTACACGTTTACTCTGACCACTGTTCACCCCACAGCCCCCCAGAAGGTCCTGAACTCCAGTTTTTGGCTCAACAGTACTGTAAGACTATAGAGAATTCTGAATTTCTGCTTAGCTTAGTCTCTTGCCATGAGAAGCTTAAGAATTCAGCAAATTCTCTGAGGGAAAAAAAACACTGTTAGGATCACCTCTATATTTCCCTTCTATCCCAAATATTAGACTATCACGTTGGCCTCAAGTGATATCTGATGCCTTTAGACAGATTTTTTTTTTTCAATTCAGATTTTTCGGGTGTTTTTTGCAAGAATCTGGTCTTCCACAGGCTACTCTGTCAGGTCCAGAAGCAAAAGTTAGTTCTTAAGATTTTGAGATTTGGCAAACCTGGTGTTTAACTTTAAACATTCTTTGTTTTGAGCAAGGATATATTATTCTAAGCTTACAAGGATTTTAGCCTTAAAGTGCACCTGTTTAACTTTCTTTTCCAGGTAAGTACAAGGAGTTTTATTATTATTATTATTATAGCTCTTTATAGATTTTCTAGAGTGAGTAGGAGAAAAAAACATTGAGGGAGGCTTGTTCTTGATAGGCTTTCCCAGGAATCTTTGCATCATCTGTGTTAGTATCAAGCCCTTATCATGCATTTCTTAGTACAAAGTCTTAAATAGACTTAACACAAAAGACAGATATTCACAAATATGTACAGAAAACTAGTATGCATTCAGAACTCTGCTTGTTAATATGAGGATACCCATGAGACCAAGTGAGACTGTTGTTGAGTAAGTGTGAAATTTGTTTGTGGGGAGAAGAATCATTTTGTCAGACACTTCTTGGGACCTTGGCCCAGATCCCAGTAGCAGAGTCCCATTTCTAATGACTAGTATACTCCTTTCCCCAAATTCAGGGCCTTGCCTCCAAGACATACTGGATATATCCTGGCAGATTTGCTGCTTTGTTCCTAATTTTTTATACTCACATATACATCCTCATGGTACATTTTCCTTATATCGATGTCACATTATTGATATAGGTTTGAAGATGTTGCTTCCTCACCGGTAGCAGGAGGTTCTAACTTTATTAGTAGATATCAGTGTTTCACAGGCTCTACAGTAGCCTAACTTTTTATTTTCCATCTGAATGCTAAAATGAGTCTATAAAACATAAATGCTGGTTTTAGTAGTTACTCCGAAGCTGAACTTTTTTTCTACCAAGTGTTGACCTCTAGTTTTAATGGTTTCTTAAGGTCACATCTAGGTTATTTTAAAAACCATATCACTAAAACAGATAAGGTACATTTTTTTCTTATCTGTTAGCATAGTGTGGTCTCACAGGTTTTCTTTTGAGGTTTCAAAATTCAGGTAACTTCTCTGTAATCGCAAAGAAAATAAATATTGTACTCAGGATCCCAGCTCAGGCCTGTGACTTCTGAATGCCAGCTCCGAGCTCTCCTGCTTCATACATTGTATAGTTGTCAACCCCTTCCTGCCATGTCCTCTGTTCACCTCTTCTCCCTTTTCCTGTTTTATCTCCACTTCAAGAAATCTTCAAAATTACAACCTCTCTGTTAGCATTATAAACAAGGTCACGTTCTTATCCCAACTAGATGTTTTACTAGGATAAAACAGACATTTTTATTTTTGATATCTTTCAGACTGGATGACTACACCTGTGAGTAAGAAATCAACTTTCAAGGCAGATATTCCTGAAGGAGAATTGGGTCACTGGATGATAAAGGAAAGATTCACTAGAGATAGTCACTGGAAATATGATACACTGTTGGAATGGCAGCATGGAAGCCAGGAGATAAAGTTGCAGCAAGTGATGCTTGCTCACGAGAAAACTTCATCTGTGGTTGGTGACCAGAAATGTGATGAATCTGGAAAGCACTGCACCATGAGCTCATCCTTTGTTGAGAGTCAAGGATTTCAGTCTAGCAAAAATGCCTTTGAGTGTAGTGAGTGTGGAAAAGTCTTCACTAAGAGTTCAACCCTCAATAAACATCAGAAGATTCATACTGAAAAACTTAATGCAAATCGGAAAATTCTTATTAAAGAGAAACGATATGAATGTAGAGAATGTGGGAAAGCCTTTCACCAGAGCACACACCTCATCCATCACCAAAGAATTCACACTGGTGAGAAGCCGTATGAATGTAAGGAATGTGGCAAGGCCTTCTCAGTGAGCTCCTCACTTACCTATCATCAGAAAATTCATACTGGAGAGAAGCCTTTTGAATGCAACTTATGTGGAAAAGCTTTTATCCGAAACATACACCTTGCCCACCATCATAGAATACATACTGGAGAGAAACCTTTTAAATGTAACATATGTGACAAAGCCTTTGTGTGCAGGGCACATCTTACCAAACACCAGAATATTCATAGTGGA
The DNA here is from genome assembly GCF_009873245.2 of Balaenoptera musculus. Lineage (NCBI taxonomy): Eukaryota > Metazoa > Chordata > Mammalia > Artiodactyla > Balaenopteridae > Balaenoptera > Balaenoptera musculus. Next base: position 153,310,896 of record NC_045787.1, on the reverse strand, counting down.
GAGAAACCCTATAAATGTAATGAATGTGGGAAGGCCTTCAATCAGAGTACAAGTTTTCTTCAGCATCAGAGAATTCACACTGGGGAGAAGCCTTTTGAATGTAATGAATGTGGGAAGGCTTTCAGGGTGAACTCTTCCCTCACTGAACATCAAAGAATTCATACTGGAGAGAAACCTTATAAGTGTAATGAATGTGGGAAAGCTTTCAGGGATAATTCATCCTTTGCTCGACATCGGAAAATTCATACTGGAGAGAAACCTTACAGATGTGGTTTGTGTGAGAAAGCCTTCAGGGACCAATCAGCCCTAGCCCAGCATCAGAGAATTCATACTGGGGAGAAACCTTATGCGTGTAATATATGTGAGAAAGCATTCAGTGACCATTCAGCCCTCACTCAACATAAGAGAATTCATACTAGAGAAAAACCTTATAAATGTAAAACCTGTGGGAAAGCCTTTATCCGAAGTACACACCTGACTCAACATCAGAGGATTCACACAGGAGAGAAACCCTATAAATGTAATAAATGTGGGAAAGCTTTCAACCAGACTGCAAACCTCATTCAGCATCAGAGACATCATATTGGAGAAAAGTGATATGGAAGAGCTTTGAGACTAAGTGTATTAATTATTGAATGCAAGAGAATTTCCATTCTACAGAATAACCATGAAAGCTTACATGAAGATAGTCATTTTATTTACTGAGAGTCAAGGTTCACAGTAGTGTGGGTTTTGAGAACTTAATGGCAAACACTCCTCATAGTTCAGAACTGCCTCAGTTGAATAGTCTGAATTAGTCTGAATTACCAAGTATCAGAACGAAAATGGACCTTCATTAACAACATAGAAATTAGTTGACCATTAAGAGAAATTATAAAATTGTAAAAATTGAGAAGCACAGGAACAAAAAACTAAGAAAATGGTCTATAAGCATTTTACTGTACTTGATTCTCTTATATAGGAGGGTTTCTACCTTTAATGGAACCCTTTGTTTTCCTCACCCCCACTGCTTACACCCAGTGTAAAGAAAGTGCAGTCACCTGTGCATTGGCCCAGGACTTAAATTATGCTTCCCACCTTCTGCTTCAAACCACCTTTTGTCAGATTTCCCTGGTTTGTGTGTCCGTTGGCTTCTTACCTGTATTCTTCTCCTGGGACAATTCATTTGAACCGTGTGTTGCTTTTTTTTTTTTTTTTAAAGATTTATTTATTTGATTGATTGATTGCTATGTTGGGTCTTCGTTTCTGTGCTAGGGCTTTTCTCTAGTTGTGGCAAGCGGGAGGCCACTCTTCATCGCGGTGCACGGGCCTCTCACTATTGTGGCCTCTCTTGTTGCAGAGCACAGGCTCCAGATGCGCAGGCTCAGTAGTTGTGGCTCACGGGCCTAGTTGCTCCGCGGCATGTGGGATCTTCCCAGACCAGGGCTGGAACCCGTGTCCCCTGCATTAGCAGGCAGATTCTCAACCACTGCGCCACCAGGGAAGCCCCCCGTGTGTTGCTTTTTGATTTAGCAACTCCTAACTGATAACATCACGTCACTTACTACCACTCAGTTTGCCCTTGAAGACTGTGGTGATCTGACCTCACACACAGTCCATGATTCTGGATGTTGCTCCAAACCCAGCTTTCAGAACTCAGGACCCCTATCTGGAAGGCAGAGGTTGATCAAAATTCCTGAGTTACCCAGTTCCTCTGGGCTTCAGTTTGACTCTGACCCTGGGATAATCCCTAAAGTAGGGGCTTAATCTGTGCAGACATTCCCCCAGCCAGTTCTGCACTGTAGTTACGCTACACACAGCAGTCAGGGGCATGCTCAGCTTCGGATGTGATGGTCCCATCCCTAGAGATGTTCTGGGCCACTGCCACTTCTGTGACTTGCCATTTCCTGATGTGCATCTGACAAGGGAGGTTAGAGCCTCAAGGGAGTTGTCAAAAGTCTCTCACCCACTTTTTCCCTTGGCTGGGCAGTCCTCTGTGTCCACTGCATTAGCGTATATTTGTTACTCCCAGAATATTGAACTGCTGCATCCTAGTTCTTGCCCTGCTTTTGTCTACTTTTCTGAAGGTATCAACTCTGTTCACAGAAAACACAGAGAGCTTTGAATTTCTGATTTTGCATTTGGAAGTGGCCATTTCCTGTCCTCCACCTGGGTATTCCACCACTTAAAGATTACCCCATTCTGACAGTGGTGAGCAGCATGTTGAGTAATTCCATGGAGTAGTCAACAGCACCATGACATTCTCTGGCAGGGGCAGTGTCCACGCCCAGAAGTCTGAGTGATACTCTAGTCCTGCAGGTACAGTTCCTTCACTATTTTTAATTCTTCAGTGCTGTCAGTAGAAATCACAGATAAAATAACATCTGTGTCCCTTCACACACAGCCTCTGGGGGCACCTCCCCTTCCCCACCACAAAGAATGGGGAGCCCACACTACTGCAGGCTGGAGCACACTACAGCATGAAGGTAGAAGAGCAAGTCAACTGTTGTCTGGGAAGCAGTGTGACAGGTTCCTGGTCTGTGGAAGTGCTCTCTATCAAGTTGGGCAACTGCCGGCCCCTACAAATGCTGCACCTCAGCTCCAAGTTACAGGAGAAGATAGTCTGTCATGGTGGAATCAGGACTTCAGGTTGAACGTAGACTTGGAAGCTTCCAGCAGCTTTAAATACCCAAGTTCTCTAAATTCAGCTCCCACCTAATACAGGCCACCTGTGTGGGTAGGCATCTCCTGTTAGATGATCAGCAACTCATCCTTTCTCCCCTATTGAGCTTCAGGTGAAGCAGCATTTCAAGAGGTTGCTTGGAACTCTCCATGCCCTGGGCTCACACATGTTCATCTGCAGCCTCACATGGCTGGCAACCCGATTCCACTATAAACTTGGAAAACTGCTCACTGCTACAGAGATCTGCCTTCAGTACTATCCCTGTGGCCCGCCTTGTCCTCACTATTACCTCCTTGCCTTGAATCCCTCACAAGGAACATATTTCTCAGCTCGCTTTGTTGTTCCTTTTGTTTGTTTTTAATGAGAGCTGCTGCCCCTTGGAATGTGCTTGCAGTTGGGCTAAGGCCAAGACCTGCTGCCACTCATCCCAGGGGCAGCTCCAGCAGCTGTTCTTCCACCAGCATTAGTGCAATCTGAAAGCCCTCCATATGATTACAGTCCACTTTCCCTGAGCCCACCACTGTCAGGCTTGGGTCTTCATGAAATTAGACCTCTGAGATGCCTAGTCACTCATCCCTGGCTGGGGAGGCAAAAAGTAAATGGCCTATTAGAAATGCCTGAGTCAACTTGGATATATTTATGATAGTACTCTTTATCTGACCAGACCATTAGCAGTGGCTTTATTATATTCTGCCATATGATTAACACCTTATGGTATGACCTTCTCAACTAAGTGAGCCAAAATTTGCCTGGGTGCTATTTCATACTTTTTAAATCTGAAGTAGGTTTTCCACACTGGCAGTCTGACCTTTGGCTTAACCCCCCAGAATTGCGTTTTTGAGAACTCTGAGTTAAAGTCCCTCAGCCACCTTTTCTTCTGCCAGCTGATCTGCATGGTATTAGACAAGAGTTGAGCAATTATTTATTTTTTTAAATTTCTTTAACATACTTTATTTCATAGTATTTTTCATGAATACCTTGTTATAGAAAAAGTCTAAAGTAATGTAGATAATATTAAGCTTATATTGGTGAATTAGTTTATAAAAAATATATTCATATGAATTGTCTTATCTGTGCCTAACAAGAGTTGAGCAATTATTGACGGGGACTTTTCTCTACCCCATCCTCCTAGGAGGAGCAGTTCATTCTGCACCTCGCTTTTCTAGTTTTACTGATAGACACCATGACAGAAGATGAGGACCACTGTTTGGGACACTCCAGGGTTAGATGGTAATGTGCCATCCTCAGCACATCCAACCAATCCCCCACTACTCCCTACTGGCACAAACACTTCCCAGCACACCCACGACTATGCCATCTCAAGATAACGCGTCTGGGGCTTCCCTGGTGGTGAAATGGTTAAGAATCCGCCTGCCAATGCAGGGGACATGCGTTCGAGCCCTGGTCCGGGAAGATCCCACATGCCGCGGAGCAACTAAGCCCGTGCACCACAACTACTGAGCCTGAGCTCTAGAGCCTGTGAACCACAACTACTGAGCCCGCGTGCCACAACTACTGAAGCCCGCATGCCTAGAGCCCATACTCTGCAACAAGAGAAGCCACCGCAGTGAGAAGCCCACGCACTACAACGAAGAGTAGCCCCCCTTCGCTGCAACTAGAGAAAGCCCGTGTGCAGCAATGAAGACCCAATGCAGCCAAAAATGAGTAAAATAAATAAATTTTAAAAAAAATAACGGGTCTGTGCATGTGACAGAGGAAGTGGTGAGCCAGTCTACCCAATCCCTTCATCTGGACTCAGAGAAGCAGACCTAGAACCCGTCTCCCACACCAGCACTCTCCTAGGGTGCTTTGGAATTGCCCAGTGGGTACACCCCTTGGAATTACCAATTCTACTCTTCCTGGGGAAGCCTTTGAGTAGAGAATTAGCATGTAGACTTTGTTATATTCTTCAATGTCCCCAGGTTCCCATGAATAGCCACTGAAAGTGCCATCTCCTGAGGGAAAAAATAATTGCTCCAAGTTTCCCCTTTCAAATTCCTCTCATTCTTCTCTCTTTTTTTAAAAATAAATTTATTTATTCATTCATTCATTCATTTTTGGCTGCGTTGGGCCTTTGTTACTGTGTGAAGGTTTTCTCTAGTTGCGGTGAGCGGGGGCTACTCTTTGTTGCTGTGCATGGGCTTCTCATTGCAGTGGCTTCTCGTTGCGGAGCATGGGCTCTAGGTGCGCGGGCTTCAGTAGTTGTGGTACGTGGGCTCAGTAGTTGTGGTTCGCGGGCTCTAGAGCACAGCCTCAGTAGTTGTGTCACACACACATAGTTGCTCCACGGCATGTGGGATCTTCCCGGACCAGGGCTCGAACCCGTGACCCCTGCATTGGCAGGCGGATTCTCAACCACTGCACCACCAGGGAAGCCCTAATTCTTCTCTCATCAGGTCTTCCTCATCTCCAGCTGATTGATTTTGCACCTCGGTTCTCCCTGTCCACGTAAGTTTGCCTAACTTAGACAGCAGCATCTCACCAACATGTTGCCTTCCTCCATATTCAGCGACTGCTTTTAAAATGGCACCTTGACCCTGCAGCAGACTAGGGCTTCCAGCCTCAGAGTCTTGAAACAAAATAGCCCTAAACCGCACACATGCCTTCAGTTGAGAAAATGACCACGTTTAATTCCCTTACACGTGAATTTAATCTAAGAATGCATAAACTCCAACTGTCTAATTCCTTACCCTGTTTGTACTTTGCCCTACCCGCCTATACTGGATTAGCCAGCAGGATAATCAAAACGCTCCTACCCTACTCTATACTGCAGTGGGAAGGTGCCTAGCTTCTTGGCCCACCTCAATTCCTGCTAAATGTATTTTGGGTAATATTTTACTTTTAATGTTTTTATACCAATTTGTGAAGGGAAAAAAATACAAAGCTCTATTGCTCCCATCATTCAAGGGCGTCTCCGTTGTGCTCATTCTCTGCCTGTGTCAGGATTTGGTCATGTGGATGTGTCCCTCCTCGTTCTATGTGTTACCCTGTACACTGCACGTCACTATCCTCACACACACACAAAAAATGTTGCCGTAAGAATTATTCATCAATGTGTCTTTCTGAAAATAAATGAGAAAAGTACCCAGTGTTCTAAGATGTGCAAGCTGCCTGTATCTAATTAGATATCACTAAGACATGGCCAGAAATCGGCTTCTGAGTGTGTTTACCTTTTTATGGCCAATCTGGTCCTAGCTCCCCACAATGACTATCCAAACCTACCTGACCCCAGAAACCATAGCGTTCAGGCTGTGGAATATAAAGAGCTGTGTCCCCAGTCGCTGGGGATAACAGTTAACATTTGAGGGCATACCCTGTGCCAGGTACTGTCGTAAGCACTCTGCATATATTAACTCACTTAATCCTCATAATTATGTGAGACCATTTCTACCATCTCCACTTGAATGTTGAAGAGAGAGGACTGAAAACTTGTCAGAAGTCACACAACAACTGGTAAATGGTGAATCTAGGACTTGACCCAGGCCTATGTAGCTCCAGGGCACACATGCTTGCTTACTGCACTGGGCCACCTCCTTGATGGCACGTTCTAGGCCACCCTAGAGAGCCACTTGGCTTGAGGTGTCAGGGTGGGACTGATGTGGCCGTAGGTGGAAGGCGGTGTGGCATAACAACATGGCTTTGGGACATCTCGTGAGGGCAGCCTGTGATAACCATAGCAGGTCTTCCACCCAGGCCAAATGAGAGAGTTATTACTAGGAATGCCCGTTCTAGAGGTGTTCCAAAAGGAGAATGCTGAGGTGGCCAAAAAAACAGAAGGGGGGCAATAACCATTCATTTAATAATTTCTGCCAAGCATAGTATACAATGTCTATACATGCATATTACCACTTTCATGAACCTTAAATGGTGAAGATGGGTATTATAAAAAGAAATATAAATATTTAGCAAGTAATTATAATATGTGGAATGAGTAAATAGCTTGGGATACTATGAAAAAGTGTGTCAGGGGCCCAGCTTTAGATTGTGTGGTTGCAGCAGACCTCAGTGAAGAATTAATTTATGACAAGAGCCACAAAGGATAGATGAGTAAGACAGGCAAAGGGGTTTGGGTGTTCTAGATAGAGTGAAGGTATGAGCAAATGGGAAAGCTCAGAGGCAGGAGCTATCATGGGCTGGTTAGGAGCCTTTAAAAAGGTGTGGGTAGGGACTTCCCTGGTGGCGCAGTGGTTAAGAATCCGCCTGCCAATGCAAGGGACACGGATTCGAGCCCTAGTCCAGGAAGATCCCACATGCCGTGGAGCAACTAAGCTCGTGTGCCACAACTACTGAGCCTGTGCTCTAGAGCCTGCGAGCCACAACTACTGAGCCCACGTGCCACAACTACTGAGTCCGCACGCCTAGAGCCTCTGCTCTGCAACAAGGGAAGCCACCGCAATGAGAAGCCCACGCACTGCAAGGAAGAGTAGCCCCCGCTCGCCGCAACTAGAGAAAGCCCGCGCAGCAACGAAGACCCAACGCAGCCAAAAATAAATAAATTTTTTTAAAAAAGGGGTGGTGTGGGTAGAGAGTTGGGAACCATGTGAGCAAGATGAGGTTGGATGGGAAGAGGTGAGACCACACAGCGGGACCAGCCTGTGCAATGAGCTTTGGTAGTTTAACACAAAGGAAGCTACTGCTAGGTTTTAGCTTTTGCATTTCAAACTTCTAAGCTACAGAGAGTTGCCACTGATATATAAATTTTACTAGAGCATAAAAGATTGTAAATTTTTCTGATTTTTTTCTTTCCCAATTATTTTTCCTTGTAATGAATAAGAAATTCCAAAGTTGGAAAAACTATTTAACCACCTAAAGTTCAATTGCTAATTTATTTCAGCAATATACCTTAACCAACGTACAGGGTTGCTCTCTGACACAACCCTGATTATTACCTGATGTTATTTTATAATTTCTAGCTCTTGGATACAACAAAATAAAGGAATTATAAATATATTTTCAGGCAGGCATATGCCAGATTCCCCCTGATAAGTTGCCCCAGGCTCCTGACCAATCTTTCTGGTGCGCTCCAGTCCATCTTCCACTCCAGCAACCAGTGACGTGTCCACCCTACAGATGGTAAGGTCTCACCTGCTCAAAAGCAAGGCCTTCAAGACCCTTCACAACCAGATCCATGTAGACTCTCCAGCCTCATCTCCCCAACTTACCCTGCAAAAATGGAGCTGCCAGTAGCTCCTGGCATGCCAGATTGGGTTATCATCATCTCTTTGTCTAGTTCCCCAAGAAGGCTGTGAGCTAATGTTAAGAACTTGGCCCAGCACCCAACTCAAGTTGAGCACATAGTGGTGTCAACAGATGTGTATTAAATTAGTAAACAGGTGACCCTATTTCCAACAAATAATTTGCTGAGGTCTATAGGGTTTATGACACATCTCTTTAAAGTAAAATGCCTTTAGTTGGCTTATGGGTTATAAAATGCACTTCTATTCCCAGGGCTACATTATAAGGGAAAATTCTGTACTCAGCCAGTTACCCTGTGTATAAATGTTGGGGAGGAGAAAGGAAGTGGGAGGAGTGGCTGCGTTATCCTCTGAGTGTTATTCAGTAGATATATCACTGTTTTTTAAGTGATTTAATGTGGTTTCTTTTTTTCCTTTTTGATAGCACGTGGTACAAATTCAGAACTTGTACAGTGAAAAGCAACTGCCTCTCTCCCATTCCTCTACCTTCCCAGTTTCCTTTCCCAGAGGCAACAGCAGTTACCAGATTCTATGTGTCCTTCCAGAGATAGTCTATACATATACAACCTCCAACTTTTTTATAACACAGATACTAGATATGTTGTCCTGCGTTTTGCTTTTATTTAACAACATATCTCAAAGATCTTTTCGTTGCAGTACATATAGAACTTCCTCACTCTTTCCGGTGGCTGCAAAATATTCCATTTCTTGTGATAAAGGAAATATTCACATATTGAAGTATGGGGAAGTCATTCTGGCCTATACATGTGTTAACTTGAATTTGATGCTAACTAAAACAGCCTGTTTGTGGCCTATCAAACATACATTGTACATCTGCTTTAATTATTAAAGAAAAGGACACATTGGCCAACAGTAATGTCCATATTAAAAATAAAGATTAGGGGCTTCCCTGATGGCGCAGTGGTTGAGAGTCTGCCTGCCAATGCAGGGGACACGGGTTCGAGCCCTGGTCTGGGAGGATCCCACATGCCGCGGAGCAACTAAGCCCGTTAGCCACAGCTACTGAGCCTGCGCATCTGGAGCCCGTGCTCCGCAACGGGAGAGGCCGCGACAGTGAGAGGCACGCGCACCGCGATGAAGAGTGGCCCCTGCTTGCCACAACTAGAGAAAGCCCTCGCACAGAAACGAAGACCCAACACAGCCATAAATTTAAAAAAAAAAAAAAAGACAAAAATGTAGTTCCCAGAGGCTCTCATTAAAAACAAACAAACAAACAAAAAAAACCAACTGTGCTGAAATCCATGCTTCTCCGGAGCATTTCCTCAGAGTTATCTGAGAGGCTGTCTTCTAGGCTATGGTCCTCAGTTTGGCTCAAATAAAACTGTTTTCTATTCCTATTATAGATTATTTATTGGTTGACCTCATCGACACATGGATGCACCATAATACACTTAAATCAGTGCTCAGAACTGAGGTGCAGTGAGGTTGTTTTCAATCTTTCATTATTGCAAACAATGCTGCAATTAATGTTCTTAGATATGTGCCATTTCATGCCTTGGCAAATATTTCTGGTGGAAAAACTCCCTGAAGTGGGCTGCTAGGTTCAAAGGGTGTGTGCATTTTTAAATTTAGTAAAACAGTGCCATCTAGCCCCCCTTAGAGGTTGTACTGTGTGTATTCCACAGGCCATGGGAGGTGGGGGCTGTGTCCCACAACTTGCCAGCACAGAATAGTAGCTAACTCTTTGATCTTTGCCAATCTGATAAAAAGGGTGTCTCAAGGTGGGTTTTTATTCCAACTTGATTAAGATATAATCAATATACAGCATTGTGTAAGTTTATGATGTACAGTGTGATGATTTTTTTGTTGGTGGTGTATAATTGCTTTACAATGTTGTGTTAGTTTCTGCTGTACAGTGAAGTGAATCAGCTATGTGATATATCTCCTCCCTCTTGGACCTCCCTCCTACCCCGCCCCCAATCCCACCCATCTAGGTCATCACAGAGCACTGAGCTGAGCTTCCTGTGCTTTATAGCATGATCCCACTAGCTATTTTACCCATGGTAATGTATATATGTCAATCTTAATCTCCCAATTCGCCCCACCCTCCCCTTCCCCCCCTGTGTCCACATGTCCATTCTCTACATCTACATCTCTATTCCTGCCCTGCAAATAGGTTCATCTGTACCATTTTTCTAGATTCCACACATATATGCATTAACATACAATATTTGTTTTTCTCTTTCTGGCTTACTTCACTCTGTATGACAGACTCTAGGTCCATCCACATCTCTACAAATGGCCCAATTTCCTTCCTTTTTATGGCTGAGTAATATTCCATTGTATATATGTACCACATCTTCTTTATCCATTCATCTGTTGTTGAACATTTAGGTTGTTTCCATGTCATGGCTATTGTAAATAGTGCTGCAATGAACATTGGGGTACATGTGTCCTTTTGAATTATGGTTTTCTCAGGGTATATGCCCAGTAGTGGGATTGCTGAGTCATACGGTAGTTCTATTTTTAGTTTTTTAAGGAAACTCCATACTGTTCTCCATAGTGGCTGTATCAATTTACATTCCCATCAACAGTGCAAAAGGGTTCCCTTTTCTCCACACCCTCTCCAACATTTATTGTTTGTAGATTTTTTGATGATGGCCATTCTTACCAGTGTGAGGTGATACCTCATTGTAGTTTTGATTTGCATTTCTCTAATAATTATTGATGTTGAGCATCTTTTCATGTGCCTCTTGGCCATCTGTACCAATGGCATTCTTCACAAAATTAGAACAAAAATTTTTGTTCTAATTTTCTAATTCCATACAATTTGTATGGAAACACAAAAGATCCTGAGTAGCCAAAGCAATCTTGAGAAAGAAAAACAAAGCTGGAGGAATCAGGCTCCCTGACTTCAAACTATACTACAAAGCTACAGTAATCAAGGCGGTATGGTACTGGCACAAAAACAGAAATATAGATCAATGGTACAGGACAGAAAGCCCAGAGATAAACCCACTCACATATGATCACCTAATTTATGACAAAGGAGGCAAGAATATACAATAGAGAAAAGACAGCCTCTTCAATAAGTGGTGCTGGGAAAACTGGACAGCTACATGTTAAAGAATGAAATTAGAACACCCCCTAACACCATACACAAAAATAAACTCAGAATGGATTAAAGATCTAATGTGCTTTTGGCACATTTAAGGGTGTCCATGTGTCTTTGTTTCTATGTGGTTTTAGCCCTTTATCTTTTCTTGCTTTATTTTTAACTTGAGTCATTGGACAAAAAGTCAGTATGATACAAAAAATCATGGTTAACAAATTTGACCTTATGGGACTATATACAGAATGCATCATTGATCCCTGCAGAAGACTGATGGCAATGAAATGTTACATATCAAAACTAATGAAGAGGGACTTCCCTGGTGGAGCAGTGGTTAAGAATCTGCCTGTCAATGCAGGGGACACAGGTTTGAGCCCTGGTCTGGGAAGATCCCACATGCCACGGAGCAACTAATCCCGTGCGCCACAACTACTGAGCCTGCACTCTAGAGCCCGCGAGCCACAACTACTGAGCCAGAGTGCCACAACTACTGAAGCCCGCATGCCTAGAGCCTGTGCTCCACAACAAGAGAAGCCACTTCAATGAGAAGCCAGCACACCACAACAAAGAGTAGCCCCCGCTCTCCACAACTAGAGAAAGCCCGCGCACAGCAACGAAGACCCAATGCAGCCAAAAAATAAATAAATTAATTAAAAAACAAAACAAAACAAAAACAACAACAACAGCAAAAAAAAACTAATGAAGATATTTTATTCTACTCGAAATGCTAGATTGTGTGTGATCCCCTTCATGGATGATATTTTCAAGCTTGTCTTCATAGTAAGCAGGTTATTTTATCATTTTTTCTTGAAAATGTGGTCTTTTTTTTCATGTGAATACTTCAAGGGAAGTCATCACTAGCTTTTGTTTAGTATAAAAAAGGAAAAAAGAAAGCTACAAAAAATAACCTTGGACTTTTAAAGGAAACCTAAGTCTGTCACTAGGAGCCTGCTTGAAGAATTCATATTTTTATAAAGGAAATAGAGTTCAGATTTCTCTACATAGCAGTTTTTAAAGAAGCAATGCTAGTGGAGGGGTTGAGGGGCTTATTTCCCAGGCTCAAAGTGATTTTGGGAAGGTGTAGCAGGTTATTTTTTAATTTGTGTCTGATAATTTCAGTATCTGGAGTCTTTGCTCCAGATAGTTTTCTGCTGGTTGTTTATCATGGTGCTTTATTTCCCTCTTTGATTGATTACTTTTTGAAGCTATGCTATTCCTTGTCTTTGAATAATTATATTGGAGGAATTCTGAAGCCTAGTTGAAGGTACATTCTTCCAGAGAAGATTTGCATTTGCCTGTGTGAAACACCTCATGATCTGGGATATTTTAGAACACTCAAGGGAGGTAATGGCTCTCTTCACTAATTTCTTGGATTGGATCCATTGTTTCTTGGATCCCATGTATCCTTCTCCCTTGGTTTACCCCATAGGTTTTGTTTGTTTGTTTGTTTTTTATACATTTATTTATTTATTTTTGGCTACGTTGGGTCTTTGTTGCCACGTGCGGACTTTCTCTAGTTGGGGTGAGCAGGGGCTACTCTTTGTTGCAGTGCACAGGCTTCTCATTGTGGTGGCTTCTCTTGTTGCAGAGCATGGGCTCTAGGTGCGAGGGCTTCAGTAGTTGTGGCATGTGGGCTCAGTAATTGTGTCTCACGGGCTCTAGAGTGCAGGCTCAGTAGTTGTGGTGCATGGGCTTAATTGCTCTGTGGCATGTGGGATCTTCCCGGATCAGGGCTCGAACCCGTGTCCCCTGCATTGGCAGGTGGATTTTTAACCACTGCACCACGAGGTAAGTAACTACTACGTAGTTTTTGTTGGAGGATATCCTCCAAAAGCATTCTAAGGAAGCATGAGAGATGAACATCATGTCCTTGCATGTCTGAATATGTCTTCATTCTGCCTTTGTTTCAGATTGGTAGTTGATTGATTATCGAATTCTAAGGGTGGGTGAGGGGCAGATGAATTTTTCTGTAATTAGGTTTGTAAATAATACCCTTGTTTCTAGTCCCATGCCTCACCCCTGTACCCTGCCATGCCCTGCCCCTGTATCTAAGACCTCAGTCTTTCCCAGTCAATGTCTCTAAGAAAAAAACTATCTTCTTCTCTCATCCCTGGTGGGTAGGTGTCTGTTGATGGCTCTCTGCATCTGGTGTGAGTGTAGAGGTGTATTGTGTCATAGATGGACTTTCAAAATAACTTCTTGTTTTCTCTGCCCCTGCCCAGGCACACTCCCCCTCTTTTCTTTACCTACTACTTCTAAGCATTCAGTCTTTATGGGAGACTCTTGTGCAAATTAGCCCTCTCTGCTTTCCATTTTCCATAGTACTGTTGCCTACTTTGTCCCTTTTTATACTCTCTTTGTTCATCTGAATTTATATAATTTTTATATTTGTCATTTGAGTGGGGCCTTAAGTAGGTGAGAAGATAGGTGTGTGTTTAATTGGCCACTTAAACCAAAAGGCTATATATCAGTTTATTGAGGTGAAGACAAAAGAAAAGTAGGCCTTTGGCATAGCTTGGTGTTATGCTATTTAGAACTGAAATTTGTTCTGTATGCACATATCCACTCTCATTCTTTTCATGACATTATATTAAAAGTTGAAATGGGCATTAATATCCAGGGATCAACATTGAAACCTAACAGTATAGCAAATCAGAAGCTTTCCATAGGTCAATACATTACATGGAAATTATCTTTTAGGCAAAGAATGTCTAAAGTTGGAGTAGAATAGTTGTAAGTAGAGTCTGGCTTTCATGTAAACAAGGATATTCAGTAACCTGTTTCTGGAAAATATGTGTTTCCAGAAAACTAAGGTACATCATTTGGGAGAAATTGTGTAATAAGTTTTGAACATAAGGTGAAGTTAAATTTCGATCAATTCTAACGGGGCCAACCTTGATTAGTTAATCATATTGCCTCTGATGTTACTGTATTATTATGAAGCATTTGTATGAAAGAAATTCTGAGACGAATAAATACTGAATGAAAATTACTGGGCCTTAGTGTCAGCAGAAGTAAGTCCTCCACCTTAATGTTATTGTTCACACAGTTCTGTTATTTGTCCTAATACTAAGTTTTACACACTTTGTTTTTTAGAGATGAGAATTGTTAAAAAATTAAGGGTTTAAATTTAATATATTTGCAAGTATTTTTCCCCTGAGATTTGATTATGAATGTTCAGAATCACGGGAGTTAAAAAAGATGAATGAGCCATGAACTATTAGAAGTCATTTGGTTTGATGGTCACAAGCAGCCACAATGCATGAGGTGCCATGAGGAGATAAGAACAAATTGTTGTTGGAATTCACAGAAATGACAGAAGTCTTGGCAAAGCCTTCATGAAACTTGGTTACATATAGTAAGATCTTTAAAACTGAAATCAAGTGGTAAGCAATGTGGAAGAAGCTATGCGTGGGTACTTTTGAAAGAGTCATGCTGTTTTTGTAGGGGTGATGCACTCAGAGACACAGACTTGCCTTTCATTTCTGGCATTTCCTAGGTGTGTTACTTGGGGCAAATCTTATATCTTCTAGTATTTAGTTTCTTTACTGATTAAAAAAAAGGAGCAGACCAGAGAATTTTAAATATCCTATCCACTTATATTATTTCTGCCATTCTTTGTCAATGAGGATGTAGTCTGAGAATGGATCTTAAAGGGCTTTTGTTACCAATGTTATGTGTTTGATCTTATTAAGTAGGCAGTGGGGATGGACTGGGATGATAAGAAAAGAGAAGGTCATGATTACACATTTTCATTAGGAAAGTGATTTGTTAGCAAGGATGGTTATCAGGATTACCTGTGGAGGTGTTAAAAAATGCAGCTATTTATATCTTTGGCCCTACTCCAACAGATTCTGTGGTAGGAAAATATTGTGGATACCTGAAGTTAGGGGGAGACTGGATCTTGAGAGTCCAGTTATGCAGCTGTTACAATAATTTGTGTGAGTTAAATGATAATATCAGTAAAGAAAGTGTCTATGGCTATTATTTGAGAAGTAAGTTGTGATCCTCATCTTCATCCTCATCTTTTAGGTTTTCTTTAAGCATCAACTTTTCTTACCCTTTCTAGTTGATTTTATTCATACCATCATAGAGTCATAGATATGTTCACATCATAGGTAATATTCACTAAGCACGTACTATCAGTCAGGCTCTGTACACTTTACCTACATTATGCCAAGAAATTTATACAAAACCCCCAGGTTTGTGGGGGCAGATGATTATCTATCAGCTAGATATGATTATCGTACTCACTTTATAGATGAGGCATCTGTGAGTTGTCCAAAGTCACAGTGTTAGAGTAACAGAAGTGTTTAAACGTGAAGTCTTTTTGAGTCTAGAAACCAAACCCTTAAACACTAAGCTGCACTGCCATGAATTGGAGACTTTGTCATTCTGGCTGCCAGAGTCCTCCACTCACCTCTTCTCTCTCTTCCTTTTTATACCCTTCCCAAAATATAAGGCGACATCAAAAGGTGTTTCTAAGAATGCTAGTGCGTACATGATTGAGAACAGTGTTATTTCAATGAAGGAATGTGTCCACCACACTAGTCTGCATGTAATATACTCTGAAAAGACACATGCACAGAAGATGTTTCTCTCTCTCTTTTTTAAAAAAATATCTTTATTGGAGTATAATTGCTTTACAATGGTGTGTTAGTTTCTGTTTTATAACAAAGTGAATCAGCTGTACATATACATATATCCCCATATCTCTTCCCTCTTGCATCTCCCTCCCTCTCATCCTCCCTATCCCACCCCTCTAGGTGGTCACAAAGCACCGAGCTGATCTCCCTGTGCTTTGCGGCTGCTTCCCACTGGCTATCGGTTTTACCTTTGGTAGTGTATACATGTCCATGCCACTCTCTCACTTTGTCCCAGCTTACCTTCTCCCTCCCCGTGTCCTCAAGTCCATTCTCTAGTAGGTCTGGGTCTTTATTCCCTTCCTGCCCCTACATCTTCATGACCTTTTTTTTTTTTTTTTTAGATTCCATATATATGTGTTAGCATACAGTGTTTTTTTTCTCTTTCTGACTTACTTCACTCTGTATGACAGTCTCTAGGTCCATCCACGTCTCAACAAATGACCCAATTTCGTTCCTTTTTATGGCTGAGTAATATTCCATTGTATATATGTACCACTTCTTCTTTATCCATTCATCTGTCGATGGGCATTTAGGTTGCTTCCATGACCTGGCTATTGTAAATAGTGCTGAAATGACATTGGGGTGCATGTGTCTTTTTTATTATGGTTTTCTCTGGGTATATGCCCAGTAGTGGGATTGCTGGATCAAATGGTAATTCTATTTTTCGTTTTTTAAGGAACCTCCATACTGTTCTCCATAGTGGCTGTATCAGTTTACATTCCCACCAACAGTGCAAGAGGGTTCCCTTTTCTCCACACCCTCCCCAGCATTTATTGTTTGTAGATTTTTTGATGATGGCCATTCTGATTGGTGTGAGATGATATCTCATTGTAGTTTTGATTTGCATTTCTCTAATGTTTAATGATGTTGAGCATTCTTTCATGTGTTTGTTGGCAAGCTGTATATCTTCTTTGGAGAAATGTCTCTTTAGGTCTTCTGCCCATTTTTGGATTGGGTTGTTTGTTTTTTTGATATTGAGCTGCATGAGCTGCATGACCTGCCTGTAAATTTTGGAGATTAGTCCTTTGTCAGTTGCTTCATTGGCAAATATTTTCTCCCATTCTGAGGGTTGTGTTTTCATCTTGTTTATGGTTTCCTTTGCTGTGCAAAAGCTTTGAAGTTTCATTGGGTCCCATTTGTTTATTTTTTATATTATTTCCATTTCTCTAGGAGGTGGGTCAAAAAGGATCTTGCTGTGATTTATGTCATAGAGCGTTCTGCCTATGTTTACCTCTAAGAGTCTTATAGTGCCTTGCCTTACATTTAGGTCTTTAATCCATTTTGCGTTTATTTTTGTGTATGGTGTTAGGGAGTGTTCTAATTTCATTCTTTTACATGTAGCTGTCCAGTTTTCCCAGTACCACTTATTGAACAGGCTGTCTTTTCTCCATTGTATATTCCTGCCACCTTTATCAAAAATAAGGTGACCATATGTGCATGGGTTTATCTCTGGGCTTTCTACCCTGTTCCATTGATCTATATTTCTGCTTTTCTGCCAGTACCATACTGTCTTGATTTCATAGCTTTGTAGTATAGTCTGAAGTCAGGGAGTCTGAGTCCCCCAGCTCCGGTTTTTTCCCTCAAGACTGCTTTGGTTATTCGGGGTCTTTTGTGTCTCCATACAAATTTTAAGATTTTTTTTGTTCTAGTTGCATAAAAAATGCCATTGGTAATTTGATAGGGATTGCATTGAATCTGTAGATTGCTTTGGGTAATATAGTCATTTTCACAATATTGATTCTTCCAATCCAAGAACGTGGTATATCTCTCCATCTGTTGGTAATCTTTAATTTCTTTCATCAGTGTCTTATAGTTTTCTGCATACAGGTCTTTTATCTCCCTAGGTAGGTTTATTCCTAGGTATTTTATTATTTTTGTTGCAATGGTAAATGAGAGTGTTTCCATAATTTCTCTTTCAGATTTTTCATCATTAGTGTGTAGGAATGCAAGAGATTTCTGTGCATTGATTTTATATCCTGAAACTTTACCAAATTCATTGATTAGCTCTAGTAGTTTTCTGGTGGCATCTTTAGGATTCTCTATGTATAGTATCATGTCATCTGCAAACAGTGACAGCTTTACTTCTTCTCTTCCAATTTGTATTCCTTTTATTTCTTTTTCTTCTCTGATTGCCGTGGCTAGGACTTCCAAAACTATGTTGAATAATAGTGGTGAGAGTGGACATCCTTGTCTTGTTCCTGATCTTAGAGGAAATGCTTTCAGTTTTTCACCATTGAGAACAATATTTGCTGTGCATTTGTCGTATATGACCTTCATTATGTTGAGGTAGGTTCCCTCTATGCCCACTTTCTGGAGAGTTTTTATCATAAATGGGTGTTGAATTTTGTCAAAAGCTTTTCCTGCATCTATTAAGATGATCATATGGTTTTCTTCTTCAATTTGTTAATATGGTGTATCACACTGATTGATTTGCGTATATTGAAGAATCCATGCATCCCTGGGATAAATCTCACTCGACTATGGTGTATGATCCTTTTAATGTGTTGTTGGATTCTGTTTGCTAGTATTTCGTTGAGGATTTTTGCATCTATATTCATCAGTGATATTGGTCTGTAAGTTTCTTTTTTTGTAGTATCTTAGTCTGGTTTTGGTATCAGGGTGATGGTGGCTTCATAAAATGAGTTTGGGAGTGTTCCTTCCTCTGCAATTTTTTGGAAGAGTTTGAGAAGGATGGGTGTTAGCTCGTCTCTAAATGTTTGATAGAATTCACCTGTGAAGCCATCTGGTCCTGGACTTTTGTTTGTTGGAAGATTTTTAATCACAGTTTCAATTTCATTACTTGTGATTGGTCTGTTCAAATTTTCTGTTTCTTCCTTGTTCAGTCTGGGAAGGTTATACCTTTCTAAGAATTTGTCCATTTCTTCCAGGTTGTCCATTTTATTGGCATAGAGTTGCTTGTAGTAGTCTCTTAGGATGCTTTGTATTTCTGCGGTGTCTGTTGTAACTTCTCCTTTTTCATTTCTAATTTTATTGATTTGAGTCCTCTCCCTCTTTTTCTTGATGAGTCTGGCTAATGGTTTATCAATTTTGTTTATCTTCTCAATGAACCAGCTTTTAGTTTTATTGATCCTTGCTATTGTTTTCTTTGTTTCTATTTCATTTGTTTCTGTTCTGATCTTTATGATTTCTTTCCTTCTGCTATCTTTGGGTTTCGTTTGTTCTTCTTTCTCTAGTTGCTTTAGGTGTAAGGTTAGATTGTTTATTTGAGATTTTTCTTGTTTCCTGAGGTAGGCTTGTATAGCTATAAACTTCCCTCTTAGAACTGCTTTTGCTGCATCCCATAGGTTATGGATCATGGTGTTTTCATTGTCATGTGTCTCTAGGTGTTTTTTGATTTCCTCTTTGATTTCATCAGTGATCTCTTGGTTATTTAGTAATGTATTGTTTAGCCTCCATATGTTTGTGTTTTTTACGGTTTATTCTCTGTAATTGATTTCTAATCTCATAGTGTTGTGGTCAGAAAAGATGCTTGATATGATTTCAATTTTCTTAAATTTACTGAAGCTTGATTTGTGACCCAAGATGTGATCAATCCTGGAGAATGTTCCATGTGCACTTGAGAAGAAAGTGTAATCTGCTGTTTTTGGATGGAATGTCCTATAAATATCAATTAAATCTATCTGGTCTATTGTGTAATTTAAAGCTTGTGTTTCCTTATTAATTTTCTGTTTGGATGATATGTCCATTGGTGTAAGTGAGGTGTTAATGTCCCCAACTATATTTGTGTTACTGTTGATTTCTCTTTTATAGCTGTTAGCAGTTGCCTTATGTATTGAGGTGCTCCTATGTTGGGTGCATATATATTTATAATTGTTATATCTTTCTTGGATTGATCCCTTGATCATTATGTAGTGTCCTCCTTTGTCTCTTGTAACATTCTTTATTTTAAAGTCTATTTTGTCTGATATGAGTATAGCTACTCCAGCTTTCTTTTGATTTCCATTTGCATGGAATATCTTTTTCCATCCCCTCACTTTCAGTCTGTATGTGTCCCTAGGTCTGAAGTGGGTCTCTTATAGACAGCATATATATGGGTCTTGTGTTTGTATCCATTCTGCAAGCCTGTGTCTTTTGGTTGGAGCATTTAATCCATTCACGTTTAAGGTAATTATCAATATGTATGTTCCTATTACCATTTTCTTAATTGTTATGGGTTTGTTTTTGTAGGTCCTTTTCTTCTCTTGTGTTTCCTGCTTAGAGAAGTTCCTTTAGCATTTGTTGTAGAGCTGGTTTGGTGGTGCTAAATTCTCTTAGCTTTTGCTTGTCTGTAAAGCTTTTGATTTCTCTGTCAAATCTGAATGAGATCCTTGCCAGGTAGAGTAATCTTGGTTGTAGGTTCTTCCCTTTCATCACTTTAAATATATCATACCACTCCCTTATGGCTTGCAGGGTTTCTGCTGAGAAATCAGCTGTTAACCTTATGGGAGTTCCCTTGTGTGTTATTTGTCATTTTTCCCTTGTTGCTTTCAATAATTTTTCTTTGTGTTTATTTTTTGCCAGTTTGATTACTATGTGTCTTGGCGTGTTTCTCTTGGGTTTATCCTGTATGGGACTCACTGTGCTTCCTGGACTTGGGTGGCTATTTCCTTTCCCATGTTAGGGACGTTTTTGACTATATTCTCTTCAAATATTTCCTCTGGTCCCATCTCTCTCTCTTCTCCTTCTGGGACCCCTATAATGTGAATGTTGTTGCGTTTAATGTTGTCCCAGAGGTCTCTTAGGCGGTCTTCATTTCTTTTCATTCTTTCTTCTTTATTCTGTTCCACAACAGTGAATTCCACCATTCTGTCTTCCAGGTCACTTATCCATTCTTCTGCCTCAGTTATTCTGCTATTGATTCCTTCTAGTGTAGTTTTCACTTCAGTTATTGTATTGCTCATCTCTGTTTGTTTGTTCTTTAATTCTTCTAGGTCTTTGTTAAACATTTCTTGCAGCTTCTCGATCTTTGCCTCCATTCTTTTTCTGAGGTCCTGGATCATCTTCACTATCATTATTTTGAATTCTTTTTCTGGAAGTTTGCCTATCTCCACTTCATTTAGTTGTTTTTCTGGGGTTTCATCTTGTTCCTTCATCTGGTACATAGCCATCTGCCTTTTCATCTTGTCTATCTTTCTGTGAATGTGGTTTTTGTTCCACAGGCTGCAGGATTGTAGTTCTTCTTGATTCTGCTGTCTGCCCTCTGGTGGATGAGGCTATCTAAGAGGCTTGTGAAAGTTTCCTGATGGGAGGGACTGGTGGTGGGTAGAGCTGGGTGTTGCTTTGATGAGCAGAGCTCAGTAAAACTTTAATCTGCTTGTCTGCTGATGTGTGGGGCTGGGTTCCCTCCCTGTTAGTTGTTTGGCCTGAGGTGACCCAACATTGGAGCCTACCCAGCTCTTTGGTGGGGCTAATGGCGGACTCTTGGAGGGCTCATGCCAAGGAGCACTTCCCAGAACTTCTGCCAGTCTCCTTGTCCTCATGATGAGCCACAGCGCAGCCCCCCCCCCCCCCCCGCCTCTGCAGGAGACCCTACAACAGTAGCAGTTAGGTCTGCTTCAGTCTCCTATGGAGTCACTGCTTCTTCCCCCTGGGTCCCAATGTGCACACTACTTTGTGTGTGCCCTCCAAGTGTGGAGTCTCTGTTTCCCCCAGTCCTGTCAAAATCCTGCAATCAAATCCTGCTAGCCTTCAAAGTCTGATTCTCTAGGAATTCCTCCTCCCGTTGCTGGACCCCCAGGTTGGGAAGCCTGTCGTGGGGCTCAGAACCTTCACTCCAGTGGGTGGACTTCTGTGGTATAAGTGTTCTCCAGTCTGTGAGTCACCCACCCAGCAGTTATGGGAATTGATTTTATTGTGATTGTGCCCCTCCTACCATCTCATTGTGGATTCTCCTTTGTCTTTGGATGTGGGGTATCTTTTTTGGTGAGTTCCAGTGTTTTTCTGTCGATGATTGTTCTGCAGTCATTTGTGATTCCAGTGCTCTCACAAGAGGGAGTAAGCACACATCCTTCTACTCCGCCATCTTGAACCAATCTGGGAGCCATTTCTTAAAATATATGTCTTGACATTATGCATACACACACACACACACACACACACACACACACACACACACATACCCATCCTATTGGGTATAAGTTAGACAGATAGATAGAAAGATGATAAGATATATAGATAGATAGATCTATCCATCTATTTGTTAGCCTTTCTATATCTATACATACTATATATTCTCTATATCTCTATCTCTTTATCTAATCTACCTATGAGCGTTCTCCAGAGAAACCAATATGTTCTATTGGTTCTGCTTCTCTGGAGAACTCTGACTGATATACCTCACCTACCTTTCTCACATTGTTTCCTCCACTCGCCCTGCTGCAATCACACCAGCCTCTTGACTGGGTCTTCAGACACACATGCATACCCTTGCCCTAGGGCTTCTGCACTGGCTGCTCCATCCACTAGACCCTTCTTACCCCAGATAATTCCATGGCTCACTCCCCACTTCCTTCAAGTTCCACCTTCTCAAGGAAGCTTACACTAACCACTTTATTTAAATTGCAGCCCATCCCCTCTAGTCTTTCCCTTTCTCCCTACCCTTCTATATTTCCTTTTTTCCACAGCACTTTACCACCTCCTAACATATTTCATAATTTATTTGTCTTATATATTGTTTATTGTTTGTCTCCACAACTAGGATGTAAGTTCCATGAAGGAGACAATCCTTGTCTATTTTATAGACTGATGTATCCCAGGTGCTTAGCATAGAGGAAACATCCAATGTTAATTGTTGGAGCAACAATGAATGAGCAGTCTGTCGAGATCAGTGAATCAGAGAGCCAGTGGGTCTGAGATGGGGTGTTGGGACTTGTCAGCTGAGGACTTCACTTAATGAATGGGGTCTGCATGGACAGTGATTGGTAGGACTAGGAGGGTCAGTAGTAGGTAAATGGGGTCAATGATTTGGGCATCTCTGTGGAGATCATTAAGGAGACTGGCTTTGGGAGAGGCTAATTATCTTGCCCAAAGTCACCCATCTAGTAAGTGGCAGAGCTGGAATTGATCGCAAGATGTCTTAACTTCAGTGCTGTACAAGTCAAGATGTGAAAGCTGACTGAAGGAAGTATACAGTGGCAGGGGCAAGACAAGGTCTGTGGATTCTGGAAATTTTCCATGTGTAGCAAATCAGAATGGGGAAAAAACTAGAAAGTTGATACTACAGGTAAATTCAGTACTCAAGAGCTCTGGTAGAATAACCTAATGATGCTTAATCTGTCAGATTATATCAGTGAACAGTGCATGAGACCATGATTCTCTAGACTAATGCACCCTTCCTGCGATTTCTGCCTCTGAGTCTGCAGGTAAATATGAGAATGAATCACAGCCTGATGCAGGTGTTGGGAGAGGGAAGAACCCACAGCAATGTTCCTATAAATGTGGGGAGCTGGTGCCCTGGCATGATGATTTTGATACTGGTGTGTAGGATGAAAAGGGGGAAAAAACAGAAAGCACAAAGACTAGTTAAAGTCTTGTGATAGTAATCCATGAATGAAGTGATGAGGCTAAAAACGTCCAAACCCAGTCCCATCACCATTAGTGCCTCTCTACACCTTTCTTTGCCTTTTCCATCCAATCCTCCCACTCAGTCTTCCCCTTTCAGACCTGCAGCCCATCTTGATTCCAACTTTTTGCTCCACAGATTAAAATGCCATCTCTGAAACTCCCAACCTACTTGTCATAGCTTTCAGTACTCTGCTGTTTCCACACTTGAGCAGATTTCCCCCCTCAAAGCCCAAGAGGTGGGAAATGTTTACGCTTAGGAATTTTTCATATTTAGCGGCAAAGACGTCAATATAACAGAGTATTCCTGAAGAGGTTTCCTTCTATAAAATGATGGTGAAAAGATTCACTTGGAATTATCATTTTATTCCATTTTAGAGGGAGTCCTGCAAATCAATAACTATATACAAAGGAACAGAAAACCCAAGTCAAACGTTTGGGAAAAGTTACATTTATTTACGGAGAGATTACTGAATAAAGTGAGAGACAATGAATGTAATGAATTTGGGAGAAATTTCCAAAGATCACAAAATGTAATAAATGTGACAAAGTTGTAATAAATGTTATAAATGTGTCCAAAAAAAACACACTAGTGAAAATGCATAAGAATATAAGTAATATAAAAAAATCCCTCCTGCACAAGTCTCAACACATTGAACATGGTGAATAAACGCTTATAACAAAATGTAATCTTACTCTGCTTTAGAGAACTCATACTGGAGAGAAATACTGTGATTGTAATGTGGAAAACCTCCAACCAGAACCCGGTTTTCACTGGAATATATAATCCATACTGATGAGAAATCATTCAAGGACAATGAATGTGAGAAAGCCTATAGGTATAGCCTGGCTCTTATTCAACAGAAAATGAAACACACAGGCAGAATGCCTTATAAATTCCACAAATTTGGGGGAAAAACTTTTTTCAGGGGTTCAAATTGATTGATTGGACATTGGAGAAGGCAAACTATGCATGCAAAGAGCATGGAAAAACCTTCAAGGATTTGTCAACCCCCACTGAACATCAAAGAAATGATCCAAGGTAGAGATCTTATGTACACACTGAATGTGGAAAAGCCCTCTTCCAGGAGTCAGAACTTTGTACACATTAGAGAATTCAGAAAGGAGAGAAATCTCACAAATGTACTAAATATGACAATGCCTTTAGCAATAGAGGATGCCCCCACTGCACACAAAATGGTGCATGCATTTTCTACAAGTGACCTGAATGTGAGAAGACCCAGAAGAAGATGACAGAACTCACTGTGCATCAAAGAATCCACATCAGAGAGACCAGTCTGAATGAATGTGTGAGTGTATGAAAGTCTTCAGCAGGAAGCCAGGGCTCTAAGTCTGAAACTTCACATGGGGAGAAAACCTCTAAATGTGGAAAAGCTTTTACTAAGAAATCATCCAAAATCTAAGTCACAGAGTTCAGAGTGGGGAAAACCACAAAATGTAAAAACTGTGGAAAAGTTTTCAACTAGAAGTCAAGACTCACTGTACATCAGAGAATTCATACTGAGAGAAACACCAAGAAAATAATAAATACAGGAAAACCTTCATTTGGAGATCAGAGCTCATTGCTCTCTAAGAGTTAATATAGGAGAAAAACCCTATCAAAGCACTAATGTGGAAAAGCCATCAGCAAGAAAACATACCTCATTGTACATCAGGAAACCCACACAGGAGAGAAGCTGTATGAAATAATGAATTTTGGTAAGCATCCAGCAATATATGAAACGTCATAATTCACACTGTGGCGATTTCCTAGGAATGCAACAAATGTGAGAAAGGAGAATCTGTACACCAAAAATGTTATTCTGAGGAGAAGCCCTATTAAAGAATGCAGAAACACCTAGTCCCAAGGTCAAAATTCTTATGCAGAGACTCTGTCTAGGGAAGAGTCTCCATGTTGTATGAAGTGTGGTTGATCTTCAAAATCAGTTCCAGACATTAGATACTACAGAATTCATACTGATAAATAAAAAGAGTCAATTTAACAAATTTAAATTCTACCTTAGGGAAATAAAATTCCATTAACTTAAACTGAACTTTTTGTTAAAAAAAGATTATTGAAAAATGCATTTGAAGTCCAAGCATCTTCCTTCCCATGCCTCATGCTTGACTTTCAAAGGGGACCTCCCCAGGAAATATTGGAAGAGAACAGTTTTGATGTTCATCCTAAGTTATCCACTTGGAATTAATCTTTGCCATGGACACAACTCTCTCTGTCACTGGTCCCAACCTACAACTTGTGAACACCATCCCTTACAGGCATCAGAGGAGGGCAAACGCCACCCTTGCTAGTTTATTCTCACACCCCTACCACCACACAAGTTTATCTGATTTTCTTAAAGTTCAGGGTTCATTTAAGGGAATACACATGGGAAAGGAAAAAAAAAGCAGTTCTCTAAGAGTGACATCCCCCAGATCCCAGGAGAAAAGATCTCGAGGAAAAGACCCTGCCACAAATAATCTCACGGGAGCATCCCAGTTCCCTCTGCTCATCCCCCTGTCCTGTGCAGGCCCATCTTCTCTCACAGGGCTCTCACCCAAGGCTCAATCCCTCTGTACCAGCAAAATATTTACCCAAGCCCAAGTACTCAGTCCAAAATACAGACCCACAGAGCTCTTGTGGAAACTGCTCCTCCCTGACTCCAACCCTGAATTTCATTCTGGGGTCTACATATTCTCACATGCTGCCCAATCTCCAAATTCTGGTGGTTGATCAAGGGGTGGAAATCCACTCACACTGGACCAAGCCCAGGGCTTCATCATGATCTCTGAACTTCAAACCAGTGAGTGTAAGTTTAGTCCCTCTCCAGAGTAGGATTCTCTCGGTGGCTGTTCCCACCAGGAGTAGAAATTCTGGTCTGCAGCGAGGAAGTATGAAGCCATCATGCACAGAAAAACAGAAAAATGTGTCATGTGGGTCCAGGCCAGCTCCATCCTGCTGGGCGTAGCCTTTGTGGACTCCCCACCCTGATTGCTCACTGCAGATCTGGCCTCTTCACAGCTTCCACCATGAAGCGAGGGAAAGAAAAGAACAGAGGACGGGGAGCAATTGTCCCATTCATCCCCTATTTGCTACTTGGGGGCCTCTGTGTCCTCGCCCTTGGGTGGGGCTGCCACTGTGGAGGTTGTCTTGAGGCTCCGTTTCCGCTTCTGCACGTTCTGCTCCGGGTGGAACAGGATGACGTAGGTTTTGGGTACATAGAGCATGCCGAGGGACACCGATGCACTCAGGCTTAAGGACACAGTCAGTGTGGTGGTTTGGATGTAGATCTAAGCCACGGAGGAAGGGACCAGGTGGGACTCAGCCCAGGTCTCTCCCGCCCTCCACCCCCACACAGCCTGGAGGTGAGTCTATTTCAGTCAAGTGACTGGGAATGAGCACTCAATAAAGGAGAGCAGTGTAAGCAAAGGCCTCGTGGCATGAAGAATTGGTAGTCACAGTGTGGCTCTGGTATAGGCAGGAAGAAGGGTAAACGACACAGCACTGAGTGGACATGTGACCAAGGGAAGTGAGAGGTTCATTCACAGAGCGACACCTGGGGAAATGGTCCATATGCCTAAAAAGTGCTAGAGCATGTTAATGAATGAATGAACATGTTTTCAAATGTACAAATGAATGGATGAACCAAACCTGAATAAAGGAGCAAGTAGGCAAACAAAGGGAGGACGGAGGTGAATAAACAAATGCTCCACTGTACACATGAATAAATGACTGTCAAACAAATAGACCGATAGATGAATGGATTGGCAGATATAAAGTATATGAAAAGATAATTGAATGAAAGAAAGTTAATTGATGGTTGGAAGAAGCATGGATGAAAAAAATGAATGAACAATGGAAAGGGGACTGAGAGAACAACCGGAGGGAGACTGGAAAGACAAATGAGTACACGAATGAATCAGCCAACCAAGCAATCATTCATATGGGTGGCCCAGCTCTTGGAATAATCGAGCCCTTCCGTGGACAGGCAGGAAACAAACGAGGTCATGAAACCGACTGGGGACCCAGATTACCTTTTCAGCTGACTGGGCAGTGCCAAAGAAGATAGGCACAAAAGCCAACCAGATGATGCAGGTGGTGTACATGGTGAAGCCAATGGGCTTGGCCTCATTGAAGGTCTCAGGCACGCCACGGGCCTTGATGGCGTACACCGTGCATGTGACCATGAGCAAGAGGCTGTAGCCCAGGCAGCCGACGAGGGACAGATCCGACATGTCGCACTTGAGCACCCCTTTGGCCTGCTCTGGTTCTACCGTCCGCTGCTCTTCGTAGTCAATCACACTGTGTGGGGGCTGGGCCCCCAGCCAGGCCATCACTCCCACCACCTGCAGGAGCCAACATGGTATCAAGGACACACTCAGCCTCACCCTCGCCTGAGATCTCTGGCAGGTTAAGGTTGCTTTTAGGCTCCTGGCCTATTGAGTGGGATGCTCAGGCCTGAGAGCCACTGTGGAGAGGGGAGGGTTGTCCAGGAGGGGACTGCCTGGGCAAAGGCCTGTGACACAGGCAGGTGGAGAGAAGGGGCTGCAGTGGAAGTATGTGCTGGGGACATCTGGGCTGATTGGGGAAGGGGCCCTGGATGTCCTCTTCCTGTATTTCAGCCATTACCAGCACCATTTACTGAGGCCAGCAAGGTGCAGTGACTGCAGGCAGAGGCTCTGGAACGGTGACCCTAATCACATCTCCTCTATCTACTGAATGGGAACCCTCATAATCTGTTGTGAGGACATGATGCCAGCTTGGGGGAAGAGTCAGTGCATGTCCCACTGATTAGGAACCAGGCCCAGCAGAGATGTTCCTCTTCACAACCCTCCAGGGAGGCAGTATCATGTATTCTGTAGGTGGGAAAACACTAGCTTGATCCAATCTAGCAATATGGCAAACCACGTTCCTGAGGAACCCCTTCCTTCTCCAAATCCAGAGAACTGTTGAACAAGATATAATGAAATTGCGTGTGAATGCATAGTGTGGCTCAAAATATAGAGGCACTGGATGGAGAGCAGTAAGAATGTGAACTGATGCCGGGTGGCCAGGGAGGTCAGAGTCAGACACAGGCCCTAACAAGGAGAAGATGGAGTATGAATTCCTTCACACTGAGGGGAGACATGACCTCCAGCCAAGGGAAGCTGGGGAGTAGGAACTAAGACACCTGCATAAAGGTGGGACCCTGGAAGGGCCGTCCCCTACATTTGTGCAGGTCGTTCACTGCACAAGATGCTTGACTTGGGAGGAGCGGGGCTGAAACCTAGCCAACACTTCAGTGCCATACTGTGCACCTGGAGTAGGGCTATGTGATCCTAGAGGAAAGGATGCTTTTTAAATAATTTGTACACCCAGAAGGAGCACATTTATGTGATTCTCCCAAAGGCAGCAGCTCCATGAACAAGGGACTAATAAAATAAAACTCCACCCACTGTCCAGGAAGGAAGCATGGAGGCTCTTCTTAGAACTCCTCTAGATGGGGGGAAAAGTTGCCCAAGAGAAACTAAAACCCAAGGCCTATGATACACGGGAGTAGCAACCAAAATGTGCCCCACTGAATTTGCAACCCACGTACTTGGTAAAAGAACTAGCATCCAGTACAGGTAATAAACACCTACAAAATAATAGAAAGTGAGCAAAGCACAGGAACAGGCACAGGCACATCACAGAAGAGGAAAGTACAAAGGCTAGCTGCACAAGTAAGTAGAGACAAATTAAAACAATAAGATACCATTTCACATCCATCATATTGCTGAGTAACCTTGTAAAGTTGAAGGTGTGCATCTTTGAAAAGATTTGGGATTTCTAGAAAGGGAGGTATAATGTGGGAAGTCCATAGGTGAGCCGGAGGGGGGCACTGAATGCAGTCTAAACATCTCTATCCTGAGGCAAGAGGTGCCACGGGGGTTTCAGGCAGGAAGCAGTGAGGTGCTTTCGAGGATGGGCTGCGCACTGAGATTCCGGCCCTGACAGAGGACGCTCAGACCCTGCTATGTACCAGAAAATGGCAGCACCTTCCAGTTGTGAAGAACTGGATGGACTGAGGCCTATGGGTGGGAATGACCATGTTATATGCAGAGCTGGGTAGGAAGAAGGGCTCTCCTGGGGTGGAGAGTGAGCCGTGTCCAAATGAGCTGAGCATGGGCCATCTACCTGGCCCTGAGAACTGGGCTGGCTCTGCAATGTCATACAATGTCACACACACTTGTCTCTTAGCACCGTTTACATAGAAAACATCCAGTGCTTTCCAGACCACAGGAGCTATTTCCAATGTTGTAATATTACCATCTCAGAGAAAACCCTAAAGGAACTCTGCTTTTGCTGCACATACAGCATGAAATTCTGGCCATCTATGGAATTGGATGCTTCACTCCACATAATATCATTAGACCCTGTGCCTCTTATCCAAGTTACCCAGTGACTGGGCAGTAGGAACTCCCTTTATGGAAACAGATTCTCTGCTTGGGGGAAATTCATCAGATTCTCTTTGCTCTGGGAGCCAAACTATGGAAGAGCATGCTCACTTTATGAAAATAATTTCACTGTTTCACAGAAAAATAACTGGATGCTTGCACTCCCCACCTTACTGATCCATTTTCCTCCAAGGATGAAGCAGGAGGAAACAGCTGCTCCTAAATGAGTTCTTCTAGTTACAGAAACAGTAGCGCCCTATCTCCTGGGACTTTTTTTTTTTTTTTTTAACATAGAGGCCAAAATAGAAGAGGGACTCTGATTTTTTAAGGTGGAGGTCAGTGCCCGTACCCCCAGCCCCGACCCCGTCTGCCCACCCCGTCACCCTGGGGGCCCCGAGGACCCACCTGCACTGAGGTGAAGCTGAAGGTGATGACGAGCTGCGAAGTGGGGCTGATGAAGGGCGGGGGTGTGACCGAGCGCTTCCCTTGCTCAAAGATGCGGTAGATGCGGTTGGTCTTGGTGAGCAAGGCAGAGTAGCTGAGGGTGGTTCCCAGGCCGAGGAAGAGCCTGCGGGCAGCGCAGACAGCCGCCCCGGGCTCGGCCACCATGAGGAAGGTGACCGTGTAGATGAGGAAGATGCCGGTGAGCAGGACGTAACTGAGCTCGCGGCCGGAGGCCCGGACGATGGGCGTGTTGTTGTGCCGCACGAAGGTGGCCACAACTGTGGTGGTGGCCATGATACCCAGCACGGCCAAGAGGAGGGGCGGGGCCGCCCAGGGCGAGGACCAGGACAGGCGGACCACTGGCGTGGGGCGGCAGCCCGTGTGGTTGCGCGTGGGCCTCATGTCCCGGGGGCAGGCCTCGCAAGTGAACTCGTCCACCTGGAAGCGGTACCCGTCGCAGGCCTCACAGTGCCAACAGCAGGGGACGCCCTTCACCATCTTTTTCCGCTCCCCCGGCCCACAGGGGAGGCTGCACTGAGACTCGGGCACCTCTCGGGGGTCTCCCGACCACTGCAGGGCTTCCACCTGGGACACAGGGAACACCGGGACCTGCGACTCCCGCCTCCAGGAAGGTGAGTCCGCCTCCCTGTGCCCAGAGCTCATCCTGTGCCACTCACATCCAGCCTGAGGGTCTCTGCCCACTGGCCCACAGCCTGGTAGCTGCCACTGCCCGCACTGCCATTGGTCACCTGGTACTGGAAGATGTCGTATCGCCCGGGTGCATCCCCGTTCTCATTGAACATCACAGGGGTTCCTGCGCTGCCTGGAAGGAGAGCCTGTCATCCTCAGCTGGTTCTCGAGCCCATCAAAGGCCCAGCCGGGACAAAGGAAGAGCTTAGCAAGCACGTGAAAAGGTGCTCAGCATCGCCTATCATCAGGGAAATTTGGATCAAAACCGCAGTGAGATACCACCTCACACCCATTTAGGATAGCCACTGTCAAAACAACAGAAAGTAAGTGTTGGCAAGTGTACGGAGACATTGAAACCCTATACTTCACTGGTGGGAATGCGAAATGATGCAGTCACTGTGGAAAACAATATGGTGGTTCCTCAAGAAATTAAACATAGAATTACCACACAATCCAGCAATTCCTTTTCTAGCTATATACCCAAAATAATGGAAAGCAGGGACTCAAAGAGATATTTGTACACTTATGTTCACAGCAGCATTATTCACAGTAGCTAAGACGTGGAATAAACGCAAGTGTCCATCAACGGATGAACGGGTAAGCAAATTGTGGTCTATACATACAATGGAATATTATTCAGCCTTAGAAAGGATGGAAATTCTGACACATTCTACAACATGGATGAACCTTGAGAACATTATGATAAGTGAAATAAGCCAGTCACAAAAGGACAAACACTGTGTGATTCCACTCATATGAGGTACTTAGAGCAGTCAAATTCATAGACAAAATGTAGAATGCTGGGGGAGGGGGAAATGGGGAGTTAGTGTTTAATGGGTACAGAGTTTCAGTTCTGTACAATAAAAAGAGTTCTAGAGATTGACTGCACAACAATGTACACCACTAAACTGTACACTTAAAAATGGTTAAGATAGTAAATATTATGCTATGTGCATGTTACCACAATTTAAAAAGAATAAGAAAGAGCTTAACTGTGCAGGCGAGAGGATGAGTTCAGACTTACAAAGGTACTGATTTGAACAAGCAGCTTTATTTATTTTAGAAGCTTGTTCTACCAGCTTGCAGAGCTGTTCTGGAGTGCTATTAAGTCATGCTCTTTATTTATTTATTTATAACTTTTTGGCCATTCGGCATGAGGGATCTTAGTTCCCTGACCAGGGATCGAACCTGTGTCCCCTGCGGTGGAAGCACAGAGTCTTAACCACTGGACTGCCAGGGAAATCCCTAAGTCATGCTCTTTAACAGAGAGCTTGGCAGAGAAAAGGTGCTAACATTTGGTGGAAGAAGAGAGTTCTTAATTTACTAAAGGATTGTAATTGAACACAATGTGAAGCACCCCCAGCAAACCATAACCACGGCTGAGTCCATCTGGGCCTTTTCAGAAACCCTTATTCTGAGCCCTGACCATGTGCCAGGCCCTCCACTCGTATTGGGGGGACACAGACTCATGCCTTGTGCTCAGGCAGCACAGGGCCTGGCTGGGGAGGCATTCGGAGGCCTGAGACTCGGAGTGGGCCACTGTGCAAGCAGTGCCTTTGCACAGTCTGCACTGTGCCCCATGCGTGCCCTCAGAGACCAGACGACTCCAAACTCTGTGCAATGGAGAGGAGAGTTGTGTGTGACCCTCTGAGGGATCCAGGCAGAAGGGGTCACAGAGAAGTTCCCCAACACCTGGAATTTGCAGCCTGGGGCAGGAGGTACTGAAGGCTGGAGAAGGAGGAGTGTTAAAAACTGTTCCCCAGAACTTGGCTTGAGCCTCCAGCTCTCAGGCCCAGATGCTCCCACTATACCCTTCTGCTCTCCCATTCCTTCCATCCTGAGTCGTCCCAGGTCCTGAGAACTCCATCCCAGCAGGTTTCCCCTCATTCACGTAGGGGCTCTGGCTCCCACTCACCATTGAAACGTACAGCTCGAATATACTGCAGCAGCGTCCGCCCGTCGGTGGGCTCCATTGCTGGGCACAGGCCTGTGTGCCCAGGGCAGAGAGCCTGGTGCATGCTGTGGAGGGCGTGGGCAATGGCGTACACAGCATCGATCACAAACTGCACCTTCCCTTCCTGCTCGTAGGCAGAGTCCCGGCCGATGCGTTCCTCACCTGTCCTAGGGATGCCCAGAGGAAGTGTGCCTGGCTCCCAGATGCCCAACCTGGCCTCCCACCTTCTCCCTCACCACCCTCGCCACCCTGGGCAGCTCTCACCTGTGCATTTGCGGGTGGAATCATCTGACTGGGTACCTGAGCTGGTCAGTTTGCAGTTAAAATTCTCTTCCCAGAACTCAGCAAACCAGATGTTCCGGCGGTTGTTCTCCAGGGAGCGAGTCATGAAGTACTGGTCAAATCCTGAGAGACAGGGAAGGAGGGAGGGGGTTGGCAACAGTCTGAGCCAGCCACAGCTCACTACTTGTGTCCCCTCACCGCTTGCTTACTTTGCAGCTGGGGATACCCATGTGACCAATTTCTGGCCTGGCCAATGAGTTCAAAGCCATCTAGGGATTCCACGGTAAATTTGTAACCTGATACAAGCTCAGAGCCTCACCACATGAGAGAATTTTTTGCTGCCTTTTCTTTCCTGGTTAGGATGCTGCTATGAAGATGTAATGGGTGGAGCTTCAGCAGCCACTTTGTGAATAAAACACCACAATCAAGAAGGCACATGGGACTTCCCTGGTGGTGCAGTGGTTAAGAATCTGCCTGCCAGTGCAGGGAACACGAGTTCGAGCCCTGGTCCAGGAAGATCCCACATGCCATGGGGCAACTAAGCCCGTGTGCCACAAATACTGAGCCTAAGCTCTACAGCCTGCAAGCCACAACTACTGAGCCCACGTGCCACAGCTACTGAAGCCCACACGCCTAGAGCCTGTGCTCCGCAACAAGAGAAGCCACCGCAATGGGAGGCCCGTGCACCACAACGAAGAGTAGCCCCCGCTCACCACAACTAGAGAAAGCCCGCACGCAGTAACAAAGACCAACCGCAGCCAAAAATAAATAAATAAATAAATTCATTAAAAAAAACAAAAACAAAAACAGGTTGACTTTAAAAAAAAAGAAGGCATATGGCAACTACAGAGGATGGTGGAACAGAAGGGGAGACAGAGCTCAGGGCTCTGAGAACATCATTGACTCACTGCCCCAAACATGAAGTTGCCCCTACTTTGAAACCTCTTGTCTTGTAATGAAACGCCTTTATTGCTAAAACCACTCTCAGTCTAGTCTGTTGCTTGCAGCTGAATGCATTCTATGGGAAAGAAAGAGTGTAAGGGTGGGTGTACCCCTCCAAAAGGCTGGGAGCCCCTGGGAGTCAGGGCTCAGCATTTACAAGGGTCTGTGCTTCACAAAATAGCCCCGAAGTGCCTCATCAAAGCATCTTCAGTTTAGCCTTTGGGGAAATGAGCAATCCTAGTGTAAAATGGCCATCTTTTCTGCATTCTTCCAGATATTCACAGGCGGGATGGTGGAGGAGGGGTGGAGAGGAAGGCCTCATTAATTGATCAACAGGACAGTATGACCCACATCCTTGGTTTCTATCCCTCCCACAGTCACCCTCAAATTAGAGTGCCTTTGGCAGAACCAGGAATACAGGCATTGAATTAACACAAAACTAAACAAACAAACAAAACCTAACAATTCTTCACCCTGTAGAGTGGGATGTGCATTTCCTCATTTGCCAATTCATTCAAACACTGCTTGGAGGGATGTATTCACAGAATCTCAGAATTCTAGAATCTGGGAATCCTAGAAGGGACCCTGGATCACGGTACAATTTTATAGAAGGGGAAAATGAGCACCCCCCAAGAGGGGATCGTGGGGAAGGACAAATATGGGTGGGAGATGCAGTGGGGAAGGGCGTGCCCCCACTCACCATCAATAGAGGCCCTTTTGGGCAGGATGGTGATGGCTCCCACAGCCACGTCCTCCAGGTTCAGGATGGGTGAGATCTTGGCTCCCCAGCTGTCTGAGCCAACCCACAGGAAGTAGCTGGTCAGGTTGGCCTGGCGTGCAGCCTCCAGGACCCTCCTGGTAAGGATAGGGTAGGGGTGAGTGAGGGCCGGAGAGCCTCCTCCAACTTAACTCTGGTCACTTTCCATTCTTCTCTCTCCATCTATCCCATTCTGCATCACTCATCAGACCCTTTGTTTATCAGGAAAAGTAGGATGTAGGGAGTTTAGGACACTTGCCCTGGGTTTCTCAGGTAGTAAAGGGTCCAGCCAGGCTCTGACCCCAGGCCTGCCCTCTTGTTCTATGCACCATAGTCCACTGCATGCTGCCTTTAAGAAGGGCCTACCTTCTCTTGCTGGGGCTCAGGCCGGGGTCCATGGCCTTCTGCTGATACCCTCCTACCCCTGGGAGTCCTTCCCTGACAGCTCATTTTCTGCACTTACATGTGCCCACCAGTCTCTCCCCCACTGTTAATTATAGAAGCAGACATATATTCTTGTGTTTCCCTGGCAAGGTTTGGAGCATCTTCACCCAGACCAGGCCTGGTTCATTTCTGGGGGCACCAGACAGAGAGGTGGCAGTAGAAAAGGTATGTGGGGGCAGGAAGGTAAGGGAAGGCGAGAAAGAGGGAAAGGAGGATGTACGTGGCTGGGATATGTGAGAAGAGGTGGCAGGGTCTTCAAGGAGAGCCTCTGAAGAACACAGTGATTGAACATGCCATCTGTCCCACCTGATGTCATCCTCGTTGGCAAAGATGATGATGCCCCGGGCATTTGGTGTCTCCATCAGTCTCCTGATCACCTTATTGAATTCTCCTGGCTTTGGTTCCCTGGGAATCTTGATGGACTGGGCAATACAGACGCCCCCTGGGTGTCGAAGATGCCAAAGTCAGCTGCGGTCCCACCCATTCACCCACCAGGGCCACCACCACTCATGACTGTGGCAGGGGCTAAGTCTTTCAAAGGACCCCCACAGGGGGCACCATCCAGGCTCCCCATCATGAACCCAGTGCCCCACCTCACTGCTTATGCCCTGTCCAACGGACCCTCTATAGGCTCCTTCATGCCTCAGACCCCCCTGCCCCAAGCTCACCAGCCTCTCGGGAGATCTGCACAAAGGCGTCAACCCCACTCTCGCCATAGTTGCCCTCGGAGGCCAGCGTGGACACGTAGTTCCATCCCAATGCCCGCACGATGTCCACCATGGCCTGGGCCTGGTAGGAGTCAGGTGGCACCACGCGGGAGAAGAAGTCATAGCGTGTGGAGTCGCTGAGCTCAGGGGCCGTGGAAGCGTAGCTTATCTGGGGGATCTGGAGTGGGGAAGGACACCTGGGCTGTGGATGGAGGGTCAGTGACCCTAGGGAGGGAGGGCAATGAGGACCCAGGACATGGACATTTGGGGTTAGAGTGCTGGGGGCAAGCTGGAACAGCCACATAGAGAGGCCAGGAGGGGCAGAGCAGGCAGGAGAGCTGGGGAGGGGTTATTTGATTGAAGGCTGTGTCTGGCCTAATGGAGGGGCCTGTTTGGAACTGGGTTTATCTGTGTGCATTAGAGTGATTAACAGCGGGGATTACAGCTGAGCTGATCCAGGAGAAGGAGTGGGGGCAGTAAGTGTGAAAGCAGAGTGGAGAATGGTGGCTGGGGAGGCTGGGAAGAGGGCGGCTAGCAGAGAAGAGGGTGTATCCGTCATGTTAAAGAAAGACTCATGAGCAAAAAAAAAAAAAAAAAAAAAAGAAAGGAAAAGAAAACAAAAAACACACATAAAAGGGAGCAGGTGGGAGCTGGTATGAAGGTCAGCAGAGAGGGGGAGGTTCTGGAAGAAGCGGGCTGGAGCTGGTCTAGGGAAGACAGAGATGTTTGAAGCTAAAACAGAAAGGAAGGGTGGAGTGTGAAGACGTTATGGAAAGGAGAGGAGAAGAGAGAGAAGGAAAGATGGAAGGAGGAAGGGGGAAGAGAGAGACAGGGAGATGGAAAGAGAAAATCAAGAAGAAAGACAAAGAAAGAGGGAAAATGAGAGAAAACGAGGCAGAGAAACACTCATGGGCTACGGTGCAATTAATGGACGCCGTAGTTACCTCGGGCACTCTAGACGCTTTAATGTTCCGAACAACCTTCCCAGACTGGCTTGCCTCTGGCCCAGGGGACAAGGTTTCTTTGCGAACTAGAGTGATTCTCGCAAGGAGACCAGACCTCAGCCACGCCCAGGGAAAGGACGAGGGAGAGACGCTGCAACCCGGGAGCTCCCCCGGGCCCTCACCGCAAACAGGCGCAGCACGTTGGCGACCATGATGGAGACGGAGCTGGCCGAGGCGCCCACGACAGCCACCACGCGCTCAGGGGGCGCGGCGCGCATTGGGGGGACGCCGCCTGGGCAGCGCACGGCCGCCTCGTCGCCGTCGCTGCGGCCGCGGATCAGCGCCTGCACGAAGCTCAGCGCCTGCTCCAGCGCGTACGTGTCCCGCGAGCAGGTGTCGAGCAGCCGCGCGCCCAGGCGCACCCCGGGCAGCAGCTCGGGGTCGGCGTTCACGCGGTCCAGCGCGTACAGCATGGCCTCGAGCCGGTGCACGCCCTGCTCCTTCTTCAGCGGCCCGCACGCTCTGCCCGCCGCGCCCCGCGCGTGCACCGGGAACAGGCCGCCCAGCGTGAGGCCGCCCGCCAGGCGCACCGAGCCCGCGGCGCCCGCCACGCCCGCCTGCGCCAGCGCCAGCAGCAGCGGCAGCAGCGCCAGGACCCCGGCCATCGGCTCGGGGGCTGCGGGAGGAAGACGGGGTGGGGACGGGAACAGAACGGGAGAACGCTCTGAGCGCCCGGCAGAGGAAGGACCCGGGTTGGCGGAAAGGCGAGGGAGCCCCAAGCCTTGGGGAGAGGGGAGGCGCGCAGTACATAAATATTGGCCGAGCCAGCTGGAGAAGATATGAAGCATCAACTCGGCCAGCTTTCCCGGGCCACCTGGCTCTCACACCCTCTGAACCTCATCACCTGGGTCCCCCCTGCCCGACCACTGTCTCCACCGCTCCAGTCCTACCCCTGCCCTCCCCGACAGCCCTGGGCCGCTCTTTCTGGGAGTCCATCCCCAGCGCACACCCAGGCCCCCTCTGTAGCCACACTCACCTGCGCCAGCCGCTGTCGGTTCAGGACGGGACAGTGACAGATGCCGAGGGCCCTGAGGAAGAGAGGATTTAAGGATTCTGGGGAAGGGATGAAAGGCCGCCCTGAGGGCGGAGACCCGTCCTGAGCAAGGCGTGTGCGCAGGACTGGCTCTCTCCACATCTCCTTTCCCTCCCTCTCCTACTCCCTGGGTCTGTTTCTTTCCGTCTTTGGATATGTGTCTGACACACACACTCTGTCCTTTTCTGTCTTCTGGTCTCTCTATTTCTCATCTCTGTCTCCGGCTTTCTCTACCCACCCCTCTCCCTTCTCTCTTTCTTCTCTTTCTGCCTCAGTCTCATTCTGTCTCTCTCTGTCAGTGTCCCTTTCTCTCACTGTCTCTCTCTGTCTCTTACCCGTTTTCTGTTACTCTTCCTCTCTCTTCTGGCCTCCAGTGTCTTGGCTCAGGCTGCTTAAGGCACTTCCCAGCTTTCTCCTTGCAAATCCCTGCAATAAACCCGTGAGTGGAGTGAGAAAGGAACACGGGCTGAGCAAACAGGATTGCACCTGAACAGGAGGAGGGAGAACAGGGCTGAGTTGGAAGAAGGCAGGAGCAAGCAGACCTTTAATGGTAGCAAGGGCTCTGCTTATCACACACACACAACCCTACAAAGAAGAGACTTCTACCATCAGACCCATTTTGCAGTTGGGGAAGTAGAGACCTCAAGGAGTTAAGTGACTCGCCCAAGGTCACACAGTGGACATGTGTCAGCATCAGGATTTGTACTCAGGTTGGTGTGAAACGAGCAGCCCTCACTGCCTTTGATGGAGGGAGGGAACAGGGCAGGCTTGCCCTGCAGTTCCCACCCCTGCCTCTTGCATCTGATGATGGAACCCTAAGGAGTTGCTCTTCTGGTGGTTCATAAAGCCTTCCTGGCTCTGGGGTCTGAAGCAGTGACACACTGTGTGAGGCTCTTGGTACCTGAGTTTCCTTATCTCAGGTTTTGGGCCAAGGTGATGGACACTTTTACCACCATCCCCATCTGAGGCCCTGGATTTGCCTTTCTGACACTGAGAGCAAAGTGCATCCTGGAGACAGGTGGTGAGCTCTGAGCCCCAGGGATTAGCAAGTTCGTGCTAAGGGGGGCTGAGCTGGCTTGGGCTCCATTAGAGAGGGTGGATTAGGGTGGTCACAGGGATTTGGGCAAAGCTGGCAGAGGGAGCAAGCAAAAGCTGTGTCACCCTTCTCCCTTCCCTCACCACATCCAAGGGCCCTGATTGTCTCCGTTTTCAGAGCTGTCCAGACACCTGTCCTTGGCAGAGTTGGGAGGTCCAGCTTGGCCTTCACCCATTTTACAGGTTGGGAAGGATGGGGCACTTAGCTGGTGCTAGGCCCCAAGCTTGACGTTGCAGAAGTCTGTACAAACTGGGCATTTGAGGTAGTAGGTTCCTGCCGCTGGGCTCACACAGCCCCCCGCAGCCCTCCCCTGCTCAGGACAGGTTAGACAGGGCCACAGCTGACTTCACAAAACAGGTTCCTGACTCACAGGATGAGAGCATCTCGCTGGTTCCCTGAGTATAGGATGGACCACCAGGGAGCTGGGGCAATAGCCCTCACTGTGGTGCAGGAGGGAGGTGAGTGTCTGACCAGAGTGCGGGAGGTGGAAGGGGAGAGAAGTAGGTGAGTTCCAGGCAAGGGGAAGAACCAGCTCTGAGGATGAAGAGGGAGGCATCATGGCTGGGGCACCTGGGAGGAGGAAGTAGCCACCCTTGAGCATGTGAGGACCAGGACCAGGGCAGAGCAGGTCAGAGGAGGGCAGAAACCAAGACTTTGGTTTTGGACACAGGAAAGCCAAGAATTTCATTTGAGATTGAGAGGATAGGTCAAGCTCCTGGTTAGATTCAGTAAAGGGGGAAATTTAATACAGCAGATTCCACAGTTTAAAAATTTCAGTTCAATGTTTTGAGTACCAATGTCTAGACTCCATAATGTTCTCTTCTGGGGCTTATAGGAAGTGTTGAGAGTAGTAATTAAGTAATTACAATGGGTGTTAAAAGCTTACACTTACTGTGTGAAATATATATATAAATCTCCTTAATTCTCACAACACTCTCTGTGAAGTCGGTGTCAGTATCATCCCCATATTACAGATGAGAAAACTGAGGTACTGAGGAGCACAGAGAGGTAAGGAACTAATTTACCCAGGATTGCACAAACATTAAGTAACGAGTGGGATAGTGAAGCCAAGTCAGGCTGACTCTGAACTAGGCTATTACTCACTGGGCTATACAGATGACATCAGTGCATATACATCTTTCTAACTATACATTTCTCTTTGCACCTCCCACCACGCCCCTGCTTGTTGTAGATGTAATCTTGACAGAAAGGGAAGAGAGTGTTACAGAAATTACAATTTGTTTATTTTGAACGTGTGGTTTTTTGGTTCCTGGGGAATTCCAACTCTGGAATTCCTTTGGAAGCAAGAGTCTCTCACCACATATATTAAGTTGATAGAGCTGCCATAACAGAGTACCACACACACAACAGATGTTTATTGTCTTATGGTTCTGGAACCTGGAAATCTGAAGTCAAGGTGTCAGCAGGGTTGGTTCCTTCTGGAGGCTGTGAGGGAAGAATCTGTTCCAGGCCTCTCTTCTTGGCTTGTCTTCTCCCTGTGTCTCCACATTGTTTCCCTCTGTACATCCAAATCCACTTCTTATAAAGACACCAATCATATGGGAACAGGGCCCACCCTAAAGAACTCATTTCACCTTGGTTACCTCTGTAACAACTCTATCTCCAAATAAGGTCACATTCTGAGGTACCGGAGGTTAGGACTTCAACATACGAATTTGGGTGCGGAGGGGCAGGGGGTGACACACACAGATCAGCCCATAACA
Organism: Balaenoptera musculus; assembly: GCF_009873245.2. Classification (NCBI taxonomy): domain Eukaryota; kingdom Metazoa; phylum Chordata; class Mammalia; order Artiodactyla; family Balaenopteridae; genus Balaenoptera; species Balaenoptera musculus. Next base: position 153,270,269 of record NC_045787.1, on the reverse strand, counting down.
CCTCGAAAAACTTTGCAAATGAGCTTTCTTCGTAGTCTGCCAGTCCTTTGCTTTGGGACAATAATAACTGATAACATGAGTTGTGAGGTGAGTAGGGGCAGCTTGAGTCAAGGATTTGACACTGTGGACTCAGTGATATTACTCAGGTGTGAAATATACTTGAGAAACTGTTCATTTTAAGGGAACTATTTGCTAAATAGCAGGGTATTCATTGGGAAATACTGCCTAATTGTTGTTGTTGTTGTTTATGATGGCAAACCTTTAACCAGAGTATACATTTTCTTCAAAATTAGAGAAATCAAAGTGAGGAAAGCCAAAGAATGAATCTCAGAGAAGTTACCCCTGATATAGTGTAGAACAGCAGTCAGAAAAAAATTTTTTTAATTAATGGAACTTAGATTTAATGGAATTTTCTCCCTAATACACAGTGTCAAGGTATGATGATCACAGCAAAACACTTTTTTTAAAAGGGCCATATGGTAGGCCGAATAATGCATCCCCCCCCACCTCAATCTGTCCAAGTCCTAATCCCCAGGACCTGTGAATGTTACCTTATATGGCAAAGGGGATTTTGCAGATGTGATTTAATTAAGGATTTGTGATGGAGAGATGATCCTCGATTATCCTGGTGGGCCCCATGTATTCGTAAGGGTCCTTATAAGAGAGAAGGTGATGTGAAGATGGAAGCAGAGAGAGATTTGAAGATGCTAAATGCTGGCTTTGAAGATGCAGAAAGGAGCCACAAGCTGAGGAATACAGCCCTAAAACCTGGAACAGACGAAGAAATGGTTTGTCCCCTAGAATCTCCTGAGGGAGCACAGTTCTGCTGGCACCTTGATTTTGACCCAGTGATATTGATTTTACAGCTTTGTAGGAGGATAAATTTGTGTTGTTTTAAATAACTAAGTTTGTGGCAATTTGTTACAGCAGCAATAGAAAACTAGTGCAGGCCAGGTAGTAAATATTTTAGGCTTTGCAGACCATACAGTTTCTGTTATAAGTATTCAACTCTGCTGATGTGGTGTGAAAACAGTCACAGACAGTTCCCAGAGTCAGCCTCAGGGTCATGGCCAGGAACGCAAACAAGGCACTAGCTGGTTGTGTGAATGGGATTCCTCTTCTCTGTATGAACTTGGGTCAGGAACCCCAACTAGTAGGCCTGATTTGGGTTCTGGAGGGCCAGCCAGAGGCTGAGAGAAAGAGGGAGAAAGAGAGACAGAGAGTGAGGAAAGTGGCACTGCAGAGATTTGGATAAAAGACAATCTTTTCAGTAAATAATGTGGAAAAATCATGTGTCCATATGAAAATAAATGGAACCTGAACCGTACCTCATTCCAGATGCCAAAATCAATTCCAGATGCATTATTGACCTAAATAGGAAATGGAAACTGATAAAGCAGGTAAAAGATTATATATGAGCATGTTTCATGACCTTAGGGAAAGATAACATAAAATGAACATGAAAAGTACTAACCATAATAACTATAACTATAACTCGACAACTTTAAAATTAAGAACTCTATCAAAAGATATAAGGATAAAATGTTGATAATTATAGAAGATAAGTGATAGGTTTATGAGAGTTTATTACACTATTTTCTCTATAAAACGAAACAAGAGAAAAAGACAACAAAACGAGAGTGAAAAGGAAAGCCACAGAGTGGGAGAATATATTTAAAACTCATATAACAAACAAATAACTGTATCCAGAAGGTAATAAAAAGACAAATTACACATGAGAAAGATGGGCAAAAGATTTGAGCGGTCACTTCACAAAAGAAGATATCAAAATATGAAAAACCAAATGAAAAGATATCCAACCTCATTAAAAATTAGGAAAATTTAACTTAAAATTACAATAAGCAGGGCAGGCCAACTAGCAACTGAAAACTCCATGTGTTAATGCAGATGGGGAGTAATAGGAATTCTTAGACACTGCTAGTAGGAAGATAAATTGATATAATCCTAAGGAACACAGTTTTGCATTATAACTAAAGTTGAAGATATACATGCCCTATTTCTTAGCAATTTTACTGCTAGGTATATTCCCTGGAGAAATGAATGCATAGATGCATACAAAAGAATATTCAAAGTATTATTAGTCATTAGAGAAAAAAATAAAAATAAATCAAAATTGCATTAACAGTAAAGTGAATAAATAACCTGTGGTATATTCATGCAATGGACTGGAATATTACATAGAAAAATGAGTGAGCCAAAACTATGCATAACAACACATCTTACATATTGTTGAATACATACACTGTGATTCCATTTTACATAGTATACATAAGTAGGCAAAGTAAATCATAGTGTGTAGAGATACATACTTCAGTGGTAAAACCACAAATAAATGCAAGGAAGAATTGTAATAGGGAATGTAACTTTAAAATTGCATTTTAAAAATTTATGTGTTATTTTTCACAATTAAAAGATATTAAAACATGGAAAATGTAGGACAATTAGATAGGAAAAGTAAGATGTGAGAACTAAATTGAAATATATCAGTAATTAGAATAAGTGTAATTGGACTAAGTGCTTCCTTTAAAAGAAAAAATTTTGAGGTTGGGTAAAACAAAATCCAGTTTGGGTTGCTTTTAAGGGACACACCTAAAACATAAGAGTACAAAGTTGTGTTCCCAAAGTTGTGTACCTGTCTGACCTATCTGATGGTTCCCTGGAAGACCCTAGTTGAAAGACTTGTCTTTATTTTACCTGATTTGGTGCTCAACCAGTGCTAAAAGTCTTTCCCTAGGGAACACTTGTGAAAAAAATTTGCAAGCAAATGTCATAATATTGTGGCTAAGGTGATGGATAACAGTTGGAGCAAAAATAGACAAGCCAAATAAGGATTTTTCTAAAAACTGACAAATGAGATGACTACTGGAGCTTTGAAAGGCTCTGACATATTCCTGGGAATCTAGAAGTCCACACACATGTGTAGCCTGTGCACATAACTGAGGAAAGACATGAGAAAGCCCTAAGCCCTCAACTCTGGCTGACCTTGAGGCTCTGCAGAAGCAGGAAGCAAAGGTAAGGCAGAGTTGTCAACTGCCTGAGTGATGAAGGCGTGTGCCAACACGTACCCAGAGCCTCTTGGCAAGGACTGGGAGATTATTTGTTCCAGGTGTTTGAAGAAATCTCCATCCAGTCATTAACTGATCACTAAGCTCACCAACAGGCAACAAAGAATACAGACTTTACAGAACTAGTTCAAAATAGTCACTAAACAAGAACAACAAACAAATGAAAACAACAAATCCTGGGGAAGGGGAAACTCTGATTCTAAGAGCTATCACATTTTAATATTTTAATATCCAGTTTTCAACAACAAAAAAAATAGGCATGCAAAGACAAGAAAGTATGGCCCATTCATGGGGGAAAGAAAAATAAATCAACTGAAACTGTTTCTGAGGAAGAACAGATATTGACATTTCTAGACAAAGCCTTTAAATCATCTATTTTAAAAATGTTCAAAGAGCTAAAACAAACCACATCTAAAGAACTAAAAGAAAGCATGAGAACAATGCCTCACCAAATAGAAGATATCAATATTGAGATAGAAATTATAAAAAGGAAACAAATAGAAAATCTAAAGCTGAAAAGTATAATACCTAAAATGAAAAAGTCACTAGAAAAGCTCAGTAACAGATTTGAGAGAGCAGAAGAAAGAATCAGTGAACTTGCAGATAGGACAATTGAGATTATCCAGTGTAAGGAAGAAGGTGCAGAAAAGGAATGAAGAATAATGAACAGAGCCCCAGAGGTCTGTGGGATACCACCAAGGATACCAACATGAGAGAGAAATAAAAATGAAAACACAACATAACCAAACTTATGGAATGCAGCATAAACAGAGCTCAGGGGGAGATTTATCATTGTAAATGCCTACATTAAAAAGAAGACAATCTCAATTAATAACCTAATTTTACATACTAAAGAACTAGAAAAAAGAATAGCAAACTAAATTGAAAGAAGAAAGAAAATAATAAAGATTAGAGCAGGCATCATTGAATGGAAAAATAGGAAAAAAATGATAAAAATCAGTAAAAACCACAAGTGGTTCTTGGAAAAGATCAATAAAATTCAAAAACCTTTAGCTAGACTAAGAAAAAAAGGGAGAAGATTGCAACAATTAAGATGAATAGGTGCGTGCACACATGCATGCACGTGTTTGTTCCATTTCTCTGGAAAACCTTGATTAATACAAGCAGTACTGGAGGAAGTTTTTGGGAAAATGCAACATCTGAAAAATTTATGAGACATGAGCAGGATTTATATGCAAGGGGAAATATTAGGTTAAAAACTGTTCTCCCGAAGTATGGGGAGATTCAAGATGGTGGAGGAGTAGGTGGATGTGGAGTTCATCTCTTTCCATGGATGCATCAGGGATACATCTATAGATGCAACAATTCTCACAGAACACTGGCTGAAAACTAGCAGAAGACCTTGGACACCGGAAAGGACTAAAAAGATCCCTGCATAACTGGATAGGATGGAAAAAAGGGAGAAGAGGAGGAGAGGAAGCGGAATGGGACCTGCACCCCCGGACAGGGTTGCTGAAGCAGAGGAGAGATTCTCGAATTCGCGGAAACCCCCTCTCTGACAGGGAAACCTCCTCTCCGATGATGGGAAATGGATTGGGACAGAAGGGAAGCATTTGAGGCTGTCGTAAGTGGGTGAATCGGCTGATCTGTAGCAGACGGGACAGATTGAGAATACACAGACGGTCGTACCTCAGCCCTATGTGCACGGACTGGGACATGTGTTCACAAGTGTTCAAGGGGGCTGGGAGCTGGTGTGTGGGGATTGGAGAACAGGCGCCGAGCGAGAACTGCTGTTGGCGGTGGCGAGACGGACTGATGGGATGGGAGGGAGGAAATCTGCAGCAGGGAATGCCTATGGAGGAAGACTGGACTGCCATGGAAGCAGGGCACTACTGCTGAGTCACACGCAGGGGGAGGAACCACTATTGTAACCTCTCTCTCCCCACATGCCGTTGCCTGCCGATGATAATAAAAGAAGCCTGCTCAGGGCTGGCTCTTGTGCGCTGGCTGCTGAGCAATAAAAATAGCCCCCTCAGAGCTGGCACATGAGGGCCATAATCCCTCACCCTTTTATTGCAGGGCAATAAAAAAAAAAAGAGCCTCTCAGGTCTGGCCCTTGCATGTCTGCTGCTGGGTGCCAGAAAAACCCCCCGGCTTGGGTTGGCCCTCATGTGCCTTACACCAGGCACCAGAAAAGTCTCTCACTAGGGCCATATCTCTTGTGGCCTGTGGCCGCTGGCTTTCCTGTGCATTTGGTGCCACTGGGGCTCCTGCGATCCAAGCAGTCATACCACCTCTGTGTCTGGGTCCTCACAGGGGCAGACCCAAGAGCTACAAGGCAGCCTCAGGACCAGACTCCTGTGGGTGGACCACATGGAAAGGTGGGGATAAAACCAAAGCTGAACCCCGGGACAGGGTTACTAAGGAAGAAGATCGAAAATCTTTCCATCAGCTGTACAAGCTGCAGATTAACTGCTGTGATCAGCTAGGTAGACCCTGTGTCTATGGAATATCTGAGTAGACAATGAGTGTTCCCACAAGTGAAACGGTCTAGCTCTGGCAGCTGTGGACTTTGGGGTCAAGCACACACAGGAACTGGGCCCGATCAGAGTCTGAATGGTGCCACAGGGCCCACAGCAGGTCCAGAGACCAGCCCAGAGGCAGAGGAGAGCCTCTAGGGGAGATGGAGGTGGGCTGTGGCTTGTGTGTGTGCAAGGACACTTACAGCAGAGACCCAGGGAAGCATAATTATTACTATTAATTTTTGTATGTTTTGATTCATTCTCTTGTTTGTTCTAGCTTTTTTTGTTTGTTTGTTTCTTTTCTTTCTTTTTTGTTTGTTGTTGTTTAGTGGGGTTTTTTTTTGTTTTTTTTTTTTACTCTTTTCGGATCTCTGTGTTTTATAACATATTATAATTTTTTTCAAACATTTCTATTTTTACTTTCCTCTTCTGTTGTTCTGTGTTTTTTCCTTTATTGTTTTCTTCCTCTTTTTCTTTCATATATATATATCTATATTTCTACTTTGCTTTTCTGTTGTCCTGTGTTTTTCCCTTTTTATTTTATTATTTTTTTTTTAAATCATTTTTATCTGTTTGTTCTGTTTCCTTGCTTTATTCTTCAGTTGGCACACTGCTTTGGTTTTGTTCTTAAGTTATGTGTTTTTGTTAGTTTTAGTTCAGTAAATTCAGTAAAGTTTCAGGATACAAAATTAATACACAGAAATCTGTTGTATTTCTATACACTAACAACAAAAGAACAGAAAGAGAAATTAAGGAAACAATCTCATTTACCATCACATCAAAAAGAATAAAGTACCTAGGAATAAACCTACCTAAGGAGGCAAAAGACCTATACTCCAAGAACTACAAGACACTGATGAAAGAAACCAGATGACACAAACAGATGGAAAGATATACCATGTTCTTGGACTGGAAGAGTCAATATTGTCAAAATGATTATACTCCCCCAAGGTAATCTACGATTCAATGCAATCCCTATCAAATTACCATGGCATTTTTCACAGAACTAGTACAAAAAAAATTTTAAATTTGTATGGAAACACAAAGACCCCAAATAGCCAAAGCATCCTAAGAAAGAAAAACGGAGCTGGAAGAATCAGTCATCTGGTGACTTTGAGTTGAAGCCAGAGCTTATTTACTATTCCCAAAATCCTAGGGCCCTTAAAAATTACACTAAATCTACTCTCTTATGCTCTATAAATGGGACAACAAGCCTGGATGGCAACACATCTATTTACCCCACGGTTTACTGAATATTTTAAGCCCATGTTTTGAAACCTACCACTCAGAAAGAAAAGATTCTTCTCAAAATATTATTGCTCATTGACAATGCATCTGGTCACCCTGAGCTCTGATGGAGATGTACAATGAGATTAATGTTGTTTTCATCCCTTTAAACACAACATCCCATTCTGCAGCCCATGGAACAAGGAGTAATTTCAACTTTCAAGTCTTATTATTAATAAGTACGCCTTGCAAGTCTATAGTTGCCATAAATAGTGATTCCTCTGATGGATTTGGGCAAAGTAAGTTGAAAACCTTCTGAAAAGTATTCACCATTCTGGGATGCTATTAAGAATATTTGTGATTCATGGGAAGATGTCCAAAATATCAACATTAACAATAGTTTGGAAGAAGTGGATTCCAACCCTATGGATGACTTGGAGAGGTTCAAGAACTTTAGTGGAGGAAGTCACTGCAGATGTGCAGAAATAGGAGAGAACTAAAATTGGAAGTGAGGCTGAATATGTGATTGAATTGCTGCAATCTCATGGTAAAACTTTAATGGAGGAAGAGTTGTTTCATATAGATGAGCAAGGAAAGTGGTTTCTTGAGATGAAATCTATTCCTGGTACAAGATGCTGTGAAGATTGTTTGAAATGACAACAGAGGATTAAGAATATTACATATTACATAAACTTAGTTGATAAGGCAGTGTCAGGGTTTGAGAGGATTGACTCCAATTTTTAAAGAATTTCTACTCCAAGTAAAATGCTATCATTGCATTATCATTGCATGCTTACAGATAAATCATTTATGAAAGGAAGTCAATGAATATGGCAAACTTCATCATTGCCTTATTTTAAGAATTACCACAGCCATCCCCAACCTTCGGCAAACACCACCCTGATTGGTCAGCAGCCATCAACATCAAGGCAAGAGCCTCCACCAGCAAAACGATTATGACTTGCTGAAGGCTGATGATGTTTAGCATTTTTTAGCAATAAGGTCTTTTTTAATGAAGGTATGTACATTGTCTTGACATAATGCTATTGCACACAATAGATTACAGTATGGTGTGAACAAAATTTATATGTACTGGGAAACCAAAAAACTTGTGTGACTTGCTTTCCTGCAATATTCACTTTACTGAAGTGGTCTGGAACCAACTTGTGATATCTCTGAGGTATGCCTCAGAGGTGTGGCAGAGGTCCAACTTCAGTTTTTTGCAAGTGGATATCCAGCTTGATATGTAGATCTCTATGGCAGGTGATACTTGGGCAGAGACTGAATGAAAAGTGTGAGAAAGCAATGTTGATATCTACCAGGCAGAGGAGACAGCAATTGGAGACTCCAGGTACAGACAGGTGGCACAAATTAATCAAGGAATGACTATAGGTGCTTCTGCTGGAGTACAGTATATATATCTCTGAAAAATCTTCTGTTGAGTAAAATGCAGACAAAAAAATAACTGGAGTTATGGGAAGAATAGGATTTGAACAGAACACTCAAACCTTAGCAGGTTTGGAACAATCCTAATAAAAAATAACAGCATAATTTAAAAGACATGATTAGTTATTAGATACCTATATATGCACACGCATGAGAAAGAGAGAGAAAGTGAGAGAGAGAGAGAGAGAACTTCTCCTATTAAGAAAGGTGAAAGTGGGAGTTCCCTGGTGGTCTAGTGGTTAGGATTCAGCACTTTCACTGCTGTGGCCGGGGTTCAATTCCTGGTCATGGAACTGAGATCCTGCAAGCCACGTGGTGCGACCAAAAAAAAAAAAAAAAGGGTGATGAAAGTACGTTGGATAAAGAGAATTGATGAAGGGTTTGATGCCACTGAGTCATGAAGACTCAGAAGTGTTTCTGAGAGAGAAAGCAGGTGGCCACACTGAGTTAGGAGAGAGATTGTGAGAGTTAAAGGCGTATCAGGACAGTCCTATTTTCTCCATTGTACTGCTCTCTGCTGTGCTGGTTTACCTGCACTCAGAATCCTCTTAGTTGAATACTAACATATTAATGTGCTAGAGGAAAAAAATCTCCTATGAACCACGAAAACCTTCCACATCACACTAAACTGATCCATAATACAGAAGCACCTGTTGCAGCAGAACATATTCTTCACAAAAAATTCATAATAGACAAAAGAAAACATCTTACAATATATTTTATGTGACTAATACTTAACTAGGACAAGAAATAAAATTTACAGCCAAACCAAGGAGCACAAATACAAAAATCCTTGTCAAACATTTACAAGCTGAAGAACATAAAAACATCATAATCAAGTCTGGTTTGTCCCAGAAATGCACTTTAGCAGATTAACGACTTAGGAAATTATTAATGTAATTCACGGCATCAACAGATTAAAGGAAAAAACATTATCTAAATGGATGTGAAAAAACATTTGAGATCATCCAATATTCACTCATAATTTTAAAAACTTAGTAATCTAGGGATCTTCTTTAACCTGATAAAATTATCTACCAACATCCTCCAGAAAATATTGTATTCAGTGATGAGTCATTTCAAGTATTTATTTCCTTTAAAACCAGAAGAAGACAATACAGTTGATCCTTAACAATACAGGGTTTAGGGATGCTGACCCCCTTCACATGTATAACTTTATGTTTAACCACTGATCTGCATCCACAGATCGAACCAACCACAGACTGTGTAGTTCTGTAGTATGAATTCACTGAAAAAAAAAAAATCTGTGTATAAGTGGACCCATGATTTCAAACCTGTGTTGTTCAAGGGTCAACTGTAATTCCAATTATCACCCCCTCTAGGGGGCACTAGTCAGTGCAAGAAAAATAAGCATAATAATCGAATTAAAAAATATACAACTCTTGGGGAGCATCCGGGCACTTCCGCAGCCGAGTGGTGATCCTGGTGGTGGCAGCAGTTGTGGCGGCAGCAGTCAAGGAGCTCCCATGTCTGGGACAGGCCGGGGAAGGCAAAACGGGGCGAGGCCTTAAGCCCGAGCCACAGCGGGGTGGGTCCTGAGGAGGGCAGAGCGGGAAGCACCCTTGTGGGCAGAACCCACAAGCGGGGCTCGTTGAGTCTCTAGTGCATTCGCCTGGCCGGCCGGGGCTCCAGAGATGCATCTGCATCAGGTCCTCACCGGAGGTGTCATCCCTGGAGACAACTGCTATTCCATGGGCAGTGTCGAGGATGTCCCCTTCACGGAGAGAGGAGCCTGAACCAAGATGGTGGAGTAGAAGCACGTGCTCTCACTCCCTCTTGTGAGAACACCAGAATCACAAATAGCTGCTGGACAATCATAGACAAGAAGACACTGGAACCTCACCAAAAAAGATACCCCACATTCAAAGACAAAGGAGAAGCCACAGTGAGACGGTAGGAGGGGCGCAATCACAGTAAAATCAAATCCCATAACTGCTGGGTGGTGACTCACAGACTGGAGAACACTTATACCACAGAAGTCCACCCACTGGAGTGAAGGTTCTGAGCCCCACTTCAGGCTGCCCAACCTGGGGGTCCGGCAACGGGAGGAGGAATTCCTAGAGAATCAGACATTGAAGGCTACTGGGATTTGATTGCAGGACTCTGACAGGACTGGGGGAAACAGATACTCCACTCTTGCAGGGCCACACACAAAGCAGTGTGTGCATCGGGACCCAGGAGAAGGAGCAGTGACCCCAGAGGAGACTGAACCAGACCTACCTGCTAGTGTTGGAGGGTCTCCTGCATAGGCGGGGAGTGGCTGTGGCTCACCGTGGGGACAAGGACACTGGCAGCAGAAGTTCTGGGAAGTACTCCTTGGCATGAGCCCTCCCAGAGTCTACCATTAGCCCCACCAAAGAGCCCAGGTAGTCTCCAGTGTTGGGTTGCCTCAGGCCAGACAACCAACAGGGAGGGAACCCAGCCCCATCCATCAGCAGTCAAGCAGATTAAACTTTTACTGAGCTCTGCCCACCAGAGCAACAGTCAGCTCTGCCCACCAGAGCAACAGTCAGCTCTACCCACCGCCAGTCCCTCCAATCAGGAAACTGGCACAAGCCTCTTAGATAGCCTCATCCACCAGAGGGCAGACAGCAGAATCAAGAAAACTACAATCCTGCAGCCTGTGGAACAAAAACCACATTCACAGAAAGATAGACAAGATGAAAGGCAGAGGGCTATGTACCAGATGAAGGAACAAGATAAAACCCCAGAAAAACAACTAAATGAAGTGGAGATAGGCAACCTTCCAGAAAAAGAACTCAGAATAATGATAGTGAAGATGATCTAGGATTTTGGAAAAAGAATGGAGGCAAGATGGAGAAGCTGCAAGAAATGGTTAACAAAGACCTAGAAGCATTAAAGAACAAACAACAGAGATGAACAATACAATAACTGAAATGAAAACTACACTAGAAGGAATCAATAGCAGAATAACTGAGGCAGAAGAACGGATAAGTGACCTGGAAGACAGAATGCTGGAATTCACTGTTGTGGAATAGAATAAAGAAAAAGAATGAAAGAAAGGAAGACCGCCTAAGAGACCTCTGGGACAATATTAAATGCAACAACATTCACATTATAGGGGTCCCAGAAGGAGAAGAGAGAGAGAAAGGGCCAGAGAAAATACTTGAAGAGAATATAGTCAAAAACTTCCCTAAATAGGAAAGGAAATAGCCACCCAAGTCCAGGAAATGCAGCAAGTCCCATACAAGATAAACCCAAGGAGAAACACGCCGAGACACATAGTAATCAAATTGGCAAAAATTAAACACAAAGAAAAATTATTGAAAGCAGCAAGGGAAAAATGACAAATAACATACAAGGGAACTCCCATAAGGTTAACAGCTGATTTCTCAGCAGAAACTCTACAAGCCAGAAGGGAGTGGCATGATATACTTAAAGTGATGAAGGGGAAGAAACCTACAACCAAGATTACTCTACCCAGCAAGAGTCTCATTCAGGTTCGATGGAGAAATCAAAAGCTTTACAGACAAGCAAAAGCTAAGAGAATTCAGCACCACCAAACCAGCTCTACAACAAATGCTAAAGGAACTTCTCTAAGCAGGAAACACAAGAGAAGACAAGGACCTACAAAAACAAACCCAAAACCAATTAAGAAAATGGTCATAGGAACATACATGTTGATAATTACCTTAAACGTTGAGTGGATATTAAATGCTCCAACCAAAGACACAGGCTGCTGAATGGATACAAAAACAAGACCCATATATATGCTGTCTACAAGAGACCCACTTTAGACCTAGGGACACATACAGACTGAAAGTGAGGGGATGGAAAAAGATATTCCATGCAAATGGAAATCAAAAGAAAGCTGGAGTAGCTATACTCATATCAGATAAAATAGACTTTAAAATAAAGAATGTTACAAGAGACAAGGAAGGACACTACATAATGATCAAGGGATCCATGCAAGAAGAAGATACAACAATTATAAATATATATGCACCCAACATAGGAGCACCTCAATACATAAGACAACTTCTAATAGCTATAAAAAAGGAAATCAACAGTAACACAATAATAGTGGGGGACTTAACACCTCACTTACACCAATGGACAGATCATCCAAAGTGAAAATAAATAAGGAAACAGAAGCTTTAAATGACACAATAGACCAGACAGATTTAATTGATATTTATAGGACATTCCATCCAAAAACAGCAGATTACACTTTCTTCTGAAGTGCACACAGAACATTCTCCAGGATAGATCATATCGTGGGTCACAAATCAAGCCTCAGTAAATTTGAGAAAATTGAAATCATAGCAAGCATCTTTTCTGACCACAACACTATGAGATTAGAAATCAATTACAGGGAATAAACCGTAAAAAACACAAACACATGGAGGCTAAACAATACGTTACAAAATGACCAAGAGATCACTGAAGAAATCAAGGAGGAAATCCAAAAATACCTAGAGACACATGACAATGAAAACACCATGATCCATAACCTATGGGATGCAGCAAAAGCAGTTCTAAGAGGGAAGTTTATAGCTATACAAGCCTACCTCAAGAAACAAGAAAATCGCAAATACACAATCTAACCTCACACCTAAAGGAAGTAGAGAAAGAGGAACAAACAAAACCCAAAGTTAGTAGAAGGAAAGAAATCATAAAGATCAGGGCAAAAAATAAATGAATAGAAGCAAAGAAAACAATAGCAAAGACCAATAAAACTAAAAGCTGGTTCGTTGAGAAGATAAACAAAATTGATAAACCATTAGCCAGACTCATCAACAAAAAGAGGGAGAGGACTCAAATCAATAAAATTAGAAATGAAAAAGGAGAAGTTACAACAGACACCGCAGAAATACACAGCATCCTAAGAGACTACTACAAGCAACCCTATGCCAATAAAATGGACAACCTGGAAGAAATGGACAAATTCTTAGAAAGGTATAACCTTCCCAGACTGAACAAGGAAGAAACAGAAAATATGAACAGACCAATCACAAGTAATGAAATTGAAACTGTGATTAAAAATCTCCCAACAAACAAAAGTCCAGGACCAGATGGCTTCACAGGTGAATTCTATCAAACATTTAGAGACGAGCTAACACCCATCCTTCTCAAACTCTTCCAAAAAATTGCAGAGGAAGGAACACTCCCAAACTCATTCTATGAAGCCACCATCACCCTGATACCAAAACCAGACTAAGATACTACAAAAAAAGAAAATTACAGACCAATATCACTGATGAATATAGATGCAAAAATCCTCAACGAAATACTAGCAAACAGAATCCAACAACACATTAAAAGGATCATACACCATAGTCAAGTGAGATTTATCCCAGGGATGCATGGATTCTTCAATATACGCAAATCAATCAGTGTGATACACCATAGTAACAAATTGAAGAAGAAAACCATATGATCATCTTAATAGATGCAGGAAAAGCTTTTGACAAAATTCAACACCCATTTATGATAAAAACTCTCCAGAAAGTGGGCATATAGGGAACCTACCTCAACATAATGAAGGTCATATACGACAAATGCGCAGCAAATATTGTTCTCAATGGTGAAAAACTGAAAGCATTTCCTCTAAGATCAGGAACAAGACAAGGATGTCCACTCTCACCACTATTATTCAACATAGTTTTGGAAGTCCTAGCCACGGCAATCAGAGAAGAAAAAGAAATAAAAGGAATACAAATTGGAAGAGAAGAAGTAAAGCTGTCACTGTTTGCAGATGACATGATAGTATACCTAGAGAATCCTAAAGATGCCACCAGAAAACTACTAGAGCTAATCAATGAATTTGGTAAAGTTGCAGGATACAAAATTAATGCACAGAAATCTCTTGCATTCCTACACACTAATGATGAACAATCTGAAAGAGAAATTAAGGAAACACTCCCATTTACCATTGCAACAAAAAGAATAAAATACCTAGGAATAAACCTACCTAGGGAGACAAAAGACCTGTATGCAGAAAACTATAAGACACTGATGAAAGAAATTAAAGATGATACCAACAGATGGAGAGACATACCATGTTCTTGGATTGGAAGAATCAATACTGTGAAAATGACTATACTACCCAAAGCAATCTACAGATTCAATGCAATCCCTATCAAATTACCAATGGCATTTTTTACAGAACTAGAACAAAAATCTTAAAATTTGTATGGAGACACAAAAGACCCTGAATAGCCAAAGCAGTCTTGAGGAAAAAAAAACAGAGCTGGAGGAATCAGACTCCCTGATTTCAGACTATACTGCAAAGCTACAGTAATGAAGAGAATATGGTACTGGTACAAAAACAGAAACATAGATCAATGGAACAAGATAGAAAGCCCAGAGATAAACCCACGCACCTATGGTCAACTAATCTATGACAAAGGAGGCAAGGATAGACAATGGAGAAAAGATAGTCTCTTCAATAAGTAGTGCTGGGAAAACTGGACAGCTACATGTAAAAGAATGAAATTAGAACACTCCCTAACACCATACACAAAAATAAACTCAAAATGGATTAGAGACCTAAATGTAAGACTGGACACTATAAAACTCTTAGAGGAAAACATAGGAAGAACACTCTTTGACATAAATCACAGCAAGATCTTTTTTGATACACCTCCTAGAGTAAGCGAAATAAAAACAAAAATAAACAAATGGGACCTAATGAAACTTCAAAGCTTTTGCACAGCAAAGGAAACCACAAACAAGACGAAAAGACAACTCTCAGAATGGGAGAAAATATTTGCAAATGAATCAACGGACAAAGGATTAATCTCCAAAATATATAAACAGCTCATGCAGCTCAATATTAAGAAAACAAAAAACCCAATCCAAAAACGGGCAGAAGACCTAAATAGACATTTCTCCAAAGAAGACATACAGATGGCCAAGAAACACATGAAAACCTGCTCAACATCACTAATTATTAGAGAAATGCAAATCAAAACTACAATGAGGTATCACCTCACCCCAGTTAGAATGGGCATCATCACATACCCTACAAACAACAAATGTTGGAGAGGGTGTGGAGAAAAGGGAACCCTCTTCTTGCACTGTTGGTGGGAATGTAAATTGATACAGCCACTATGGAGAACAGTATAGTGGTTCCTTAAAAAACTAAAAATAGAATTACCATATGATCCAGCAATCCCACTACTGGGCATATACCCAGAGAAAACCATAATTCAAAAAGACACATGAAAAAAAAAAAAAAAGGCACATGCACTCCAATGTTCATTGCAGCACTATTTACAATAGCCAGGTCATGGAAGCAACCTAAATGCCTATCGACAGATGAATGGATAAAGAAGAAGTGGTACATATATACAATGGAATATTACTCAGCCATAAAAAGGAACGAAATTGGGTCATTTGTTGAGACGTGGATGGACCTAGAGACTGTCATACAGAGTGAAGTAAGTCAGAAAGAGAAAAACAAATATCGTATATTAATGCATGTATGTGGAACCTAGAAAAATGGTAAGGTGAACCGGTTTGCAGGGCAGAAATTGAGACACAGATGTAGAGAACAGACGTTTGGACACCAAGGGGGGAAAGCCGCGGTGGGGTGGGGGTGGGGGTGTGCTGAATTGGGCGATTGGGATTGACATGTATACACTGATGTTTATAAAACTGATGAGTAATAAGAACCTGCTATACAAAAAAATTAATTAAATAAAATTCAAAAATTAAAAAAAAATACAACTCTCATCATTTATAGATATGATTGTCTACTGTATTATTCGGGGTACTCCAGAGAAACAGAACATGACTATATTAGGAGGAATTGGCTCATGTGATTATGGAGGCTGAGAAGTCTCAAGCTCTACAATTGACAAGCTGGAGGACCGGGAGAGATGATGGTGTAGTTTCAGTTCGATTCCAAAGTTTTGAGAACTAGGAGAGCCCATGGTAAAAATTCCAGAACAAAAACCAGGGGCCTCAAGATCCAAAAAGAGCCAATGTTTCAGTCTGAATCTGACGGCAGGGAAAGACCAATGTTCCATCTTAAGATAGTCAGGCAGAAGTTCCTTGTTCATCATGGGAGAATCAGCCTTTTTCTTCTATTCTGGCCTCCAATTGATTGGATGAGGCCCACTTACATAATGCAGGGTAATCTGCTTTACTCAGTCTGCCAATTCAAATGTTCATCTCATCTAGAAACACCTTCACAGACACACCCAGAATAATGTTTGACCAAATATCAGGGTGTTCTATGGCCTATTCAAACTGAAACAATAAATTAACCACACTTTGTCAACTTGGCCTCCATATGCATCTCTTTAAACCATACTCAATCTCTAAATAAAGATAGTAACAAGGTCATACTTCTACCCAAAATGATACAAGTATCCTGTCTACAATCAAAAACTCACTAAGCCCTTCCACAAAAGAGTAGGTAATGTCCTTGAGGAATGTTTACTCTTCCTGATATCTTGTAACTTAAATACTATGATATAAAATCAATACATCTTATGTTACATGATAAGAGCATAAGATAAGGAAGAAAACATATTCATAACCAAAAAATGAACTCATAATATTACAGTCCTCATTTCTGTAACTCTTCACTTGGTCGTAGTTGGTATTTATAACAATCTTCTACTACCCATTTTGTATTCCCTTTGCTTTCAACAAGGACCTCAGCTGGTATCAGTTTCTGACGTGGTTGGGTGACCTAAACCTTCATTCCTAAAGGGTCTGGGCCATTCGTAATCCCGCCTGGATTTGCTTGTTGTAGTTTTCCACCGACCTTAATTGCAGGACATGGTAATACTAAAGACATCCTAAGGGAGCTCCTGTATTCCAGACATACTCTTCTTTATGTCTATTGGGAATAAATGTTTAATTTCCCCTTGGTAGTCAGGATCAATCACCCAGCCAACATCATAACTCTTCTTTGCCTGATGATACAGAGGCATGAGGAGCTCAAAGTGGCCATCTTAACTTCCAGTTCAATGGAATCATTGTTGTGTCTCCCGGTGGAAGTTTTCCTCCCTCTGGAACAAAGACCTCTAGTCCAGTAGAATGTAAGTTTGCAGGAACAGGAAGCAAAAATTTTGCTAGTGGGTTACTAGGGGTAATAGTGGGGGGTGCCACTATTTCCCATTTCCTCCCCTTGATTCCTGGACCTGTGAATTTTGGCTATGGGAAAAACCGAACTGTATATTGGATGCTGATTCAGAGTATATACAGACTTAGGGAGAAACTTGCCTCAGCCCTGCTAGGTATTCACCTAGTTGGCAATGTAACTAGATCTTCAAAAGGCCATTCTATCAATCTGGCTACTTCAGGATTGTGAGAAATATGGTAAGACCAACAAATTCCATGAGCATGGGCCCATAGCCACACTTCATTTGCTGTGAAGTGAGTTCTTTGATCACAAACAATGCTGTGTGGAATACTATAATTGTGGATAAGGCATCAAACTGCCTGATCACCATGGGAATGGTGCTATATCAAGGACTCAGTGTTGGCCTGTACTGCTGACAGATTGGGCGTTCAACAATGGCCATAGCCAGGTCGGCCTTGGTGAGTGGAAGTCCATGCTGCTGAGCCCACATGTAACCCCCATCTTTGTTACCATGACAACTTTGTTCATGAGCCCATTGGTTGATGACAGAGGTGGCTAGAGAAAGATACTGACTGGTTTCCACAGAACAGGTTATCTTATCCACTTGATTAGTGAAATTCTCCTCTGCTGAGGTCACCCTTTGGTGAGCATTCACATGGACACAAATGTGAACTCCCTATGAAGCCATGGGTTCAGGCTGTGAGAGAAAAGGCAGTGTAGTAGGAGTGGGGACCATAGGACAACTGACAGAATAATGGATAAATAAATTGTAGTAAAGTCACACAATGGCATCCCAAAGAACAATGAAAATTAAGAACTTCAGTCACATGTATTAAGATAGATGAAGCTTTCAAACAAGGTGATGAGCAAAACATCTAACTACAGGAGACCAGGCAGATATTTTAGGGATATGTATTTGTAATATTTGTTTTTAAAAAGCAATGGAATAATAAAAATGAATCCAGGAGAATGGTATCACTGGTGTGGGGGAAGGGGAGGAGGAGTGTTGAGGGTTGGATTGAGAATGGAGATTAAAAAAGTAATGACAATAATAGTATAATAATGTCTAATACTTGTATAGTGTTTACAGTTTGCCAGTGTTCTAAGTGCTTTTTATTCTTTAGCTCTTTTAATCCTCACAAGTCCATAGGTAGTTACTAGTACTTTCTGCATTCTTCAAAGAAGGAGACCAAGTTATGCTTCCTAACCATTGTACCAAATATTTCCTAAATTAAAAACAAATAAACATGTTGGTGGGAATGTAAATTGATACAGCCACTATGGAGAACAGTATGGAGGTTCCTTAAAAAACTACAAATAGAACTACCATATGACCCAGCAATCCCACTACTGGGTATATACCCTGAGAAAACCATAGGTCAAAAAGTGTCATGTACCACAATGTTCATTGCAGCTCTATTTACAATAGCCAGGACCTGGAAGCAACCTAAATGTCCATCGACAGATGAATGGATAAAGAAGATGTGGCACATATATACAATGGAATATTACTCAGCCATAAAAAGAAATGAAATGGAGGTATTTGTAATAAGGTGGATGGAGTTAGAGTCTGTCATACAGAGTGAAGTAAGTCAGAAAGAGAAAAACAAATACAGTATGCTAACACATATATACGGAATCTAAGGGAAAAAAAAAAGGCCATGAAGAACCTAGTGGCAAGACGGGAATAAAGACACAGACCTACTAGAGAATGGACTTGAGGATATGGGGAGGGGGTGGGGTGAGATGGGACAGGGTAAGAGAGTGTCATGGACATATATACACTACCAAATGTAAAATAGATAGCTAGTGGGAAGCAGCCGCATAGCACAGGGAGATCAGCTCGGTGCTTTGTGACCACCTAGAGGGGTGGGGTGGGGAGGGTGGGAGGGAGGGAGATGCAAGAGGGAAGAGTAATGGGAACCTATTGTATATGTATAACTGATTCACTTTGTTATAAAGCAGAAGCTAACACACTATTGTAAGGCAATTATACTTTAATAAAGATGTTTAAAGAAACAAAAAAAAACAAAAAAAAAAACAAATAAACAAATGAAACCTTGGATAAAACATTGTCAATATCTAATATCTTAAAGTAGAAAAATAGCAGCATAAATTTGCTTTTGCTTTTGTTTCATTTAATTTGGAAATGTAAAGGTAAATTCCAGGAGAAACAAGGGAACTTGAAAGAGGTTTCCTCTAGATGTGGTACTCCATTTTAGGGAGGAGTTGTATAGGGCCCTGCCTTTTGATGATAAAACTTGCCCCTCCCATTTGGCATATATACTATATGCATGCATTTTTTTGATAGAAAGAATTTACTGAAAAATATAATTAGAATAAAAATATGTGAGATCTAGCTGGTCTCTGAATGGTAAAGGTTTTTTAATGTTTTCCTCAATGGAATAAATGACACAGAAAATATTGTGATCCTTGAGTTACAAAAGTATTTTAAATTTCTGAATATCATGAAAAATTATAAGAAAAGTTAAAAGCCTAATAAAATATTTGAATGATTCAAAAAATGAAAGAAACACAAAGGCCTTGTTAAGGAATAAAGAAAACAGGTAAGACCATGGCTCTCATAGAAATATAAAATGAATGCATGCCAAGGATTTTATTTAACTTATTAGCTAATGAGGGAACAAGTAAGATTTTAAAATCAACTCACAGGAAAATTCAAAGGACCACACATATATAAGCAAATCCAGAATGCGGAAATCTGGATCTACAAATAGATGCACAAAGTTTCTATTCATAGGAATGCAGAATCAATTGCATTCCCCAGACACAATTTATTTGCATTTCTGTAAATAAGAACAGCTTGCATTATTAACAATTTTTTACAACTTTCAGAACTGTGAAATGGCTGAAAGACAATGAAAGGCTTAAATAACCCAGAAGGACGTTCAGTAAACTTTTTGGTCCATTTCAAAGTCTGTCTCATTTTTTTCCTATAGCTTACAGAGGTAAGCAGGAAAAGAAAGGAGTAATTTTTTTTTTTTTTACAAAAAGGAAATATAAATGAAAATAAGAATATGAGAAAATGTTTTATAAATCAAAGAACTCCTAACTGTTCTATGAAAATATTTAAACACATATAATGCTCTTCTGCTTAAAATTAAAGCTAACTCCTTATATTGGGCCAAGCCTCATTTTTAAAATAAACTTCTATTTTAGAATAGTTTAGATTTATAGAAAAGTTGCAAAAATAGTACAGTTGCCATACAACTCAACTCAATAGTATGAACATCTTGCATTTCACACAATTAATGAACCAATATTGATAAATTATTTTTAACTAAAGTTCATACTTTATTCAGAATAATTTCTTAAGTTTTTGCTTTTTTCCATTCCAGGATCCCATCCATGACACATTACACTTAGTTGTCATGTCCTCCTTAGGCTCCTTTTGGCTGTGACACTCTCAGACTTTCCGTATTTTTGATGACCTTGATAGTTTTGAGGAATACTGGTCAGGCATTTTGTAGAATCTCCCTTTATTGTAAATTTTTTGATGTTTTTCTCATTACTAGGCTGGGGTTATGGGGTTTTGGGAGGAAGACCACAGAGGTAAAGTGCTGTTTTCATCACATTGTTTCAAGGGTACATACTATCAACATAATTTACAACTATTGATGTTGACCTGAATCACCTGGCTGACATGTGTTGCCATGTTTCTCCACTGTCAAGTTATTCTTTTTTTTTTTTTAAACCTTCCTGTACTGTCCTCTTTGGAAGGAAGTTATGTTCCACTTCCTTGAAGACAGAGTTTCTATATTAACTGCATGAGTCATTTATCTATTCTCACCCATTTACTTATTTATTCAAACATTTTTTTGTGTCTCTGGGGGTGAGGCCAAGAAATGTGTTTCAATTAGTCCTCCAGATGATTCCTATGTGAGCTAAAGTTTGAGAACAACTGAGATATTGGGGTTGTTAACTATAGCATAACTTTATCTAAACAGACTGATGCAGGATCCAGTTTCATCTTTTTCTTTTCCATATGGTATCCAACTATCCAAATTCCATTCATTGACTAGTTCATGCTTTCCTCAGTGATCTGCCATGCTAAAACTGTCATATATTAAGTGGCCAATTACACATAGGTATGTGTTTGGGCTCTTCAATTCATTTCACTCATCTGTTTATCTAATCTTGCAACAACACATGTCATAACTATTCTATCTTTATCATAAGGCTTGGTATCTTAGAGAGCAATTCCTCTCATATACTTCTATTTCATTATTGTCCTCGCTATTCTTGACCCTACGCACACTGATACAAATTTTAGTATCAACCTGTTAACTTCAGCAAACAACCTGTTGGGATTGCACTGAACTGGTAAATCTTTTGGGGGTAATTGAACATACTTACAATTTTTAGGTTTCTAATATGTGAACATGGTCTCTCTCTCCATTTGTTTAAATTTTTTAAACATCTGCCGATAAAGTATTATAATTTTCTTCATCGAGGCCTTGAACATCTTTGTTAGATTTATTCTTAAGGACTGCATATTTTTGATGCTATTGTAAATGGTGTCTCTTTAATTTCACTTTTTGATAGTTTGTGGCTGATATATAGGAAAACAAATTATTTTATATCAGTTTTATAGCTATCAATTTCACTAACTCATTAATTCTAATAATTATCAGTAGAATATGCTGGATTGTGTATCTACAGAAGCATATCACCTACAAATAATGTGATTCCTTTCATTAAATCCTTATGCCTTTAAATTATTTTTTTAACCACTCTTGATTGTTTATGATCTCTTAAAAAACTCAAATAGAAGGGATGATACCAGAACCATTGTCCTATTCATGATCTCAAAAGGAAAATTTTTTTCACTATTTCATCATTTGGAATGGTGGTGAGCTGGAGGTATTTGATAGAACTCCAGTATCAGATTGAGTTCCCTTCTATCCTAATTTGCTGCAAATTTTTATTATGAATGGATGTTGAATTTCATGAAACTTCTGCATCTATTTAGATGACCATGTGATTTTTCTCCTTTCATTTTTTTAAAAGTGTGGGGCCCCTTAGGTAAGACTGGGCCCCCCTTAATTTTTTAAAAAAATACTTATTAATTTATTTGGCTGCACTGGGTCCTAGTCGTGGCATGTGGTATCCCCGTTGCAGCATGCAGGATCTTTTAGTTGTGGCATGTGAGATCTAGTTCCCTGACCAGGGATCAAACCCGGGCCCCCTGCACTGGGAGCGCAGAGTTTTAACCACTGGACCACCAGGGAAGTCCCTTTCTCCTTTCATTTTTTAATATGAGTGATTATATTAATTGCTTTTTTTCAAGGATGTACTCATTTTTAAAATTCAGGTTTATTGAAGCATAATTTACTTACAGTAGAATACACCCGTTTTCAATGTAGTTTGTTGAATCTTGGCCTACAGTCATGTAACTGCCAGAAAAATTGAGATGGAGAACGTATACATCACCACAAAAAGTTCCTTTGTGCCCCTTGGCAGTCAATCCCTTCTTCCTCCATCTACTCCCTGCACCAGGGAACCACTGATTTGATTTCTGTCCATATAGTTTTGCATTTTCTTGTTTGTTGTATAAAGGGAATTATTTACTATGTATCCTTTTTCTGTCTTGCTTATTTCACTTAGCATAATGCTTTTGAGATTCATCTACATTATTGCATGTAACGGTAGTGATTTTTTTTAAGAAAAATGTGTATCAAAGTTTGTTTATTCATTTATCAGTGGCTGGACATTTGTGTTTCCAATTACGGGTTATTATGAATAAAGCTGCTGTAAAATTTTCATACAGATTTTTGTATGGACATATATTTTCATTTCTATTGAGTAACCTAGAAGTGAGATTTCTGAGTCATATGATAACTGTATGTTCAACTTTATAAGAAACTGACAAACTGCTTTCCAAAGTATGAGAGTTCTAGTTGCCTCACATTTCACCAGCATTTTGTATTATCTTTTTAAAAATTATTTAAATAATTGTAATAGGTGTATTGCTGTTGAAATTCAGAGGCTTAAAAAAAAATAAATTTGTTCTCCTATAGTTGTGGAGGCCAGAAGTCCAAAAAATTTGTTTCACTGAGCCGAACACGCTGACTCTAGATTATAATCCATTTCCTTGCCTTTTCCGAATTATAGTGGCTGACTGCAACCTAGTGGTATACTGCAATCTTGCTAAGCTTACTTTCTAGTTCTAGTAACCTTTTTGTAGATTCCATCAGATTTTCCTATAAAGAATATGTGCTGGTTGCAAATAAAGGTAGTTTTACTTTTTCCTTACCAATCTTGATGCCTTTTCTCTCTTTTTCTTGCCCTATTGCACTGACTAGAACCTCCACTAAAATGATGAATAGAAGTGATGAGAGTGACATCCCTGTGTTGTTCCTGATTGTAGAGCATTTTGTCTTTTATCATCAAGCATGATGTTAGCTGTAAAACCTACTGTTAACATTGCAGATGAGGAAGCTCCTTTCTATTTCCAGTTTGGTGAGTGTTTTTAATCAGAAATGGATTTTGGGTTTTGCAAATGCTTTTATTGTGCCTTGACCTGAAAACTCTGTCAAAGAAGTAAGCTTGGACAGTTTTGTAGGGCTCTTCTCCTTTGTTTCTTGTCTCTCAGGAACCAATGTCCTTTGTCACCTGATGTCTTGTGTCTAGAAAATATTATTTCATATATTTCATCTGTGTTTGTTGCTATTGCTGTTGTTTAAGGTGGGAAGATAACTCTAGTTCCTTTTACCCTGTCTTAGCCAGAAGCACAAGTAAACAGATTTTTCTGGCATCAGATGCATTTCAATCCATTGCAGTTAATATTCTTTTTTGATGCCCAAATTGTTCCATCTTTGTCCAACAGAAACCCTTCAAGTTGGTTCCTCTGTCCTTTTTTTTTTTTTTAAAGATTTATTTATTTTATTGATTGATTGATTGATTGCTATGTTGGGTCTTCGTTTCTGTGCTAGGGCTTTCTCTAGTTGCGGCAAGCGGGGGCCACTCTTCATCGCGGTGCGCGGACCTCTCACTATCGTGGCCTCTCTTGTTGCGGAGCACAGGCTCCAGACGCGCAAGCTCAGTAGTTGTGGCTAACGGGCTTAGTCGCTCCGCGGCATGTGGGATCCTCCCAGACCAAGGCTCGAACCCATGTTCCCTGCATTAGCAGGCAGATTCTCAACCACTGCGCCACCAGGGAAGCCCCCTATGTCCTTTTGACATGACCCAGTAGTCATGGATAGCTTTCCAGCTTTCAAGCATCGGACTTATTTTGTGAACTCCCTATCTTGGATTTGTAATCAGCCATTTCTCTATGGAAACTTTTTTTATTAAATGCTACTTAGAGACCATAATTTGTTATTGCTATTGGATTGTCATTCTTTCTAGGCCTTTATAGTAGATAGAGACAGGAAAAACCTTTTTTTTGAGAACCAAACTTTGATTTCTGATATTTCCCAGTTCACATGTTAGACAAAAGCCTTTTCCACTTAAGTTCTTTGAAGTAACATTTAAAAAAATCTCAATAAGATAATTGAGAGCCGGCCCTGGAGGTCTCCACCTTCCCCACAAGTCTTGCCTGGGCCCTGAGCCTCTGCACAGAATCCAGGTGGGGGTGTGGCACCAGGGCTGCCTAGCTGCTCCAGGTGGGGAGAAGAGCTGGGCTTTAGGGAGCCCCAGTTCTGAGTGCCCACCCACTGCCCTGGGACATCCCAGCCCACCCAAGGTTTCTGCGTTTGGAGGCATGGACCTGAGACCTTGGGAGGTAATGCTGACTAGGCTTTGAGTGGGCTTGGGGAGAGTGAGGCAACACCCTAAAGGAGAACTTTTCTACCAGGACCCAAGGCACCAGTGGCTTGGACCACAGGCCTCTGCCGAGAAACCTCAGCCAAGGAACAAATTAACACTTCAGTGGTTGGCAGCTTAACATCCTTATTGATTCTAGCTCATCAGTGCTTTTTTTTCCCCTCAACTACCTCCAAAATCCTGGAATGTATTTTTTGCTGTCTGCATCTCGTGGAGTAGTATTACTGATACCAGCCTGGGTTGTTGAACTCTTTAATCAACAGAAATGTATAAGGCCAGATGAGAAATTCAGGCAAGGCTTTATTGGGACTGGTGGGACATGAGGGAGCAAAAACAAGTAACAGATTCCCTTGCTCACCCCCCAAGGGGTAGCAGGAGCAAGCTGGTTCCTTAAATGGAGTGAGGGTGGGGCAGACCAGTGGGTCCAGCCAGAGGGGTGGCTTAGGTGGTCTGCCCACCCATTTGGTGGTGCTGTGTGCGGGGATCATGCACAGTATCCTGCTTTTGCTCAGGGAACCTCAGAAGTGGCTGTTAGTTTGTGCCCTTTATATAGTTTATTGTTCATAATTGCCCCAATTGCACATGAGTGTTGTTATTTTTAGTCCCATTTAGTTTCTTTGTATTTTGTTGCTGGAGGAGACCTTTGTCGAGGTGCAAGTGCAAGCACTCTGGTAAAGGGTCCCAGGTCCAAGTCTATCTTATTACGGCCTGCATACGTACATACTAGTATCAACAAGGAGACTTAGAACTGAAATTTAGAGTGCTAACTTAGTGTATTCTATTTTCTATCACCACGTGTACGTCAGAACCTGTACTTCCATATGTGGGAAAGTGAGGTTGGCAAGGTACGTACCAGGTATAGGACTATGAATATGCTGGATAAGGTATGCTGAAGAATCTCCCACTGAAGTCTGATACAAGATTTTCATGTTAATTGTAAATCTAAATACTCTCTTGCAGGGGAGACATAGATCACTTTTCTTTTTCTTTAAGGAGCTGATGTTGTACTTAACATTCCAACCCTTAAAGCTCAAACAGCACAAGTAATTGTCACTTTGAAATTGAACATTTTTGTACTGTAATTGCAAGGCCAAAGGCTATGTAACAAACAATCTTGCATTTTCAGACACGAATTCTTTTATTTCTGTTAAACTGAATATACAATTATTGTTTCTAGGCAACCAAATTTGCTTATAACTACCATTTAATTTCATGTTAGCAGAACATAGTGATAAGACAACTTTGATTGTAAAGATATAATTACTATAATAAATAAAGTAATTTATATTAAAAAAGAATGTTGAATATAGTTTAAGATTACTCAGAGGAGTCAAGATGGTGGAGGAGTAGGAGGATGGGGAGTTCACCTCTCCTCACATATGCATCAAGAATACATCCACAGGGACTTCTCTGGTGGCTCAGTGCATAAGAATCCACCTGCCAATGCAGGGGACACAGGTTCAATCCCTGGTCTGGGAAGATCCCACATGCCGCAGAGCAACTAAGCCCGTGCGCTACAACTACTGAGCCTGAGCTCTAGAGCCCGTGTGCCACAACTAATGAGCCCTCGTGCTGCAACTACTGAAGCGTGCGCGCCTAGAGCCCATGCTTCGCAACAAGAGAAGCCACCGTAATGAGAAGCCTGAGCACCGCAACAAAGGGTAGCCCCCACTTGCCATACTAGAGAAAGTCTGCACGCAGCAACAAAGACCCAACGCAGCCAAAAAAATAAAAATAAAATTAAATCTTTAAAAAAAAAAAGAATACAAGTGGAAAAATACAGAGCACCTGCTGAATACTAGCAGAGGAACTTAGACACCTAAAAGGACAAGAAAGATCCCCGTGTAACTGGGTAGGATGAAAAAAATAAGAAGGGAAAAGGAAGAAGAGAGGAAGCAGGATGGAGCCTCAACCCCTGGGAAGGAGCTGAAGGAGAGGAGAGGTTCCTGCATCTGGGGAAACCCCCTCAGCAGCAGGGAGATCAGCTAGAACAGAAGAGGGGCTCCCGGGGCTCAGAGGAGAGCACAGCAAGCAATCTGTGGCAGGCAGGACAGAGTGAGACCTACACAGATGGTCTGTGCCACAGCCATGTGTGCCCCAGCCTGAGACATGTGTCTGCTGGTGTGGACGGGGTCTGGGTGATGGAACACAGGGATTGGAGAGCAGACCCAGGGAGAGGGCTGCTGTTGGCTGTACAGAGATAGATTGAGGGGACAGGAGTGAGGAGCTCTGCAACCAGGAATGCTCGTGGAGGAAGTCCAGACTGCCATAGAAGCGAAGTGCCATTGCTGAATGATGTGCAAAGGGCAGGGCTGCCATTGCAGCCTCTATCTCCATGCACTGGCCCCTGCCTCCCTGGGCACTAGAAAGGGCTCCCACCAGGGCAGGCTCTCATGGCCCTGGCTGCCGCCTCCTCCTCCGCACTCCATCCCCCCTAGGGTGGGCTTTTGTGCTCCAGGGAATCCTTGGGAGTAGATGCCTGTGGGTGGCCCACATGCAGAGGTGGGGCTGAAACCACAGCTGAACCTCAGGGGCCATGCAACTAAGGAAGAAGAGCTGAAATCTCTCACGGCTGTGCAAATTGCAGATTTACACCCCTGCTACCGACTTTGTAAACTCAGCACCTGCAGAACATCTGAACAGACAATGAGTGCTCCCACAGCCAAGACAGGTCTAGCTTTAGCAGCTACGGACTTTGTGGGCACGTACATGCAGGGGTTGGGCCAGGCTAGAGTCTGAGTTGCCCCCACTCACCCAGAGCAGGTCTAGATCCATGATTACTGCAATCCAGGGACCTGACTTCAGTGGGTCTCTACTGGTGGTCTGCTGAAAACAACACCTGAGAGACACCAGGACCAATTGCTGGCATACTCACAGCTAAGATGGGGCCGAGAGCAGTGCTAACAACAGTGTAATCAGAGTTCACACAGCAGGTGAAAGGTGACACAACAGAGCACACCCACAGGTGAACATCTCCAGAGGAGGAATACTCAGTATCTTCTCTCCCAGTGGGAGTGCTTCAATCCCACCTACCTCACACTGCTGATCAGAAACACAGCTATGAAACAGATCTGGGGGCCTCTACTCCAACAACTAGGGAGCAGACCCAGCCCCTGACAGGGCAGTGACAACCACAGAGCAAAAGGGAGGCCCTGCTCAATATCCAGTGCAGGCTCTGGTCACCACAGCATCAGTCACACCTTCTATCAAGGGGATAATGGCAGCATAAACTGAGGAAAGAAGTAGCAGACTTCTATACTAAAAACAGCCCTTGCACGAAAAACTATTAAACCCACACAGGCTACACAGGGACATTCTCACATAAAAATAGCCCTCCGAGAGTGTCTGATGGTATGGCATTGGGGGGAAGAGCCCCCAGAGCATTTAGCCTTGATGGTCAGTGGGGCTTTAGTGTAGGAGCCCCACAGGGCTGGGGGAAACAAAGACTCCACTCTTGCAGGGCACACACAAGGTCTCATGTGCACTGGCACCCAGCACAAAGCTGTACCTCCATAAGAACCTGGGCTAGACCTACCTAGGGGTTTTGGAGGGTCGCCCAGGGAGGCAAGGGTCAGCTGTAGCTCACTGTGGGGGCAAGTACACTGGTAGTAGAGGCCCCCGGGAATATTGATCAGCCTGAGCTCTCCTGGAGTCCCCAATTCAGCACCAAGACCTGGCCCCACCCTACAACCTGCAGACTCCAAGTGCTGGAAAGCCTCAGGCCATACAGCCAATAAGATAGGAACACAGCCCCACCCAGCAACAGACAGGCTGCCTAAAGTCGTGCCGAGCTCATAGCCACCTCAAAACACACTCCTTGACATGGTCCCACTCACCAGAGGGGAAAGACCCAGCTCCACCCACCAGAGGGCAGGCACCAGTACCTCCCACCAGGATGCCTAAACAAGCCTCTGGACCAACCTCACCCACCAGGGGGAAGACACAAGAAGCAAGAAGAACTACAATCCTGCAGCCTGTGGAAAGGAAACCACAAACACAGAAAGTTAGACAAAATGAGACAATGGAGAGGTATGTTGCAGACAGTGGAACAAGAAAAAAACCACAAGAACAACTAAATGAAGAGGAGATAGGCAATCTACCTGAAAAAGAATTCAGAGTAATGATAGTAAAGACAATTCAAAATCTCAGATAAAGAATGGAGGCACAGACCAAGAAGATACAAGAAATGCTTAACAAATACATAGAAGATTTAAAGAAAAAACAAACAGAGATGAACAGCAGAATAACTGAAATGAAGAATGCACTAGAAGGAATCAATAGCAGAATAACTGAGACAGAACATATAAGTGACATGGAAGAAAGAGCGGTGGAAACCACTGCCACAGAACAGAATAAAGAAAAAAGAATGAAAAGAAATGAGGACAGTCTCAGGGACTTCTGGGACAACGTTAAACACACCAACATGAATCCAGGAGAATGGTTACCACTGGTGGTGGGTGGGGTGGGGTGGAGGGAGTGTTGAGGATTGGATTGAGAATGGAGATAAAAAAATAATGACAATAATAGTATAATAATGTCTAATACTTGTATAGTGGTTATATTTGTCACTGCTCTAAGTGCTTTTTGTACTTTAGCTCATTTAATCCTCACAAGTCAATAGGTAGTTACTAGTACTTTCTGCATTCTACAAAGAAGGAGACCAAGTTATACTTCCTAACCATTGTACCAAATATTTCCTAAATTAAAAAAAAAATAAACAAATGAAACCATGGATAAAACATTGTCAATATTTAATATCTTAAAGTAGAAAAATAGCAACATGTTTGCTTTTGCTTTTGTTTTATTTAATTTGGAAATGTAGAGGTAAATTCCAGGAGAAACAAGGGAACTTGAACTTATAGGGGTCCCAGGAGAAGAAGAGAAAGGAAAAGAGCCTGAGAAAATATTTGAAGAGATTATAGCCAAAAAATTCCCTAACATGGGAGAGGAAATGGTCACCCAAGTCCAGGAAGCACAGAGAGTCTCATACAGGATAAACCCAAGGAGGAACACACTGAGACACATATTAATCAAACTCACAAAAATTAAATACAAAGAAAAATTATTAAAAGCAACAAAGGAAAAGCAACATACAAGGGAATCCCCATAAAGTTATTGGCTGATTTTTCAGCAGAAACTACAGGCCAGAAGGGAGTGGCATGATATATTTAAAGTGATGAAAGGGAAAAACCTACAACCAAGAATACTCTACCCAGCAAGGTTCTCATTCAGATTTGAAAGAGAAATCAAAAGCTTTACAAACAAGCAAAAGCTAAGAGAATTCAGCACCACCAAATCAGCCTTACAACAAATGCTAAAGGAACTTCTCTAAGCAAGAGGGAAAAAAAAGAGGCCACAACTAGAAAAAAGAAAATCACAAATGGGAAAGCTCATGAGTAAAGGCAAACATAAAGTAATAGTAGGGGATTATCATATACATATATGATATCAAAACAAGCAACCATGTAAAGAGGAGAGTACAAATGCAGGAAATGGGAAATGCATTTGAAATTAAGAGACCAGCAACTCAAAACAGCCTTGTACATATACAGACTGCTATATCAAAACTTCATGGGAACTGCAAACCAAAAAACAACAATAGATACCCACACAAAAAGAAAAAGCAACCCAAACACAACACTAAACATGGTCATCAAATCACAAGAGAAGAGAACAAAAGAAGACCAACAAAAAAAAATCCAAAACAATTGAGAAAATGGCAATAGGAACATACATACTGATAATTACCTTAAATATAAATGGATTAAATGCTCTAACCAAAAGACATAGATTGGCTGAATGGATACAAAAACAAGACCCATATATATGCTATCTACAAGAGACCCACTTCAGACATAGGAACACATACAGACTGAAAGTCAGGGGATAGAAAAAGATATTCCTTGCAAGTGAAAATCAAAAGAAAGCTGGAGTAGCAATACTCATATCAGAAAAAATAGACTTTAAAATAGAGACTGTTACAAGAGACAAGGAAGGACACTACATAAAGATCATTGGATCAATCCAAGAAGAAAATATAACAATTGTAAATATATTTGCACCCAACATAGGAGTACCTCAATATATAAGGCAAATGCTAACAGCCATAAACGGGGAAATGGACAGCAACACAATAATAGCAGGGAACTTTAACACCCCACTTACACCAATGGACAGATCATCCAGACAGAAAATCAGTAAGGAAACACAAGCCTTAAATAACACATTAGACCAGATGGACTTAATTGCTATTTATAGAGCATTCCATCTGAAAGCAGCAGAATACACATTCTTCTCAAGTGCACATGGAATATTCTCCAGGATAGTTCACATCTTGGGCCACAAAGCAAGCCTCAGTAAATTTAAGAAAATTGAAATCATATAAGGCATCTTTTCCAACCAAAATGCTATGAGATGAGACATAAACTATAAGAAAAAACTGTAAAAAACACAAACATATGGAGGCTAAACAATATGCTACTAAACAATCAATGGATCACTGAAGAAATCAAAGAGGAAATCAAAAAATACCTAGAGGCAATTGAAAATGAAAACACGACAATCCAAAACCTATGGGGCACAGCAAAAGCAGTTCTAAGATGGGCGTTTATAGAAATACAATCTTACCTCAGGAAACAAGAAAAATCCCAAATAAACAGCCTAACCTTATACCTAACGTAACTAGAGAAAGAAGAACAAACAAAACCTAAAGTTAGTAGAAGGAAAGAAATCATAAAGGTCAAAGCATAAATAGATGAAATAGAGATGGAGAAAACAATAGAAAAGATCAATGAAACTACAAGCTGGTTCTTTGAAAAGATAAACAAAATTGATAAACGTTTAGCTAGACTCATAAGGAAATAAAGGGAGAGAGCTCAAATCAATAAAATTAGAAATGAAAAAGGAGAAGTTACAACTGATACCATAGAAATACAAGGATTATAAGAGACTACTACAAGCAACTATACACCAATAAAATGGACAACCTAGACGAAATGGACAAATTCTTAGAAAGGTACAAGCTTCCAAGATTGAACCAAAAAGAAATAGAAAATATGAACTGACAAATCACATGTACTAAAATCAAAACTGTGACTTTAAAACGTCCAACAAACAAAAGTCCAGGACCAGATTGCTTCACAGGCGAATTCCCTCAAACATTTAGAGAAGAATTAATACCTATCCTCCTGATACTCCAAAAAATTTCAGAGGAAGGAACACTCCCAAGCTCATTCTATGAGCTTCAGAAACCACCCAGATACCAAAACCAGACAAAGATACCACAAAAGAAGAAAATTACAGGCCAACATCACTGATGAACATAAATGCAAAAATCCTCAAAAAAATACAGGCAACCTGAATCCAACAACAAATTAAAAGGATCATGTACCATGATCAAGTGGGATTTATCTCAGGGATGCAAGTATTCTTCAATATAGGCAAATCAAACAATGAGATACACCACATTAACAAAGAATAAAAACCATATGATCATCTCAATAGGTGCAGAAAAAGCTTTTGACAAAATTCAAAACCCATTTATGATAAAAACTATCCAGAAAGCTGGCACAGAGGGAATATACCTCAACCTAATAAAGGCCACATACAACAAACTCACAGCTCACATCATTCTCAGTGGTGAAAACTGAAACCATTTCCTCTAAGATCAGGAATAAGACAAAGATGTCCACTCTCACCACTTTTATTCAACATAGTTTTAGATGTTCTAGCCACAGCAATCAGAAAAGAAAAAGAAATAAAAGGAGCCCAAACTGGAAAAGAAGAGGTAAAACTATCACTGTTTGCAGATGACATGATACTATACATAGAAAAGCCTACAGACACTACCAGAAAACTACTAGAGCTCATCAATGAATTTGGTAAAGTTGCAGGATACAAAATTAATACACAGAAATCTGCTGCATTTCTATACACTAACAACAAAAGATCAGAAATAGAAATTAAGGAAACAATCCCATTTACCATTGCATCAAAAAGAATAAAATAGCTAGGAATAAACCTACCTAAGGAGGCAAAAAACCTGTATTCTGAAAGCTCTGAGACACTGATAAAACAAATGAAAGATGACACAAATAGATGGAGAGATACACCATGTTCTTGGATGGGAAGAATCAATATTGTCAAAATAACTATCTTATCCAAAGCACTCTACAGATTCAATGCAATCTCTATCAAATTACCAATGACTTTTTTCACAGAATTAGAACAAAAATTTTACAATCTGTATGGAAACACAAAAGACCCCGAATAGCCCATGCAAACTTGAGAAAGAAAAACGGAGCTGAAGGAATCAGGCTCCCTGACTTCAGACTATACTACAAATCTATAGTAATCAAAACAGTTTGTTACTGGCACAGAAACAGAAATATAGATTAATGGAACACTATAGAAACTCCAGAGATAAACCCATGCACCTATGGTCAACTAATCTATGACAAAGGAGGCAAGAATATACAATGGAGAAAAGACAGCCTCTTTAATAAGTAGTGCTGGGAAAACTGAACAGCTACATGTAAAAGAATGAAATTAGAACACTCCCTAACACCATACACAAAAATAAACTCAAAATGTATTAAAGACCTAAATGTAAGGCCAGATACTATAAAACTCTTAGGGGAAAACATAGGCAGAACATTCTCTGACATAAATTGCAGGAATATCTTTTTTGATCCACCTCCTACAGTATAGAAAATAAAAACAAAAATAAACAAATGGGACCTAATGAAACTTAAAAGCTTTTGCACAGCAAAGGAACCCATAAACAAAAAGAAAAGACAACCCATAGAATGGGAGAAAACATTTGCTAATGAAGTGACAGACAAGGGATTAATCTCCAAAATATACAAAGCACCTCATGCAGCTCAATATATATAAAAAAAAAAGACCCAATCAAAAAATGGGCAGACAATCTAGATGGACATTTCTCCAAAGAAGACATACAGATGGCCAAAAAGCACATGAAAAGATGCTCAACATCACTAATCATTCGAGATATTCAAATCAAAACTACAAAGAGGTATCACCTCACACCGGTGAGAATAGCCATCATCAAAAAATCTACAAACAGTAAGTGCTGAAGAGGGTGTGGAGAAAAGGGAACCCTCCTACACTGTTGGTTGTAATGTAAATTGGTACAAACATTATGGAGAACAGTATGGAGGTTCCTTAATAACTAAAGATAGAGCTAATATATGATCCAGCAATCCCACTCCTGGGCATATATCTGGAGAATATACTTGAAAAGTACACATGCTACTTTGAAAAGATACATGCTAAAGCAACTCTACTCCAACAAAAATTAATTTTAAAAATATAAAATAAGATACATGCACCCCAATGTTCATTGCAGTACTATTTATGATAGCCAAGACATGGAAGCAACCTAAATGTCCATCGACAGATGAATGGATAAAGAAAATGCGATATATAACTAAGCCATAAAAAAATAAAAAGAATGAAATAATGCCATTTGCTGCAACATGGATGGACCTAGAGATTGTCATATTGAGTGAAGTAAGTCAGACAGACAAAGACAAATATCATATGATATTGCCTATATGTGGAATCTAAAAAAAAATGGTACAAATGAACTTATTTACAAACAGAAATAGAGTCACAGATGTAGAAAACAAACTTATGGGCTGAGGTGGCGGCGGCTGAGATGACCCCGGTGGCGGCGGCGACGGTGGCTCTGGAGGTCGCAGTCCCGGTCCTGGTTTCGGCCCCAGCCCCAACATGGTGACGCTCGCTGAGCTGCTGGTGCTCCTGGCCGCCATCCTGGCCATGGCCTCGGACTACTTCGTCAGCACTGACATGCATGCAGAGGAGTGCTTCTTCAAGCGGGTCACCTCGGGCACCAAGATGGGCCTCATCTTCGAGGTGGCTGAGGGCGTCTTCCTGGACATCGACGTGGAGAGTACAGGGCCTGATAATAAAGGAATTTATAAAGGAGACTGGGAGTCCAGTGGGAAATACACATTTGCTGCTCACATGGATGGAACATGTGTTTTAGCAAAAAACATTTGTTTTAGCAAAAGGATGTCCAACATGACTCCAAAAATAGTGATGTTCACCATTGATATTGAGGAGGCCCCCAAAGGACAAGACATGGAAACAGAAGCTCACCAGAACAAGCTAGAAGAAATGATTAATGAGCTCACAGTGGCGATGACAGCTGTAAAGCATGAACAGGAATACATGGAAGTTCGGGAGAGAATACACAGAGCAATCAATGACAGCACAAACAGCAGAGTGGTCCTTTGATCCTTCTTTGAAGCTCTTGTTCTAGTTGCCATGACATTGGGACAGATCTACTACCTGAAGAGATTGTGTGTGTGTGTGTGTGTGTGTGTTTTCTTCTTTAATCTGTTAATGTGGTGAATCACATTATTTTTAGAGTTAAAATAATCTGTATTCTGGAAAAGCCCAACATGGTTATCATATATTATTACCATTTTTATGTATTGCTAGTTTGTGTGTCCTAATATATTTTTTTAATTTTTGAATTTAATTTAATTTATTTTTTTATACAGCAGGTTCTTATTAGTCATCAATTTTATACACATCAGTGTATACATGTCAATCCCAATCGCCCAATTCAGCACACCACCATCCCCACCCCACCGCGGCTTTCCCCCCTTAGTGTCCATACGTTTGTTCTCTACATCTGTGTCTCAATTTCTGCCCTGCAAACCAGTTCATCTGTACCATTTTTCTAGGTTCCACATACATGTGTTTATATACGATATTTGTTTTTCTCTTTCTGACTTACTTCACTCTGTATGACAGACTCTAGATCCATCCACATCTCAACAAATGACCCAATTTTGTTCCTTTTTATGGCTGAGTAATATTCCATTGTATATATGTACCACATCTTCTTTATCCATTCATCTGTCAATGGGCATTTAGGTTGTTTCCATGACCTGGCTATTGTAAATAGTGCTGCAATGAACATTGGGGTGCATGTGTCTTTTTGAATTATGGTTTTCTCTGGGTATATGCCCAGTAGTGGGATTGCTGGATCATACGGTAATTCTATTTTTAGTTTTTTAAGGAACTTCCATACTGTTCTCCATAGTGGCTGTATCAATTTACATTCCCACCAACAGTGCAAGAGGGTTCCCTTTTCTCCACCCTCTCCAACATTTGCTGTTTGTAGATTTTCTGATGATGCCCATTCTAACTGGTGTGAGGTGATACCTCATTGTAGTTTTGATTTGCATTTCTCTAATAATTAGTGATGTTGAGCAGCTTTTCATGTGCTTCTTGGCTATCTGTATGTCTTCTTTCGAGAAATGTCTATTTAGGTCTTCTGCCCATTTTTGGATTGGGTTGTTTGTTTTCTTAATATTGAGCTGCATGAGCTGTTTATATATTTTGGAGATTAATCCTTGTCCATTGATTCATTTGCAAATATTTTCTCCCATTCTGAGGGTTGTCTTTTCATCTTGTTTATGGTTTCCTTTGCTGTGCAAAAGCTTTGAAGTTTCATTAGGTCCCATTTGTTTATTTTTGTGTTTATTTCCATTACTCTAGGAGGTGGATCAAAAAAGATGTTGCTGTGATTTATGTCAAAGAGTGTTCTTCCTATGTTTTCCTCTAAGAGTTTTATAGTGTCCGGTCTTACATTTAGGTCTCTAATCCATTTTGAGTTTATTTCTGTGTATGGTGTTAGGGAGTGTTCTAATTTCATGCTTTTACATGTAGCTGTCCAGTTTTCCCAGCACTACTTATTGAAGAGACTGTCTTTTCTCCATTGTATATCCTTGCCTCCTTTGTCATAGATTAGTTGACCATAGGTGCGTGGGTTTATCTCTGGGCTTTCTATCTTGTTCCATTGATCTATGTTTCTGTTTTTGTGCCAGTACCATATTCTCTTGATTACTGTAGCTTTGTAGCATAGTCTGAAGTCAGGGAGTCTGATTCTTCCAGCTCCGTTTATTTCCCTCAAGACTGCTTTTGCTATTCGGGGTCTTCTGTGTCTCCATACAACTTTTAAGATTTTTTGTTCTAGTTCTGTAAAAAATGCCATTGGTAATTTGATAGGGATTGCATTGAATCTGTAGATTACTTTGGGTAGTATACTCATTTTCACAATACTGATTCTTCCAATCCAAGAACGTGGTATATCTCTCCATCTGTTGGTATCATCTTTAATTTCTTTCATCAGTGTCTTATAGTTTTCTGCATACAGGTCTTTTGTCTCCCTAGGTAGGTTTATTCCTAGGTATTTTATTCTTTTTGTTGCAATGGTAAATGGGAGTGTTTCCTTAATTTCTCTTTCAGATTTTTCATCATTAGTGTATAGGAATGCAACAGATTTCTGTGCATTAATTTTGTATCCTGAAACTTTACCAAATTCATTGATTAGCTCTAGTAGTTTTCTGGTGGCATCTTTAGGATTCTCTATGTATAGTATCATGTCATTTGCAAACAGTGACAGTTTTAGTTCTTCTTTTCCAATTTGTAATCCTTTTATTTCTTTTTCTTCTCTGACTGCCATGGCTAGGACTTCCAAAACTATGTGGAATAATAGTGGTGAGAGTGGACATCCTTGTCTTGTTCCTGATCTTAGAGGAAATTCTTTCAGTTTTTCACCACTGAGAATGATGTTTGCTGT
Source organism: Balaenoptera musculus (assembly GCF_009873245.2). NCBI lineage: Eukaryota > Metazoa > Chordata > Mammalia > Artiodactyla > Balaenopteridae > Balaenoptera > Balaenoptera musculus. Next base: position 153,232,511 of record NC_045787.1, on the reverse strand, counting down.
GGGTTTGTCATATATGGCCTTTATTATGTTGAGGTAGGTTCCCTCTCTGCCCACTTTCTGGAGAGTTTTTATCATAAATGAGTGTTGACTTTGGTCAAAAGCTTTTCCTGAATCTATTGAGATGATCATATGGTGTTTCTTCTTCTATTTATTAAAATGGTGTATCACATTGATTGATTTGCATATATTGAAGAATCCTTGCATCCCTGGGATAAATCCCACTTGACCATGGTATATGATCCTTTTAATGTGTTGTTGGATTCTGTTTGCTAGTATTTCGTTGAGGATTTTTGCATCTATATTCATCAGTGATATTGGTCTGTAATTTTCTATTCTTGTAGTATCTTTGTCTGGTTTTGGTATCAGGGTGATGGTGGCCTCATAGAATGAGTTTGGGAGTGTTCCTTCCTCTTTAATTTTTTGGAAGAGTTTGAGAAGAATGGGTGTTAGCTCTTCTCTAAATGTTTGATAGAATTCACCTGTGAGGCCATCTGGTCCTGGACTTTTGTTTGTTGGAAGATTTTTAATCACAGTTTCAATTTCATTACTTGTGATTGGTCTGTTTATATCTTCTATTTCTTCCTGGTTCAGTGTGGGAAGGTTATACCTTTCTAAGAATTTGTCCATTTCTTCCAGGTTGTCCATTTTATTGGCATAGAGTTGCTTGTAGTAGTCTCTTAGGATGCTTTGTATTTCTGTGGTGTCTGTTGTAACTTCTCCATTTTCATTTCTAATTTTATTGATTTGAGTCCTCACCCTCTTTTTGTTGATGAGTCTGGCTAATGGTTTATCAATTTTGTTTATCTTCTCAACGAACCAGCTTTTAGTTTTATTGATCTTTGCTGTTGTTTTCTTTGTTTCTATTTCATTTATTTCTGCTCAGATCTTTATGATTTCTTTCCTTCTACTAACTTTGGGTTTTGTTTGTTCCTCTTTCTCTACTTCCTTTAGGTGTAAGGTTAGATTGTTTATTTGCGATTTTTCTTGTTTCTTGAGGTAGGCTTGTATAGCTATAAACTTCCCTCTTAGAACTGTTTTTGCTGCATCCTATAGGTTTTGGATCATTGTGTTTTCATTGTCATTTGTCTCTAGGTATTTTTTGATTTCCTCTTTGATTTCTTCAGTGATCTCTTGGTTATTTAGTAACGTATAGTTTAGCCTCCATGTGTTGGTGTTTTTTACGTTTTTCTCCCTGTAATTCATTTCTAGTCTCATAGCGTTGTGGAGTCCCTGCCTCCCCCAGTCCCGTCCAAGTCCTGCAATCAAATCCCAGCAGCCTTCAAAGTCTGATTCTCTAGGAATTCCTCCTCCCATTGCTGGACCCCCAGGTTGGGAAGCCTGATGTGGCACTCAGAACCTTCACTCCAGTGGGTGGACTTCTGTGGTACAGGTGTTCTCCAGTCTGTGAGTCACCCACCCAGCAGTTATGGGACTCGACCCTACTGTGATTGCGCTCCTCCCACCATCCCACTGCGGCCTCTCCTCTGTCTTTAGATGTGGGGCATCTTCCCTGGTGAGCTCCAGTGTCCGCCTGTCGATGATCGTCCAGCAGCCAGTTGTGATTCTGGTGCTCTCACAAGAGGGAGTGAGAGCAAGTCCTTCCACTCCTGAAGAGATTTTTTTTGAAGTCAGGAGGGTTGTTTAAAAAGGCTTTTCCTGATGATCCCAAACTCGTAATTCACTGTTTACCAAACATCTTGGTCATAATAATGTCATTAGTTTCTGTGTTTTTATTTTCTAAACTGTACATTCACAGCTTATGTTTCTTTGTGATTAATAGATATTGGGGAGAAACATTTTTTAGGAAAGTTACAGTGAAATTTGACACGTGATTAGCATGATTTCATATTTGAATTCTTCCTCCATTATACAGGTCCTTCCAGAACTCAAGCACTGTAAGTGGAATATAGGTGCATAGTCCTTATTATATCTTCTTTCCTTTGTTTTTATAATCAAATGCAGTTTTTTCAGGATTGTACTTTACTGATAGTACTTTACTAAAAATGACTGCATTCTTGGGATCCCTTATCCTGCAGTTCAAGTCATTAAAGATTCATTTTGTTGAGTCCTTATCAGAAACAACAATCTGAATCTTGACATTTTCTATCCAGCCTAATGGCAGAGCTCTGTGACTAGAGTATGCTACCAGGTTGGTACTTTTATACTTTGTCTATCTTTTTTTTTTTTTTTTAACATCTTTATTGAAGTATAATTGCCTTACAATAGTGTGTTAGCTTCTGCTTTATAACAAAGTGAATCAGTTATACATTACTTTGTCTATCTTGTTTTTGCTTTAAGGTAAGACTTAAACCAACAACCTTTTTCCCCTTTAAAGTTTTACTTTGAACCTTAGAACTCAATCACCTCCACTTAAAATTGCTGACACAAGCAGCTAATAACCAGTTTTGGGTTTCTGCCTAACCTTGTAAGAAGTGCCTATTAAACCCAGTTCTCTGGGTGTTGCAGTGAACGATAGTTCTTTTTCTTTCTGTGTGGCACATCCACTTTCTCTACTCTTAGCACGGAGGAGGTATGCGTTCACATAATTGGAAAAATCTGGACTTCTGATGCCAAAGGGTTAAAAGCCTCTTGGATTTCTTTGCAGTGATATACAGCCACTATTTTATTTTTGATCAGTGGCATTTTGGCCACTGTTTAATTAGCATACTGAACATTACTGTCAGTACTAGGGTGTTTGTTTTTGTTTTTCTTGGGTCTTTCTTTTTTGGCACATGTGAATTTTGTTTCGTATAAAACAAAATGATTTTCTCTTGGCCTCTGATGATGGGTTAAAATTAAAGGAGCATCTAGTTTTGGTGTGGGGATGATCCAGGATTATGTTGTGACTGATGTATATTAGTTACTTGTACATTTTCTTTGGATTTTTGCAAGGGGAAAACTACAGGTAATGAGTTTAATATAATTAATTTAAATTTGTTACAGGTTTTCATGTTCAGGATAAACAATTTTTCAACCTTGGGTGAAAATACTTGCAACAGTTTGAGGTGACTGCGTTTTACCTTAGGACAACTGTTGCATGCCAATTTGTGTGTGTGTGTGTGTGTGTGTGAAAACACTTCAAAATTGAGTTAAAAGATGTAAATTTAAAATTGGTTGTGTATCTAATGTGTCCCAGGTCCAGTAAATAAACAATTCTTTTAAAAAACAAAACAAAAACTTATGGTTACCGGGGGGAAGGGGAGGATGGATAAATTGGGAGATTGGGATTGACATATACACACTACTATTTATAAAATAGATAACTAATAAAGACCTATTGTATAGCACAGGTAACACTAATCAGTACTCTGTAATGACCTATATGGGAAAAGAATCTAAAAAAGAGTGGATATATGTATGTGTATAGCTGATTCACTTTGTTGTACACCTGAAACAACACAACATTGTAAATCAACTATACTCCAATAAAAATTATAAAAATAAATAAATAAGTAAGATTTGAACCTCCAAAAAAAAAAAGATTACGTAGTGGTTGGTTAGATATTCATATATTGATTTGCCTAGTGGGTTCTATTGAATATTTAACATACACATTTAAAGATTTTAAAAACTTATTTCTGAAATTATGTCATTCTCCTGAATAATCAAGAACACTAACCTGCTACCATATTCTCTTTGCCACTCTCTTTTGTAATCATTTTGGTTTTTAATCTCATGATTAATTACCCTCACAATATGCCTCAACACTAATTTTGACTCAGATGTTTTACTGATTAATTTACTTACTTCATTTTCTTGTAATCCATACAAATTTTACTTTCTTTGATTTTGTAATGAATTATAGTCATAATTAATTCCATCAGAGCTATTCTAGGAACTATAATCTGTGTAAATACTTTCGTTACCCAACACAAGTTTGTGTGCCAAACAAACGGAAAAGTCGGAGTTTGGAGCAGAAAAAGGTTTATTGCAGGGTCATGCAAGGAGACATATGGCTCTGTTAGATGGCCTTTGGCTCTCAGGGCACATATCTGCTGCATGCCTTCCAAGATTATCAATTTCTGGTGTTCTGGTGGTATTTTTCTAGAGCTGTATGGTTTTTATTACTTTTCAAATTATACATGTGTTTTTGTTATTTTAAAGAATATGAAGAGGAAAAAAGGAGGTAATTATGTGTATTCAGTCTGCCACCTTGTTTTTACTTTGTAAATCTCAATGCTGTCTTGCCAATAATGGTTCATAATTATTATTTTTTTTATATTATTATTTTATTGTGGTAAAATACATATAACATAAAATTTACCATTTTAATCATTTTTAAGTCTATAGCTTAATAGCATTAAGCATATTTACATTGCTGTGCAATCATCACCACTAGTCACCTCCAGAAAATTTTCATTATCCCAAAATGAAACTCTGTCCCCATTAAACAATAAATCCTCATTTCCCTCTTCCTTCAACCATTGGTAACCACTATTCTACTTTCCTTCTATGAATCTGACTCTTCTAGACACCTCATATAGGTGGAATCATACAATTTTTGTCCTTTTTGTCCTTTTTATTTTACTTTGCATGTCTTCAAGATTCATCCATGTTGTAGCATGTATTGGATTTTCCTTCACTTTATGGCTGAATAATACTTCATTGTATGGATAGACCACATTTTGTTTATCCATTCATCCATTCATTGACGCTTCAGTTGTTTCTACCTTCTGACTATTGTGAATAATGTTGCCGTGAACATTAGTGTACAAATACCTGCTTGAGTCCTTGCTTTCAATTCTTTGGGGAATATACCTAGAAGTGGAATTGCTGGATTATATGGTAATTCTATTTTTAATTTTTTGAGGAACCGCCTGTCAACTACAAATTGGCACTTGCCATTGGCACTTGCCATCTACCTCTACAAGGTAGATGTGCTGCTGCAGCTGCTGACTTTCAACACCCCCTGAAAGGAATTCAGGGTGGAGAGCAGAAATGAGGTACTCTGTGCTCTGGGAAAAACTGGCAGAACAGGTCTTCAGATAGTCAGATATTTTCAGGAGACAATTTTATGAGTCCAATTCTTGCATCTCCTCATATCTAGAAAAGCACTAAGCACCTTCATGGTGATGACTGCTCCTCCGGACTAGCAGAAACCTTCTGCAAAAAAATATGTGCTTGATTGCATGTACTCCCCCTTCACCAAAATCACAAATATACTGACCTCCCCCACTACCTCTCTGGAGCAGTTTCTCGGAGCTATCTGAAATGCTGTCTCCCAGGCTATAGTCCTCATTTCGCCCCAAATAAAACTTGATTCACAACTTGAACGTTGTGCATTTTTTTTAAGTCGACACGCCATACTATTTTCCACAGCAGCTGCACCATTTTACATTGTCACCAGCAATTCACAAGGATTCAATTTCAACAAGTCCTCACCAACACGTTTTCTGTATTATTTTGTTTTTGTCTTTGTTTGTTTTGATAGCAGCTATCCTAATGGGTGTAAAGTGATAACTCATTGTGGTTTTGATTTGCATTTCCCTAATGGTTAGTAATGTGTATTGTTATCTTTTATCAATACATAACAACCCATTTTGTCCAACTTAACTATTTTTACTTTGAAATATCTTTGTCTTTGTAACATTGTGATCCCAGATTTCTTTTTCATATTGTTTTTCCAGGTATATCTTAATTCATCTCTTTATTTTCTACCTTAAGGTGCCCTTTGATTTTAGGTCTGTTTTTGTAAACCGTAATGGTGGATATTTAAAAAAGCATTCATTCAACACTTATTGAATACATATTATTTGGTATGTACAGTGCCAGACAATGAGGATGCAGTTGTAAAGAAGGGAAGTACAGTCAATACTGGAAGACAAGCTTTACAATTTAAAGGAACCCTTTTAAAAGAAGTAATGAGTGTCATGAAAAGGGCAATACTAGGTCTATGTTTTTGTTTTTACCCAGTGTGTCAGTTAAAATATATATCTTTTATCATAGGCTACAAAATTTCGACAATTTTTTTTAATTCAAAAATTTGTTAAATAGATTCTAACAGTTTTCTCAATAACCAATAAGGAGCAGCAAACGGCTAGTCTTCCACATTTTCTATTACATATTCACTTTTCCCTCTTACTATCATTGTCATCATAATTATGAATAAAAAGGGTTCATGAGAGGACACGTGGTTACAGCAGAGGCTTCAACTTCCTCTGCCTTCTAGCAAGACTGCTTTCTCTAACCTTCCCGCCGTTGGCCCTTCTCAGACCCCGTAGAGCGCCGTACAGTGCAGACGTCTGGGAAGTATAGTTCGAAAGGAAAAGCGCTGCGGTTCTCCTGTGCGCACGCGCATTTTTGTCCGGCGGCTTGGCGGCGGCGGCGACAACAAATATCTCTGCGCTAGGTGTTCCCCTTGCCTGCAGTGAGGGCCGCCGCTTCGAGTCCCCGTCCCGGCGAGCCCACGTACAGACTGCCGGTGAGAGCGGGCCCGGGGTGTGCGCCTCCTACGGCGGGGCCAGGACAGAAGGCCAGCCGCGGCGCGAGTCCCAGCTCTGGGCGTGCCAGCCCAGGCGGCCTTGGCAGGTGAACGCGGCCCGAGGAGGGGGCGTTGCCCGGGGAGGTCTCACCGCCAGACAGCGGGGCCTATGCCTGGGGCAAGGCTCCTGGAGAAACGGCCCTCGAAAACAGATTGCAGCAAGCTGTGCCTTGTTTCAGGGTTCGTGAACCCTGGGGCGGTTTTCGGCTTTTTCCGTTGGTTGGTTTTTTCCCCACTAGAGTTTAAACTTTATGTTTATCCGTTTTTGCCAACCTTATATTTTGACATTGTTCTCCTAGAGTGAATCCGAAGTGATATAACTGTTTCCTTTTTTGTTTAGAGTAATTTTGTCCGCTTGCAAAGTTACTTCCCTTTTCTCTAAATTTTAAATTCATTTCTAGCCAACGAAGCTATTTCTTCTTAGTCTTGTATTTTTGGGGGTGTGGGAGTAGGGAAGGTGGAAAGGTAATGTTTCCTTTTACGTTTAAGGCGCTTTGATAACTCTTCGAAAGGAAACACAATTTCCAAAAACACAACTAATTTTTGGTTGACTATTTCTGAAAAGGACACCAATTCTTAAAATGATTTTTGAAGAATTATTATATCATAATTACTATAGCTCAAAGTACCTAAATGCAGGTGTGTGGAATATTTATGTCATTTCTCAATGATTTAACATTTCTGTGAGCCCGGTGTGACTGCCCTTTACACTGTTAATGCATATCAGATGGTTCTAAGCCCTTAGTTTGATTCTTCTTTATTCATAAACCACTGGCTGAAAGGTAGCAGGCCCAGTGACTGGCAGTCTTCTTACTGCCCACTCCTGGTTTTGGTGGTCAAGCACAGGGCCCCTCCCACTCAGGAATGCCTGGGCTTCCAGGTTCCTTCTGGTTTCCTTCGGCAGGGTGCTCAGTGTGTGGAGACTTCTTAACCTAGTCTAACCGTGATGAGGACGGGAGTGCAGGCAGGATGGAGAGATCTCACAGTTTCTTTCTCCGTTTCAGGTGCCTTCTCCAAGAGGAGCAGCAGGAGGGAGACATGGCCACAAGATTGCTGCCAGCCCAGGCTCTGGTATGTGAAGGCTTCTTTCTTGAACTGCCTTCTGGGTTCAGAGGTGGGGAACGTGCTTCATCCATTGTTGAGCTTTTCTAGGTAATGAAGCCCATTGAGGGACCAGAAGGCCTGGTAGTTGAGGAACTTCAGAAAGAAGGTGTTTCCCTTGCTGCAGGGCCAGTCTCATTGTGAATTTTCTACGTAACAGTTGGTGCTTGTTGACTAGGAAATGAATGGGCTCACAGGTCCCGTGCCAGTGCCACACCCAGAGTTTTGTGTGGGATCCAGGTCTGTTTTGCCTTGGGGAGGGCAGAGACATGGGGGAGTCAGATCTTTCCATAACGCTAGGAAATCGAAGAGGAAGGTCTCTATCCTCAAGGTATTGAGAACCAGTCTACTCCAGTAATACCTGGTAAGGGTCCAGGTGAGTTTCTAAGAAGATCCTAGAAAGAAGATCTCTGAGTCAGCAGGTGTGGTCAGGGATACTCCCTCCTATTGTGCAATTTTGCACATGCAAGCAGGATTAGGCTTGTACAGATGGTGAAAGGAAAAGAAGTCGCAATTTGGGCAGTGGTTTGCGGGGACAGATTCGGGAAGTGAGCCTTCCCTGAGGTGGGAAGCATCTGGTTCACAGTGATTTTTTCCCTTCTTTGCCCTTTCACTTGGGGAACTATAATTAAAAACATAATGTCTTCCCAACCCAGGAAACCTTTCCACAAAGGTAGAAGAGAAAGAAAACACTTTTATTATTGAATAAACATTAAGCCAGAATGTAATGTGCATCACAGGCAATCCACTAAAGAGAGTGCAAAGACAGAAAACTCACTCTTGCATAGCTAAGTGCTATAACCCGATTTTGCAATTTGGAAATTTGTCAGGTGACAAGTTAGGCCCATTTCCTCCCAGGAATTGGGAATGTTGGCGCATTCAAAGAAATGGTTACCAGGTCCTTGAGGAAACAGTCCTGAGTTGTGAGACTGACAGATGGTTTATTTAGCTATTAAAAAGATTTACATACATTTGGTAAGGACGAAGAAAGAAATTCAGAAAGAAAATGGAGATTGCGGTGGGAGTCTTCTCACTTATTTCCAGCAGCCTCTTAGTTTTAATTTGTTTTTGCCCTTATCAGTCAGAGAACATCCCTGGCCTTGTGATCTCCTTTCTGGGTTTTGGGGATAAAGAGAAAGTGTGGAAGTATTTCTGCCTCTAGAAATGTGTCCTAAGGAAATAGGCTTTGCACGCTTTTTTGTGATGTGCAGGGATGCTCAATCCAAAATATTTAGGGTTACAAAAATGGAAACAACCTAAATGCCCACCAGTAGATTAGTTACCTAAATGCCCACCAGTAGATTAGTTAAGTAAACCATCTAATAATCTATAAGTAATCTATACAGTGAGATGCTGGGCAGCAAATAAAAAATGTTGCTGGATAAAGTTACCTGTGTAACATTTTATTTTTGTTTAAATTTAGAGCCATATTATCATGTAAAAGTCTGAAAGGACATACAGCAAGAAGTTAATAAACCTTGTTTCTGGTGGTAGAAAGTTAGATTAACATTCCTTTTTCTTTTGCTTATTCCTAATTTGCTTTAAAAAAAAAGATTCTTAATAATAAAAGAAAGGGGCCACTACTTTAAAAGAGGTGACTTGTGATGCAGTGAAGTGGGAGATGTTACTGAAGGCAAGTTCGTGTCCTTGATGCACAGTGAGGCATAACTAACCAAAACGTCAGAGTTTGGAGTGGAAAAGGTTTATTGCAGGGCCAAGCACGGAGAACGGATGGCTTGTGTTAAAAAAAACTTGAACTCCCTGACTGTTTTCAGGGATAAGTTTTTTTAGGGAAAATTTGGGGTGAGGGCTGCAGAGTGTGTGACTTTCTTCTGATTGGTTGGTGGTGAGGTAACAGGGCAGTGTTCCAGGACTCTTGCGCTCAGCCTTAAGTAACATTTTCTACGTGGATGGGGGCCTTAGTTCCTGCAGAAGAACTCAAAGATATATTGTTATGTATGTCCCTTGAGCAGGAACCAGGACCCTGCTTTTTGGCTGCACTGTTGTTTCTTGACAACAGAAACAGTTTCCTTTGTTTGTCTGTTCCTTTGTTTTTGCATCCCTCACCTCCCTGATTAGCAACTGTTTGAATATGCTCTTTGGTGTTCAGGAAGGTCTAGGAAGCTGAAGCCCTTTTCCTACAAACAAGAAATGGGGGACATGGAAAGGCTCTTTGTATACAGGAGGGCCCCACAGGGTCCTGCTTGGTATCAGAGAGAGGTAGAACAAAGACTTCTGGGGTGGGGAGAGAGAGTCCCAACTGCAGCCTTCTCACCTGGCTCTTCAAAGATTGTGCAGCCCACCACGCTGGGCCCGCTCCTGGGAAAGCCACGCCTGGGGCATTCTCCGAGCCTCCCTTACTGTGACTGTCAGTGTCCTCTTGCCCGGGACACAGATGGCCCACGGTGACGACAGAATCCAAGCACACCTATTCCTCCTTGACTGAGTGTACTGGAGGCTCTAAAACCTTCTAAAACCCAGTTCTCATGTCTCACCTGTAAAATGAGTTTGGTCTAGGTGATTGTACACGTCCATGTCTAGAGTTCAGTGTTTCCGTCATTCTGATTTTATTTAATTATTTCAAGTGCTTTACCTTGTTTGGCTGCTGTGTTTCATTTTTCTGGGAACACAGTGCATCACTGACAGTAGGCAGGTGACAAATATATATGTGATCAGTAATTGAGGGGTGGTCAGGAAGCATTCAGCCTGAGATGCTCAGCGCCTAGAGTGGTGACAGTGTTGCTGCCCAGTCATCCCACAGAGGGCATGGTCCTGGGTGAGCAAGAATGGGTTTCTGTTCCAGGAGTCTGTGACATTCAGGGATGTGGCTGTGTTCTTCAGCCGGGATGAGTGGTTGCATCTGGACTCTGCGCAGAGAACCTTGTACCAGGAGGTGATGCTGGAGAACTACAGCACTCTGTTCTCGCTGGGTAAGGACCTCTCCTTGTGATGTAGAATCTGCTGGGGGAGCACCTTGGTGCCCTCTCCAAGGAGGACATTTGGAGGGCATGGCCAGGTTCAGCCCACAGGTGGACTCAGAAAGTAGCGGTTGCTATTACCCTTGGCCGCCAGGACAAGTCTCGGCTTGGTAGAGTTGGTGATGGGCATCCTCTCTGTGCTTTTCCTGTCTTCTGCCCCCTGAACTCTGTCCCTCTGGGCCTCACAGGAGGTTCCAGCTTAGAGGAGTGCACAGCCAGAGCCCTAACTTTCTTCCTGAGACCACCTCCTGGCCATCCTCTGGGAGCCCAATTTTAAGCCCTTCTCAGAACAAATCTCTTTCCTCTCAACTGTCCCTCTGCCCCAGACTCTGGGGCTGGATCTGAGTGTCAGACTGGCCACTCATGTCTGCACCATGGATTCATTCTCTTTCTTGCTCATGAACAGGGATTCTGTTTTCCAAACCAAAAGTTATCCTCCAGTTAGAGCAAGGGGAAGACCCCTGGATGGTGGAAAATGGAGTTTCTCAAAGCACATGTCTAGGTGAGTGACAGTAATTGGGAAATGGGTATAGCATTTTCTGACTGCTTGGGCTTTGCTGATCAGTGAGGAGGCTGCACTCAGGAGATATTGACCAAGGCCCTCCTTGATGTGCCAGGCCAGGTGAGAAATGCTGGGAAGGGCATATCCTTACTTGACCTTTTTGAGTACTTGGTATAGCAGGTTCAGAGGGAGAGTTGAATTCTTCCAATATGGGTTGCACTTTTGTCATATGTCCTTTGTAATTTGAATGCAGAATATGTAATGCAGTATGTAATGTGTAAAGGTTTGTGATTCATATCTTCCCCCTTTTTTCTTGCTTTTACTGGATTGATTATTTTCTTAAATTATTTTCTTTTTATGGTCTGAACAAACCTTTTATCACTGCAATGCATTCCTCATTGTCCCATCTTGGGTTTTTACTTTGACTTATCTGCAACTTTTTACACGTTTCAGCTAAAAAAAATACAAAAAAAGAAAAAACAAAACAAAACAAAAAGATGCATGTATATTTATGTACTATGCAAGAGAGAGAAAGCAAGGTTAGCAAAATGGTAACAATTACTGAATTCGGGCAGAAGGTTTGCAGATGTTCAACATGCCTTTTTCCTAATTCTTTTGTGTGAAAAATTTTAAACTTATTATGTTCCAGACCCTGGCTGCTAAGACATATCTCTCAGTCTCTAAAATCCCTGTGGGTTGCTGAATCATAAGCTCTTGCTTTCTGTTCTACTTTGAATTTTGTCTTTGTTTCTGACACCAGAGGATGGCTTGCTTTTTGAGTTTTGCTGCTTGTCCAGAATTTATTTCTCTTGATAGCAAGAGATAGCCTTTCTATGTCAGTTCAGTCTTGTGTTTCTATTCATGAACTCTGTCTTCAGATTTTTTGCTTTGGTTTGACTAGAATATTTACTGAGTAATGTTTTCAGAAAGGTTCATGTGTGCTGTATTTGTGCATGTCTAATACCAATTCTTTTACCTCTCCTGTGGGAATTATGTTTGGGATCTAGAATTCTAGCATCAGTTTTTATTCCCAAGAATTGTTCAGACTTTGCTCCACTGTGTTGGGGCACTGAGTATTGTTGATTAAAAGTCCTCTGGAGTTTTTTTCCCCTCTATTTCCTGTATAGAAAACCTTTTCCCCCTTTTTTGTCTTCTGTCTAGAATATTATAAGATATTCTCTTTGTCTTTGGAATTCAGAAGTTTCATTAAGTTATATCAAGGAGGTTTGGCTTTTTTGTTTTTGTTCTTAATATTATTCGGCATTCACGGGGCCCTTTGCTTTGAAGACCCAAGTCTTTTTTCAGTTCAGGGATCTTTTTTCTACCACATACTAAAATATATTCTGCCATATTCCATGGACAATTGGAGAAGCCTGACTATAAGAATAACAATATAATAAAATAAAAATTCAATCAGAACTGTAGAAAATAAATGTATCTGTTGTAAGAACCAGGATGGTAGCCAAGGATGAGTTTCAAATTTGGCTGTGAGCTTTCTAGTTGGCAAAGGAATCATTAGTTTCAAATTGACTGTGTTCTTAAGCATTAAAAAAAATTAATTATTTTAAATTTGTTTAAGGTGTTCATGGTATTGTAAAAAAAAGACAGAGGAGCAAAAAAAGGAGATTCACTTGACATTTTACCAACTGTGCTGAGCCATTGTTAATATTTTACTATTTATCTTTTCAAACTGTGAATATTTGTTTGAGTGTGTTTGTACATGAGAGAGAAAGACACAAGCACGCAGAGAAACAGATTGATTATACATATTGTTCTTGAGTCTGTTTTTAATTATGAATGTCATTCAGTTATTTAGCCATCATTGAATAGAGGTCTACTTCATTGAAAGAACTCTAGTGTATTGTTAAGCCATATTTTATTAAACGATCTTCCTTTTGGAAATTTTAGTTTCCCATTTTTCCCTATTAATATTGCTGTCATGGCTATGGAATACAAAAGTAAATATAAGGTGGAGAAGGTCTGAATAATTATAGCACAAAGGCATGAGCATTATGATTAAAAAGATTTATTGAAAAACTACTCAACTTTATTATACATCAGTGAAATTCAAACTAAAGCAATGAGATACCATTTTTCTCTTTAATAGGGAATATTACCAAAGGTTAAGAAATACACATCCAGTGTTTTGCTACTGTTCTGAGCAATAAGCAGTATCTTTAGTGGGATTTTGATTGGAAGTCTTTCTGGCTTTATTAAAATCAATCCCAGGCTTAGAAATTTATCTTAAGAAAATAATTACATAATTGTGCAAAGTTGCAAAGATAGTGTAAAAGAATGTTTGTTATAACATGAGGCATTACTAGGAGTAACTAAAGCTAAATGACTCCAGAGGGGATTTATTAAATATGATATATTCATGTACTGGAATATTATGCAGCCATCAAAATGATGATGTCAGCCTACATTTATGGACATGGAGAGAGTTCATGATTTTTTTTTTAAGTGAAGTGGGGGAGGGGGATGTTTTAACCACTAATTTTTTAAGTAAAAATGTTTTCTTTATATACAGAAAAATTTTGGTGAGCTGAATTCCACATATAGCAGTGATTATTTTGTATGATGTGTTTATGGGTGAACTGTATTTTCATTTTTAGTTTTCTGTATTTTCTTAATTTTTCTTACAATGATTATATATTTCCTTTTTAGTTAAGAAAATGAAAGCTCTTCCATAAGGTACATTCATTTCTTTTGAATCAGTGATCCCATTTCTTGCACTGTATCCTAAGTGATCAAAAAGGTAGACAGAAAATCATTTTCAAAAATGTAGTCTTCTCCCAGTATTTCCTATATGGCACCCATCTCCATTGGGTTCCCCAAGCCAAAAGCTAGGTGTCCTCATTCTTGAGTCTTCTCACTTATTCTGTACCCCCTATTCATAGGTGAACATACCTGTCATCTCTGCCTTTAAAATATGCCAGTGTGCCTGATTCTACGACCGTGCCAGTGCAGACTGCCATCACCTTCCTCCAGGAAGACTGCGGCAGCCTCCTAATTGGCTGCTCTATACCTGCCTTTGTTCTGTTTTCCTCTGCCCCCAATTACAGCCCATTTGTCACACAACCATCCCCCAGTGATCCTTAGAAGAAATTCCAAACACATTCCTATATCTTACAAGATGCCACATGATGTGGCCCCTGCCCACCTCATTTCCTCCCCTTGTAGCACTCTCCCCCAGTTCCTTCTTGCCTAGGCCACACTGGTTCTTTATCTGCAAACACACGAAGCTTACTCCTGCCTTAGTGCCTTTGTAATGGCTCTTCTTTCTGGGTGGAATCATCTTTATACCCACATTTTTTCATGGCCAGCTCTTGTGTGTTATTTAGATCTCATGCTTAATTTTATTTCCTCATCACCCAGTTTAAAATATCAGGTTGTTCACTCATACTACACATTGCCTTGTTTTTGTTTATTTTCTTACAGTTCTCATTACTCCCAATACTTTATTTGGTTACTTGGTTATTGTCAGTGTTGGCTACTAGAATGTAAACCTTCTGAAAATTGGACTGTTATCTGGCATGTTCCCCGTTAACCCTGAGTCTTGACCTTTGCATGGTAATACATAGTGGATACTCAGTAGATACTGTCTGATTGAGTCAGTGAAGTTCATTACAACATTATGCACAGCACTCAAATGAGTCCCAGAAGTTCAGTAGCTGAGGTCTGGTGTTTCAAAGAGCCTTTTAAGGGCAGTGCTTCTTCCACTTTTTGTTTGTAGCCCCTCTGCAGTTTTCTCTTGGATTTGGCTTGAGTACACTGGTGGCTGACCTGGGAGATGAAGCTGAATAACAGTACAACCTGCTGTACACAGAAATGCTGTATACCGTGCTGACCTCTGCTTTGTTACTAGATCAGGCCTGTCTCTACTGGAAGAGCTGCCCTCTCAGTTCCTTAGCCTGCCCACACATAGGTTTCTTAAGACCCTTTCCCACCCAGGCACATCTTCCATCCTGCTTCTTTCTCTTGCTCTTCTTTTTTCATCCTTTTCTAAGGACTCCCAGGATACATTTGTTAGCCATCCTTGTATATGTTGATGTCATTTTTCTTTATTCTCAGTGCACAAGAGACTTACATGTTTCATTTATTTTAGGATGGGAGAGCTTGTTTGAAACCACAGTTTCTGAAGAAGAAAATCAGGAAGTAATGAATCAACTCATAGGTGATGGTCCTTTTGACTTCAAGTTGGGAGAAATCTACATAAATGAGGAAAAACTAGAGAATCAACAAGGCAAAAAGAACAGACCTTTGAGGGAAGTCTTAGTTACCATCAAGAAAACCTGTATGAAGGAGAAGAACTTTACAGGTATTGACCTTGGGAAAAATTTTGATCTAAAATTATCACTTATTAGAAAACCCAGAATTGTTTCCAGAGGAAGGAAACCCTGTTCACAGCAGTATTCAGTTCTATTTAAACAGCTGGGAATCAACACAGTGCGTAAGTGTTACAAGTGTAGTATCTGCGGGAAAATCTTCCTCCACAGTTCTTCTCTGAGTAAACATCAGAGAATCCATACTGGAGAGAAGCTCTATAAATGTAAGGAATGTAGGAAAGCTTTTAGCCAAAGCTCATCTCTAACTCAGCACCTGAGAGTTCATACTGGAGAGAAGCCTTATATATGTAGTGAATGTGGAAAAGCCTTCAGTTTCACTACATCTCTCATTGGACATCAGAGAATGCATACTGGAGAGAGACCCTATAAATGTAATGAATGTGGAAAAACATTTAAAGGTAGTTCATCCCTTAATAATCACCAGCGAATTCATACTGGAGAAAAGCCCTATAAGTGTAATGAATGTGGGAGAGCCTTTAGCCAGTGCTCATCTCTTATTCAGCATCATAGAATTCATACTGGAGAGAAACCGTATGAATGTAGTCAGTGTGGGAAAGCCTTTACTTCAATATCGCGGCTAAGTAGACACCATAGAATTCATACTGGAGAGAAACCCTTTAATTGTAATGAGTGTGGAAAAGTATTTAGTTACCACTCAGCTCTTATTATACATCAGAGAATTCACACTGGTGAGAAACCTTACGCCTGTAAAGAATGTGGGAAAGCCTTCAGCCAAAGCTCAGCTCTTATACAACATCAAAGAATTCATACTGGAGAAAAACCTTACAAATGTAATGAATGTGGGAAAGCTTTCTCCTGGATTTCACGGCTTAATATACACAACAGAATCCATACTGGAGAGAAACCATATAACTGTAAGGAATGTGGAAAAGCCTTCAGTTCCCACTCAGCAGTTAATACTCATCGAAAAATTCATACTGGAGAGAAACCTTATAAATGTAATGACTGTGAAAAAGCCTTCAACCAAAGCTCAGCTCTCATTCAGCACCAGAGAATTCATACTGGAGAGAAACCATATAACTGTAAAGTATGTGGGAAAGCCTTTAGACAGAGTTCATCCCTTATGACACATATGAGAATTCATACAGGAGAAAAGCCTTATAAATGTAAAGAATGTGGGAAAGCTTTCAGTCAGAGCTCATCCCTTACAAATCATCAGAGGACTCATACTGGAGAAAAACTATAAGTTAAATGCATGGGGGAAAAACCTTCCAACTGAAGTTAATTCCACATGAAATATCAAAGAATTCATCTTGGGGAGAAAATCATGAAGATTAGTTAATTGTGCATTAAACTTCAGAATTTAGACCTCATCAAACATCAGAGACTTTATGATGCAAGATAACCTTAGGAATATTAGGAAAGCTTCTATAAGAAGTTTTTTTCATATATTCTTAAGTTATTACTGACTATAAAATAGAAAATTTGTCAGATCAAAGGGTTAGTATTTTATTTTCTTTCTAGTGATGTATGAAAACAGCCACCAGCTTTCACAGGCATCACTGGGAAGCATGTTGATTTATGGAAAAGTGCAGCCATAAAATCCAAACTTCAGATTAATCTAGGATTCTATTTTTTTTGAAACTGTAATTGAGTGTTACTCAAGCCAGTTGTACTAAGAAGAATGTGTTGGAAAGGAAATGTAAGCAGGTGACCTGGAGCTACCTCACTGTCACTAAAATTTGTTTTTGTAAGAGTTTAAAAGCAACTTCTGTACTTGGTGGTGGTTAAAACTTTTGAGTTATTTCTCCCCTGCTTCCTAAGCCATTCACCTGAAAATAGAATCACTCTGTAAACCACAGGTGCAAGTCCTGTGAGTTTTCTCCCCAACTATTCCAAACTCTGAATCAGATCTAAAGTCACATGATTTCAAATCACACAAGGCATGGTATTTCACTTGTTTTTCTCATAAGGTGATTACCTTTGCTGTATTAAGTTGAGAATTAGAGGTTGTTTAGATAACTACTGCTTTTGCAAGTTAATTTACTGATAAATGTTGTTAAAAATCATCTTGCAATGTAGCCATAGGGAGTATGACTCTTGGCCCCCAGGTTGTGCCTGCTTCCTTGAGTACTCTGGTTACCAGCCACGAGTAAGGCCCAGGAACAACATGGAACTTGGGTTGTCCTCCTAGGAGGTCAAGTGAACAGGATAACTTTCACTCTTACATTCTACCTTCACCTCCATCAGATGATCCTCTCTCCCTCCCACAGTCTCAGGGCCACTAGACAAAAATTCAGGCTCTAAGTTCAGATGCTTTTTCCTCCAAAAAATGGGCTATGTCCCTTAACAAGTTATTTATCCCAGTAAAGCATTTCTAAAATGTGAACAATAATTTGAGCAAGCTAAAAACAAGTCATACTAAAATTGTTGAGCTTCACAGAAGTTCAGAGGTTAACATCCAGTGTTGCCAATTTTATCAGGAGTAGACAAGCAGTTAAGGACAGGAATACTCATTTCATTTTAAAAACTGTTAGTTTTTTCTATTTGCCAAGGTGCTAAAACAAAACAAAACAAAAATTCCAAAATGTTATTATTTGGAGTGGAGATTAAGCAAAGCAAAAATCGGTGAATTCAGCTTTGCCTCCTGGGACTGATCAGTCTCACTGTTTCAGACTTGTGAGGAACAAACTCTTCTGGGTCATTTAGTACTCTACCCGCAATGTCTCTTTCCCAACAACCATTCTTTTAAATTCTCTAATTACCTAAGGAAAATTCCTAGGAAACACATAACTTCCCTATCTTAGTTTGGAGTGCTATACCAAAATACCAGAGACTGGGTAGCTTATAAACAACAGAAATTTATTTCTTGTGATTATGGCTGGGAAGTCCAAGATCAAGGCACCAGCATGGCTGTATTGTCGTTAACCCTCTTCCTGGTTCATTTCTGGTGACTTCTCACTGTGTGCTCACATGGTGAGGGAGCTGTCAGGGGCCTTTTTTATAAGGTCATTGATCTATTCATGAGGGAGGTACCCTCATGATCATCATCACCCAATGACCCAATTCCTAATACCATCATCACCTTTGGGGTTGAATTTCAACATAAATTTTGAGGGGACACAAACATTCAGACCACAGCATTCCCTAAGTATCAATAGTCCTAAAATCATCAAAAAATTAAATCTAAATAAAATCACACAAAATATTAAGCCTAGTTATTTTTAAGGCGAGGTCTATCAAACTTGACTGTAACAGATTAAGTCTTTTGCAGGATCTTTCAGAGGAGATAATCTATAAGCATGATGATTCTAATATAACCCAGCACCAAAATCAGACAAGGAAAATACAAGACAGAAAAATTGCAGGCCAATATCATCTATCAGCAGAAATGTAAAAATCCTAAACAAAGCGTTAGCAAATGTAAACCAAAGTACCTAAACATAGTTAACACATGATAAATACAGATTTTTCATGGGAATGCATGGGTTATTTTAACATTAGGAAACTTACAGATGCTGTGCACTACCTTAATATTAACAGAAGTCCATATGTTCATCTCAATACATGTAGGAAAAAACCCAAAATTCTCAGTACCTACTCATGATAAAAACTTTTAGCCAAGCAGCAGTAGAAAGGAACTTTCTAACCGGATAAAAAGCTATTTACCAAAAAACCTGCTGAAAAAAATGATAAAAGGTTAGAAGTATTCATGACATGACGAGTATGGGGAAAGAATGAACTACCCAATAATGGTTCTAAGAAGCAGAAATGGTTCATGCACATAGAAAAAAAAAAATGGATGCCTACCCTCACCATATCAAGAGTTATATGATTTTGGAAAAATATGTAAGGAATAACTATGACCACAAGATAGGGAAGAATTTTTTAAATAGGATACAAATAAGCTATATAAAATGTTTATATTATTTGCTCACATTGAAATAAGGAACTTATGCTTATCAAAATATACCAAAAAGGAAAAATCAGACACAAAACAGAAGGAAATCTTTCCACAGCATGCCCAATATGTTTTCTGGAAATTTTGAATAATTTGTATGGATCAATTAAAAAGAAAAACTTAATAGAAAAAAGTGATCTGAATACATGACTACATATTTCACAGAAGAGGAAATACAAATTTCCAAAAACATGAAAAGATGCTTAACTTCATTAGTTTAAAAATGTAAATTAGGACCACAGGCATGATCTTAAAGTACACATGAGCAAATATAAGATGTATGACAATACTGAGTTTTGGAATGTATGTGGAATAACTGTCATTCATACTCTTACTAGTGGGAGTATAGATTGATACAGGTCATGACATCTTGCAAAGTTGAACACCTGCTTGTTGTAATACACAGGCACCTATACATGCTAGATAAATGTTTGCAGATGAGCACCAAGAATTATGTGTAAAGACATTTATACTGATCATAATAGCAAATATTTGGAAGTAGTCTGAATGTCCATTAGTAGGAGAATGGATACATTTTAGAGTATTAACACAGTAAACAGCAATGAAAATTGATGAACCAAAGCTATATACAAAACTTTGATGAATTGTAAAACATGCTGAATTCTAAAGTCATAGGAAACTACCATGTGGTATATCATTTTTTGCAAAATTAAGTTTATACTAAGTGATATGTACATGTGGTGAAGATCATAAAAAACAGCAAGTGATTGGATGAGATGGTATTTTAGTTATTGTCAACCCCCAATGCAGAAGACTGCAAATAAGAAAAAAGAGTTTGTTTGAGGTCCTAAGAATTGCAACTCGAGAGGCACAGATTCTAGCAGCAACTCAAATATGTTCCGAGGGAAATAAAAAATGGCTAGGGTTTATAAAAGCAACAGACAAAAACATCCCAGTAGCATTATATACACGTTATTTTTACAGAACTACGATTGGTGGCATTCAGTCACTTGGGAACAGCAGATTGGTTGCTAAGCTGTGGTCTCTAGGGAGAAAAGAAAACAAGTTCCATTAAAAAAAAAAGTTCCAGATGGTCTCAGGATGGCTGTGTCAAAAGTTTATATTGCATCTGGGGGTGGATGTGTGTAAGTTCTACTTCCTTAATGGCCTCCTGGCTCCATTTTAGATCCCTTTGACATAAGTAACTCCATTTCGTTGTTCATGGTCCACATTATCCACTACTGTGTAACAACTCTCCCCAAAATTTACTGGCTTAAAAAACAAGTTATTAATATCTGTCTTGGTTCCACGTTTGGGCTCAGCTGGGCAATTCTTACTTAGAGTGTCTAATGTGTTTGCGTTCAAGTGGCAGCTGGGGCTAAAGGCACAACTGGGCTTGATACCCAAGGTGGCGGGCCGTTGTTGATGACTGCCAGGTGGGAGCATGGTTGGGCTTCTGTGTGGCTTGGGCTTCTCACAGAAAGGTGGCTTGTTTCTGAGAGGGAGTGTCCCTAGAGCAAGCATTCTGAGAGACCTAGGTAGAAGTGGCAAATATTATAACTCAGTTTTGGAAGTCACAACATTAATTCTGCTGAATATTATTGATCAAAAATGATTCACAGATTTGGCCCAGATTCAAGGGGAGAAGATTATAGAAGGGCATTAATACCAGGGGGCATAGTTCATTGGGTGACCATATTTCGTGACTAGCTACCACATAAACACAAAATTCTGGATGGTAATTACCTCAGGGTGTGAGGCAAGGAAATGACTTGGGAAGGAGCAGAGAGTTCCTCAGCTTGCTTGATGCCTGAAAGAGGCTCCCTTGTCAAGAAGAGGCTGCCCAGGCCAGCTAGAATGATGGCCAGTGTGTATGTTCGTAAAAATTAAGTATAAATTTTTGGTCCAACACTGTACTGGGTGATTTGAGAGAGAATAAAGCAGACATCTTCATGCCTGATCACCCTGGATAAAGTGAACATGTAGTTTAAGATAAAGTTTAAGGAACAAATAGTTTAAGGATAAAGTTTAGGATAAAGTTTAAGATGTAATGACCTCAGATGTTGTACCAAGGGCTATCCCAAAGTGATTAACATTCTTCAGGCCACTGTTAAATTTAAATGTGTCTCATTAACAGAACCATCAACATCTCCCTCCTGTCTGCACCTTCCCCTTCTCATTCATCTCCCTAGATCACCAGAGGAAGAGAATATTGGTTCCTATCACAAGTAAGGAAATGTAGTAAACCAAAACATGTGCATCATAAGAGAACAAGGCAAAGGAGTAACAATCATCATTAAGCTGTCGATAGGTTTTTCTTTGCCTAATTTCTCTTACTCTCAGAGACTTGTTCAGAATCTAGGCAGAAAAGAAAAATGTCCATTTTCATAGCTTCTTAATAGAACATTTTCAAAGCAGCCTGAAAAAGCAAAATATACTTTAATTTTTGTGATAATTGACATGCCTGATATATTTACAGTGTTCAAAGTGATTAAATTATTTAAAATATTCATTCATTTTTTCAAGCGCTTTGGGTTGCATTATCAAACAGATGTTTTCTCATGAAGAAATCTGTGAAATGAATAGATCATTTTATTTCTCAGCTGTCGCTCCATTGAATTTGTCAAATGTTTCCTCATGATTAGATTTTGCTTTTTGGTAAGAAAGTCACCAAAGTAATATTGTATTCGTCTCAGTACATTATATTATCACATTAGGAGTCTTGTGATGTTGAGTTAACCTATTCCTGGGAAATTTAACATTGCTCTGTTGGTTAAGGTGGTATCTGCCTAATTTCCCACTGTAAAGTTACCGTTTTTCTCATCGTAATCTTTAGTATCTTGAGAGGAAATCCTAGAGTGTATGCATATATATTTTTACTGGTCAGACTCCCCTTCACTAGTTTTAGCATCTATTGATGGCACTTGCTGTAATCAATTGTTATTATAATGGTTTCCAAATGGAAATTTTCTGATTCCATCATTCCTTCTACACTTATTAATTGGCTTTCTACTTTAGGGAAGAGTTTTATCTTCTATTTGTTTCTATGACTCTGGAAGCACAGTTTCTTATTTTATTCAATGGACCTGTAATCTGCTAATATCATTATTTATTTTGAGGCTGAAATTGTCGCAGACTTGGCCTCTGAGATTCCCTGCAAGCTGGTATCTGTGTCCTTTCTGTCACAACAAGCTTGGAATTGTGTACAAGATTTGTAATTCAAGTACACCTACTTCTTTCTGTGTAGCAAAGTATGATTTATTAACTAGATGACTTGAGGGTTGGGGAGAAGAATTGTGGGGTCAAAAATAAGTGGGGGGATTTTCTCTTTTTCTTCTGCAGTATCTTATATTTCCTCCTCTTGCTACTTTCCCCCTTGAAACATGGTTTCCACACCTTTATTTTCTGTTAACAATCTTCCCCCGAAGCATTACCTTCCCACTAATGCCTCCTTGCATCCTGCATGTACTTGAAAAATTTTTTGTAAAATATTTATAGCTTAAAATGTATCATTTAACCATTTTAAAGTGTACAGTAGCATTGAGTGCGTTCACAATGTGGGTGTAACCATCACCAAAATCTATTTCTAGAACTTTTTCATCATCTCAAACAGAAACTCTGTACTCATTAAGGAGTAACTCTCCATTTTCCCCTTCCCCCAGCCCTTGGTAACCTCTATTCAACGTTCTGTCTCCAAGAATTTGCCTTTTCTAGCTAGTTCATATAAGTGGAATCATACAATATATTTCTTTTTGTGTTTGGCTTATTTCACTTAGGGTAATGTCTTAAAGTTTCATCCACGTTGTAGCATGTTATCAGAATTTCCTTCCTTTTTTTAAGGCTGAATAAAATTCCATTGTATGTATAGACCACATTTTGTTTATCCATTCATCTGTCAATGGACATTTGAATTGCTTCCACCTTTTGGCTATTGTAAATAATGCTGCCATGAACACTGGCATACAAGTATCTGTTTGACTCTGTTTGCTTTCAATTACTTTCCCTATAGTTTTGCCTTTATAGAGTATCGTATGTCTGGCTGCTTTTTCTTAGGCTAGTACATTTGAGATTCCCCCATGTTGTTGTATCAGTATTTTGCACCTTTTAATTGCTGGGTGGTATTCCATTATATGAATGTACCACAGTTTGTTTATCCATTCTCCACTTGAGGAACATTTGGGTTATTTCCGATTTTTGGAAGTTATGAATAAAGCTGCTACAAACAATTGCATACAGGTTTTTGTGTGAACATTAAGTTTCTCCTCAGGTAAATACCTAAGAGTGTGGGATTGCATCGTCATTTCAGAAGTGGATATTAACCTTTATAAGACACTGTCAAACTGTTTTCCACAGCGGCTGCAGCATTTTACATTCTCATCAGCAATGTACAAGGGTTCTAGTTTGAATGTGGATTCTTCTACATCTTCACCAACACTTGTTAACACTTGCTATTTTTTTTTTTTTTTTTATATACTAGCCATTCTAACAGGTGTGAAGTGGTATCTCATTGTGGTTATGATTTGTGTTCCTCTAATGACTAGGGATATTGAGCATCTTTTAATATGCTTATTGGCCATTTGTATATCTTATGTGGAGAGCTGTCTATTTGAAACCTTAGCCCATTTTTGTTTTTTCGTTTTTTTAACCATTTAATTATTTAAATTAATTAATTAATTAATTATGACTGTGCTGGGTCTTAGTTGCGGCACACAGGATCTTCGTTGCAGCATGCAGGATATTTTTTAGTTGCAGCATGTGGTCTTCTTAGTTGCGGCATGCAAACTCTTAGTTGCAGCATGCATGCGGGATCTAGTTCCCTGACCAGGGATGGAACCCAGGCCCCCTGCATTAGGAGCGCAGAGTCTTACCCACTGGACCACCAGGGAAGTCCCCGGCCCATTTTTGAATTGCATTGTTTTGTTGTTGTTGTTATTGAGCTATGGAAGTTGTTTATATATCCTGCATGTACTTTTAAGCACTTACTTATATGTAGTTCTCTTATATACCGTAAACTTTTGCATATTTTCACACATAGGCTGTACTTTCTCTTTCTGGTAGTGGTTTTATATCAATTTTAGGAACACCACTACCTCTTCTCTTTTCTGTTGCATATCCTTTATTGTTTTTTTAAAGGATATGATGGGAGTTTTAGATTATGCCACCATCGCTACCTCACCTCCAAGAATTACCTGAAGAAACATTTTTGTTATCCAATTTCCACAGAATTTCTACCTGATTTTTATTTCTCTTTATTCCAACAATATCCTTTAAGTGCTTATTATGTGCCATATCCAAAAAAGTTTGGTGTTTCTGTAACAGAGCAAACCCTTGTCATGCCTGTGGCAAGAAGTCTAAAAGCTGCCAGTGCTCCAACATTTGCTTTGTGATCTCTGCTTCAGTAGCAAGATATGGGCAAAGGAAAACAAGCTAGCAAAGCTTAAGTTTCTTTCAAGCAAATAGATTATACACAATAAAAAATTGTAGGTTTTCATGACTCACCCCGTAAAAGTTGTGATGGAAAGACCAGGATAGAATTACACCTTGGATTCCTGTTTTTCAATACAATCCAGCCTGCACATTTCTTCACTTAGGTCAGTGGGATTATTTTTTCTAAATAAATATTTGCAATCATTCTTAAATGTGTTTGTACAAAAATCGTTTAAACTTCTAAGAGTTCATACAGGACAGGAAGATATAAATAACTTATTGCATGTTTCTATCACTCAGGTTTGCAGTAGTATCTGGATGGCATTTTAAACAATATACACCCTTGTGTCCCCCCAATCTAGCCAGTCCATCAGCCTCAATTCCACGTGTACACAGGGATGGATGTTGTTAAGCTCATCAGCTGATTAAGAGAATAAGATGGAAGAGGAGCTGTAATTTAATTTTAAACACTATGCGTATACTTCAATTTAGCCTTTCAAATTTTGAATAGTTGGGAACAATTCCCATTTTTCCCTTTTTAAAATTATTCTTTTTATTTCCCCATTGTACAGAAAAGGAAGGGAAGAAGGGAGGAAGGGAGGGAGGAAGGAAGGGAAAAAATAGTCCACCTTCAGTTACACCACAATGGACCCAAGGAACCTGCTAGGTCAGGATATTGGGTTTCTTACTATTTCATGGATATCGTATGCAGTGCAGACATTTTTTCAAACAAAGTAGATGGTCATTTCTTTTAAAAGAATAA
Organism: Balaenoptera musculus; assembly: GCF_009873245.2. Classification (NCBI taxonomy): domain Eukaryota; kingdom Metazoa; phylum Chordata; class Mammalia; order Artiodactyla; family Balaenopteridae; genus Balaenoptera; species Balaenoptera musculus. The sequence goes on along the minus strand of NC_045787.1, from coordinate 153,207,027 downwards.
AGTACATTAGAAAGAGAAAGTGGAAGGATAGTCACTTTATAAATTGGATTCTGTAAGCTTGGAAGATAAATTTGAAGATTCCTCCCAGAAAATGGAGGAAAGGACAAAGAATTAAATGTGAGGTTTGCACACTGTCATGAAAGCCAGACATCAAGAATAACAGTTTAATATGTTGCCAATGAAGAAAGCAGAAAAAAATAGAACAGAATCTTATCCTTTCTTTGTGTCCCAGACAATAATAATGGAAAAAACCAATTGCTAGATACAGGGGGAAAAAATAGAAATACTTAAAGATACAGGAAATAAAGGGGGGGGGGATTTATAAAAGTCAATGTAGAGAAATAAATAAACAGAAGAAGATTACCTACAAGAGAAGAAAAATCAAATTGGCCTCAGATATCTCCAGAAAACTAAGTAAAAGAGGCCCATGGAATAACTGAGAGGACGCAGATAAAAACTAGGCTGTGGGCTTCCCTGGTGGCGCAGTGGTTGAGAATCTGCCTGCCAATGCAGGGGACACGGGTTCGAGCCCTGGTCTGGGAAGATCCCACATGCCACGGAGCAACTAGGCCCGTTAGCCACAATTACTGAGCATGCGCGTCTGGAGCCTGTGCTCCGCAACAAGAGAGGCCGCGATAATGACAGGCCCGCGCACCACGATGAAGAGTGGCCCCCACTTGCCGCAACTAGAGAAAGCCCTCGCACAGAAACGAAGACCCAACACAGCCATAAATAAATAAATAAATAAATAAAACCCAAAAAGTTTAAAAAAAAATCATTAAAATAAAAAAAAAAAAAGTTCTTAGTTCTTCAGCCAGTTGAATAGGATTTTTCTCATACCTGCAGCAGAAATCTTTAAAAAAAAAAAAAAAAAAAAACTAGGCTGTGACAATGTGAAAAAAACCCAGAAATGTCAAGACCAAAAGAGAAAATTGAGGAAGTGATGGTATAGACATGGTCAATAGAGAAACAGATTAAATATAAATTTAATTACAAATAAATATAAATTATAAAACTCAAGGAAATTGCCAAAATTCATAGTTGAGAGAGAAAATGGAATATGGAAGTACTAAAATTAGATAGGCCTGTTAGCTCATATTTTTAAAAATTTTAAATGTGACAGAAAATAAAATTGCATTTGGTTTAAAGTATAAAGTGTAAGAAATTAATAAACAGAAACCTCAATTAAATAGAAATGGGAGACTAGAAGGGGGTGCTCTCACCCCTACAACAGGAAGAGCCCAACAGGAAAAGGAAAGACTTCCCCTTCTTTCCTGGAAGGAACTCAGCCAATGAGAGTCTGTCAGGACTCAGCCAATGAAAAAGCCATGGACTCTTTCTTTATAGCCCTCTCAACTTCGTTTTCCCCTCTATAAAAAAGTTCTCCTCTCCATTTTTGCTGTGGACTTGCACAACCATGTTTACAGATCCCAAATTGCAATTCTTTGCTAATCCTGAATAAACACATTTTTGCTGGAGAAAAAACTGGCAGTCTATTTGTTTTAGGTCAACAAAAGGAAGTCAAGAGATAAGCTAATTCTTAATTTTTATAACCAGAAAAACAGAACATAAAGAATATTTTTTTTAAAGTGTAATATTACCAGGACTATTTAAAAGGAATATATATAATTCATAGTTGAAAAACATTATATTCCAATGTTCTTAACATCCTCATCTTTTCCATATTTTGAATTTTTACTTTTTCCAACCACTTCTCATAACTTCTACTCAGTCCAAACTGCTGTTTTCTCTCACAGATTTACCACAATAGCCTTCTAACTAGTCCTAGTCTCTCTACTTCTTCCTTTGAACTTTTAGTTTATTCTCAGCACAGCAGTCAGCATGATCACTAAAAAAAATGGACATAAGAGTATGTCTCTCCAGTGCCCAGGGCATTCTCTTGAGAGTAAAATCCAGTGACATAATGACAAATAAGAGCCTGTAAATTCTAGTCCTCTTGCCGCTGATCCCCTATTTCTCTTTCCCTCCTTATTTCTGTTTTCCTTATTGTTCCTTGAACAGGCCAGGCATGCTCCCACCTCAGGGCATCTGCTTGTTAGTCTATCAGAAAGCCTTACCCCAGATATTTAGCTTGGCTCACTTCTCATCTTCTGCAGGTCCTTCTTCAAATGTCACCTTGCTGGTCAAATGTTTCGTAATCACTTTGTGTAAAATTGTAAAATTCCTCTCCCACCAAGGTTCCTATTCCCCTTTCTTGTTCTTGTTAGTACTCATCACTTTCCAAACACATACTATTTATTTATTTATTTATTTACTTTATTGACGTATAGTTGATTTACAATGTTGTGTTAGTTTCTGGTGTACAGCAAAGTGATTCAGCTATGCAGCTATACATATTCTTTTTCAGATTATTTTCCCTTATAGTTTATTACACAATATTGAATATAGTTCCCTGTGTTATACAGTAGGACCTTGTTGTTTATTTTATATATAGTAGTTTGTATCTGCTAATCCCAAACTTCTAATTTATCCCTCCTCCACCCCTTTTCCCTTTGGTAACCATAAATTTGTTTTCTGTGTCTGTGAATCTCTTTCTGTTTTGTAAATAAATTCATTTGTATCATTTTTTAGATTCCACATATAAATGATATCATATGGTATTTGTTTTTCTCTGCCTGACTTACTTCACTTAGTATAATAATCTCTAGGTCTATCCATGTTGCTGCAAATGGCATTATTTCATTCTTTTTTGTGGCTGAGTTATTTTTGTTATTATTTTTCTTCTTTCTCTGCCATGAGAATTTAAGCTGCATGAATGCAGAGGTTTTGCCAGGTTTATTTACTGGTCTATTTCTAGCACCTACAACAATGCCAGGCGCAAGACAGGTGTTAAATATACTTTTCTTTGTTCAATGAATGAATAATGGAATCATACAACAGTGAAAATGAAGTTTTCATACATCAAGATAGGTGAACCTAATAAGTGTTCATGTTGAGCATGTAAGTCACAGAGGAACATATAGCAGATTCTGTTTATATAAATATCAAACACCTTGCAAAAGTAAACACTAACTGTTTTAGGGACATATACATATTGAGACAGACTGGGACTGGGACCTTTTGCTGTAGCGCTGCAATGCTTGCACCTGGACACACCTCTCATCCAGCAACAAAATACAAAGAAACTATATGGGACTAAAAATAACTGCTTGCATGTGCAGTTGGAACAAATTCTGGACAAAAGATATAAAGAGACCAAAAAACCCAACTGCCACTTTTGAAGAGCCCAGAGCAAAAGCAGGGTACTGCCCATGTCCCCTGCACACAACACCATCTAAGGGGTGGGCAAACCACCTAAGCCACCCCTCCCGCTGGATCCCTGGACACACCCCTACCCTCACCCCATATAACGAACAAGCTACCCCTCCCCCCACCCAGGAAGTGAGCAAGGAAACCTGTTACTTGTTCTTGCTCTCCCCTGCTGCAGCAGGGGCCCCAATAAAGCCTTGCCTGAATTTCTTGTCTGGCCTTTTGTCAATTTCTATTGGTTGGGGAAGGCCAAGAACCCTGGTTTGTATCAATATGACCTACTACTCATCAGGCTAATGAAGGGAATGTTTAACAAAATTTAGAAAAATGGGGAGCATCATGGACAAGTCTTCCAAAATTCTGATCAAGTTCTCTTTTGTAAGCAGAGTGTTGGGTATGTGGGTGTTAATTTTATTATTCTTAAACGTACCTATACATACACTATCCGCTGGGTACACATTAAAATAATTTAAAATAATCAAAACTAGCTGGTGAGAGCTACGACGCACTGATCTTAAAGGCGTCAAAATTCAGGGTTTTTATTCAAATAATTTTTGCCTGCCTAACAAAACAAGTCAGCATGCTGATTTAGGCAACGAGCACTTGGAGGAGACCAACCCCCTCATTCGTCCCGTGAACGCTCCCTCGCAAAGCGGCCCCTGCGGACAGAGTGGGACCGAGAGCTCCCCAGAGCCGAGAACTTTCACCTCTCGGAAGTGGCCGGCGCCAGCGGCGCCCCCTGGGAAGTGTAGTCGGCGCGGGGCCAGAGGCATGCCGGGAGTCGTAGTTCTCCTGGGTTCGCGGGGCGGTGGGGACGGCTCGCGGCCTTTCTGGGGCTTTTGGGGCGGGTGATCACGGCACTGCTAGGGCACCGTGCCTGGGACTGAGAATCTCCCGGTTGCCTCTTTCGGGTGGCGGTCGGAGCCAGCGCCTGTGACCGTCTGGGCTGGCAAGTGTGCGGGCCGGGCGGGGACGCGCGCGGGGGCACCAGGGAGACGCCACGGGCGGGTGGGTCTGGAGGCTGTCTACAAGGCCCGAGCCACGGTGCTTCGAGGGCGTCGCTCCCTCCCTCCCCACCCCGCTACCCCACAGACTCGCGGGGAGGGAGCGCCCCTTCCAGGTGAGCTGGGGCGGGCCCGGGACTGCTGTCAGTGGGGGTCTTTTGTGGCTGGCTTTTCTGAGACTTATAAATGAAACAGACAATGAAAACAATAGCTAATGCCTGTGGAGACTTTATGTGTGCCAGGCACTAGTCTGGCGCCTTGGATGAATTAACTCATTTCATCCTCAGATAACAGGTAGGTCCCCGTTTTACAGATGAAGAAAATGAGGCACAGAGTGAACAGATAATTTGCTACATTTAATTGGGGCCTTGGACTCGGACCATGATCACTTTTTGCCTCTACTACTTACCAGTTTTGTTTCTTTGGACAAGTCACTAGACTCCCTGGTTCCCAGTCTTCCTCACATCCGTAATACGGAGTAGCAATACTTTTTAGAGCCGTTGTGAGGATTAAATAATACATGTAAAGCATGCAAGATTCCTGGTGGGCAGAAGATGTGCATCATAGAGTAACTATGATACTTGTACAGCAGCTTCCATCCCCTGGCTGAGTTTACACAGCATACTCAGCTTGTTGAGCTTTCATGCCAGGTGCTATACCTGTAGAACCCGCTGCAAACTTAGGCGGCCAATGTAGGCAGCTGTGGCCACGGCTCTTCTCTGACAGTTGTCTGGCTGCTCCTCTTACCTTGCTTTCCCTGTTGGGGTTTGTATATGAAGAGCAAAGGACTATTTGGAGCTGTGGATGCTGCAAGAGGTGGCACCTGTGGAATTTGTGTTTAGGAGTGGCAACCAATATGGCGTGCATTGTGTGAGAGTTCCCGAGGAAGAACACAGCACTCCAGGAAGGAGCCACTCAGGAGCGCCTGCGTTGGTCATTCCGCAGAGAAAGAGAGGGCACATGTGGGCAAGTTCCTTTATTGTGGTTTCTTCAGGAAGGAAAGGGTGAGGCAGGGCAAATGGGCTTAGGATTGGCTAGCTATGTTTGAAAGTGGGAGCCCAGGAATCTCACGCTTGCTGTGACTGTCTGAGTGTGTAGTTTAAAGCTATCTTAAGGACTCCAGAAATCTGTGGTGAGTCACAATTTGCTCAGATGTAGCTAATAGATCCCAGATGGATGTTAAAGCATCAGTTTATGGAAATTAGAAGTATGGTTAATACAAGGAGGAGGTGGAGGTCGGCAAATTGTCTTAGAACTTCATTGGCTTAGTAGGCACACACTTGGTCTGCATCATTTATGTGGGGTGGCTTTGTAGGGACCTGATGGACATTATGGGTGGTTGTAACTTCCTTTCTCCAAGCCATCCCTTGACACCAGAGTTCTTCACAGGACCTTTTTCTCTCTGCAGACCTACCTTGTCAAGCACTCTGCTCTCCCTTGACAGGAAAACTAAGAAGGAAAGAATGGCTGTGGATTTGCTGCCTGCTCAGATGACAGTAAGTAAATTTTGTCTTTTTAATGAATTGCCTTCTGTGTTCAGAGATGGTGGACATATTTCCATTCTTTGTCCAGGTACTTTGCTTTCCAGTGAAAACTATTGAGAATCCAGAGCCTGATAGGTTTTTCCCATGGTCCTGGCCTTATCAAGGGGTTGCTGAGGAATGCGCATCCTCTGTCCCCAGACAGAGGTCACTCTTAATTCACCCCAAAGTCACTTCATGACCAAAGACTGAGTCAGCTCTGAACATAGGCTTCCAGATAGGATAAGTGCTTGGTGAGGAGTGTGGAGTATTAGGGAGTCTTTATCTTCACAGATGATATAGTGTCCCTTGGAGCAAAGCCATGGAAGGGCCAAAAGAGACACCCTCAACAGATATTTATTGAGCATGACAACGTACAGGATACTGTGTAGGGCACTGGGGGTACAAAGAGGAAAGTTGTTATTTCTGTCTTCAGGGAGTTTTTGGTCCTGATCTTAGGAATGAATGTCCAAGAAGATTCAGGGAAGAGATTCAAGAAGTGGAGTTATTTTGAGCTAATACTAAAGGTCAGGACTGATACCTGATGGGCATCACAGAAGGAGTTCAACGTGGCCTGGGCTCTGAGACTGGCACTGGGGAGGACAGAGGGCTCCCTCTTTCTTGGGGGTTCCTCTGTCTAGTGCAACCGTGATGCTAAACCGTCCAAATGTCCCTCTCGTCTATCTGACTGATGCCTCTATCTCCTTCTATGATTGTTTTTTCCCTGCTATTGCAGACTCCCCTCCTGGGCTCTTGTTTTTTTGGTCTTCCCCTTTTGAGATCTGTTTTCATTACTTAACCCTCACTTTTCTGAGGATCTTTCTCAAATCTCTCTCCCCAGGCCTGAACTTTTTCCTAAAGATCCAGTCTGTCATTCCCAAGCTCTTATGCAATATTTCCACATGGAAGTCCCGTCTTGCCCCCAATACCAGCTTCCTTTCCTTCTGTTTGTCTCTGGCTGCTTTTCTAAAACGTAGTGGTAGCCCACAGGTTAAAAATGTGGACTCTGGAAGTTGATTTTATGAGTTCACATTCAGGCTAGAGATGTGACTGGGCAAGTTATTTTCTCCCCCTGTGCCTCATTTCCTCATTTGTAAGTGTGGTTAGTAATACACATGCCTCATTTAATCCTTACAAGAGGACTGCTAATATCTGCATTTTACACATGAGGAAACTGAGGCACAGAGAAGCAAGTAACTTAATCAAGGTAGTACAGCTGGCTTTTGAACCCTGACAAAACAGTCTATACAGTTAACATGCTCTAAGAAAGTATATGTAAGGTGCTAAGAACAGCTCACAGTACATATTAAATCTCAGTAAATGCTGGCTGTCACTACCATTAGTAACAGCAGCAGCAGCATTATTTTAGGACCTGCCAAATTTGGTACATATCTCCTCACTAGGCTAGACTTTACTTTGATTCTTTAATTACAAGAAGATGGGTGTTTCAGGAAACCAAAATATAAAACCAGCAAAATGCAGTGCAAAGCAAAACCCAGCTTTCACTGTCTGAGCTTTCCCATACTCCCAAGCTGGAGAGACTGACTTGATTTTAGCTAAAGGAAGATGTAGAGAAGTATGTTTGCAACTCAGAGCCGGTTTTTGTGGACCACTAATTCAGTATCTAACCCTTTTGATTAAGTCTCTTAGAGACCCCGAGGTGACCCAATCACAGGTCTCATTACCCCATTTGAATCAGTTCAGTGGTAATATTCAATATCAACTTCTTTCCTCATTAACAGTCCTCAGAGGTGAATTTCTCTCTGCTGTCTGTTAGAAAAATCAAATAGCAAATAAACAATTTTTGGAAAAAATAGGATATTTGCAGATTTTATAAATATTCCTTATACTCTTCTATTTCCATGCAGCATATAATTTATCTTGTGGGGAAAAGATACATAGGACTTGGTGTTTATTGATTTATAGTCATAGTTTGTCAATTAACTTTTTTTTTGCAGTAAATCAGTATTTGTTTTTGTGATTGTCACTATTTTTTTTTAAATTATTTTTTTAGGATAGTTTTAGATTTAGAGAAAAATTGCAAAGATAGTACCATAATTACTGTATACCCTGCACCCAGTTTTCCCTATTACTAACATCTTCCATTATTATGAAACATTTGTTGTAATTAATGAGCCAGTATTGATATACTATCATTAACTAAAGTCCATACTTTATTCAGATTTCTTTAGTTTTTATCTAAAGTCCTTTTTCTGTTGCAGGATCCCATCCAGGATACCATATTATGTTTAGCTGTCATGTTTCCTTAGGCTCCTCCTGGCTCTCAGTTTCTCAGCCTTTCCTCATTTTTGATGACCATAACAGTTTTGAGGAGTATTGGTTAGATGTTCTGTAGAATGTTCCTCTATTGTGATTTGTCTGATGTTTTTCTAAATGTTAGGCTGAAGTGATAGGTTTTGGGGAGGAAGACCGCAGAGGTAAAGTGTAATTCTCATCAGATCATCAAAGCTACATATTAAATAACATGACTCATCACTGTTGATATTGACCTGATCACCTGACTGAAGTGTGTTTGCCAGGTTTCTCCACGGTAAACTTCCTCTCTTTTTCCATCTTCCCACACTGTCCTCTTTGGAAAGAAGTCACTATGTGCAGCCCACAGGTAGGGAGTAGAGAGTTACGCTCCATCTCCTTGAGGGCAGAGAATCTACATAAATTATTTGGAATTCTAAATGGAGGATTGTTGCTTCTCCCCCATTTATATCAGTATAAACTCACAGATGCTTATTTTATATTTTGGGTTATAATCTAGTACTGCTTTATTTTGTTGCTCAAATTGTTCCGTCTTTGGCCAGTGGGAGCTCTTTCGGTTTGTTCCTCTGTCCCTTGGACATACCCCTATCACTGTGTAGTTTTTTGTTTTGGTTTTGGAGTACTTCCTTACTTTTGGTACTGTAAGGTGCTCTAGGCTTATTTTGTGTATTCCCTGGCCCAGTACTAGAATCATCTATTTCTCTAGTAGCCTTGGTTTCTTTTCTTGGAGAATCGTATTAGAAAGCAAGATCTGGGCCTTAGGTTTACTCATTGCTACTGGGGTGTCTTTGCTTTTAGATCCTCTCAGCTGACAGAGCAAGGGAATATATGTATATACTAACCTCTGTGTGTGTGTATAGATATTTCTATATGTAACCGTGTGTGTGTATGTGTGTGTGTATATTTCTATATGTAACCACTTGTGTCTGTGTTAAGCTACATATTAGTTCATACTAATGTCTCCAACTCTAATTTATTACCACACGGATCTTTCTAGCCTGCTCCCCTTCCTTACCTATAACCTGCCATTCCAACAACAGTGAGAAACCTAGCTCCCACCATCTGCCATCCTTTGACTTTAACCATTCAGTTCCAGTCTGCATGTGTAGTAGTATCTGAATTGTTAATCCACACTGCCCAGAAAACTACTTTATTAACCAGAGTACAGTACTTATGTGCAGTTCCTTTTGTCTTACAGACTCCACTCATTTCCAAAGTTAGTAAGGTCAGCACCTTTTCCACCATCTCCTTCATTGGTTTTTGTCATACATTTGTATTATATTTAGATCATTGTGTCAGATTCTGTGTTCCATTCTGGGACCCCCCAACATCCTAAATGATTTTTTTAAATTTGCATACATTAAGTTTAACTCTTTGTGTTGTAAACTTCTATGAGTTTTCAAAAATGCCTTGTGTCATGTATCCATCATTACAATATCATACAGAATAGTTTCACTAAAAATTTCCCTTTGCTTCACCTATTCAACCATCTTCCCCTGCCCCACTCCAAACTTCTGGCAACCGCAAATCTTCGTACTGTCTCTACATATCAGTAATACTTCTTTTTTATTTTAAATTAATGGTTGTCCTGCAGTTTGCAATATAAATTACCACTAATCTAAGTCTACCTTTGAATAATACTATATTACTTCCTAGGTATTACAAATACCTTGTAATAGAGTAATCCCAATTCCTCCCACCCATCCCTTATGGCGTTACTATCAGTCATTTTACTCATCATATGTTATAATCACCCAATTCATTGTTATTATTACTTTAAGCAAACAGTTATCTTTTAGATCGACTAAGAATAAGAAAATACCTTGACTTATTTCTTCTTTGTCACTCTTCCTTAATGTAGCTTCACATTTCTGACCTGCATTATTTTCTTTTCTCCCTGAAGAACTTGGTTCTTCATTTTCTTGCATGGCAGGTCTGCTGGTAATGAAGTTTTTGCTTGTTTGAGAAAGTTTATTTCTCATCCTTTTTGAATTCCTTGAATATGGAATTGTAGATTGGCATTTTCTTTAAATATTTTAAATATTTCTCTTCTTATTTGTGTGGTTTCTAATGAGAAAATCCACTGTAATTCTTATCCTTGTTCCTGTATGGGTAAACATGTGTTTTCTCCTTATCTTTGGTTTTTGGCATTTGAATATGATATGCTTAGGTGTGCATTTTTGGTATTTATCCTTTTTGGCATTCTCTGGACTTCCTGGATCTGTGGTTTGGTGTCTGTCACTAATTTTGGAAAATTCTCAGCCATTATTATTTCAAATATTCCTTTTATTTTATTCTCTTTTTCTTCTCCTCCTGGTATTCTAATAATCAAGTAATTTTAAATGATCAAATTTAAATGTATTTTTAACATGGGAGGATATATATGATATATCAATAAGGAACTTAAGGGCATGAAACAATAATCATTTATTATTTTTCACAGTTTCCCTGGGTCAGGAATGCAGACAGGCAGCAGAGACAACTTATCTCTCCTGTACAAAGCCTGGGGTCTCAGCTGAAAGACTCAAAGGTTAGAGGCTAGAATCATCTGAAGTGTCTTTCACTCACATGTATAGTAGTTGATGCCAGCTCCTGGCTGAGATCTTAGCTAGGGCTGTTGGATTAAACATCCACTTGTAGTCCCTTTGTGTGTCTTGGGCTTACAGTATGGTGGCCAGATTCCAAAGGTGAACATCAAGTGAGCCAGGTGGAAAGCATATTCTTTCCTCGGAAGTCACATAACATTACTTCCACTGATTCTCCTGGTCACGGCACCTAGAATCCCCTGCACAGATTGAAAGGAAGGAAACATAGACCTCATTTCTTGGTGGGAGAAGTGTCAGTGTCACATTATAGAAAAACATGTGATATGGGAGGTATATTGGTGAGGTCATCTTGGGAAAGTACAATCTGCCACATCTGTCAGAATTAAAAATGCACATATACTTTGAGCCAATAGTTCAACCTCTACCAGTTTATCTTATAAATATAGATGTACACATACCCAGAGATATCTGCATGAGAATGGTCATTGTGCATTGTATGTGACAGCAAAAAACAGAAACCATCTAAATACCCATCAATTAAGGAAATGGTAAAAAAGTTTTGGTATCTGTACAATGGCATATATCACGTAGTTGTTAAAAACAATAAGGTTTGTATATGCAGATGTGGCAAGATCTGTAAGATACAAGTTAAACATTCAGAATTTTTCCATTAAAAATAAGAATACATATGTGTATTTGCACAAAACATTTCTGGAAAGAAAGGAGAAAAACTTGATACCAGTTACCTATAGGATGGAGCTGCTAACATATCACTGTGTGCTCTTTTGTGCTCTTCATATTCTTTAGCATGTGTCTGTTTTCCTCTTGTTTAAATAAATGGCCAAAAGAACACATGGATGTGCAATTGGATATGAATTTTGTAATATGTTCTTAAAACATGAATACAACCTGTCTGTAATAGGATTTAGTGTGATATATATTTTGTTCTTTTTGTTTTCAGTTTTTTTTCAGATTTTTCTGAAGTGTTTATGTTTAATCTGTGTACTTTTTTAAAAGCTAATGAAATTTAAAAAGAAAAAGAATGACATCTTGGTGGGAGTGTTCTAAGGCCCGGGGAAATGGGACTGGAAGTAAAGATAGAATATGGGGTTGCCATGAGTATTTTGCTTACAGCAGCAAGAAGCCTGCTTAGGCTGCTGTAACAAAATGTCACAGGCTTAAGCAAAAGAAATTTATTTTCTCACAGTCCTAGAGGCTACAAGTCTAAGATCAAGATGTTGGCAGGTTTGGTTTCTTCTGAGGCGTGTCTGCTTGGCTTGTAGAAGGCCGCATTCTCACTGTGTCCTCACATGGTCTTACCTCTGTGCATGTGCCTGTCTGTGTCCTAATCTCCTCTTATAAGGACACCAGACATACTGAATTAGGGCCCAATCTAAAGACCATCTTTTAACTTAATTACCTCTTTAAAGACCTTAACTCCATATTCTGAGGGTACTAGAGGTTAGGACTTAAACATATGAATTGGGTGGGAGGGACATAATTCAGCTCATAATTAAGCCCTTTCATTGGGTCCTATAGAAAGATTGCTTTTCCTACCATCCCATTCATTCTTTCAATTCAAACATATTTGACATAGTTCTCTGGCCTCTCTCTGTAAGGCCTTTCCTGTGATCTCTGGATTATAGAGTGCATGGTCCGTAAGCCTAATAAAGGCTAGGCTGAGGCAGAATCTCTGAGCCCATGGCGGACCGTGGTTCCAAACACCCAGGTCACCTGTTCTAGTCCCAGCAGAGCTAAGCAGCTCTTCTCAAGGAGGCCATGACCCAGAACTAGAAATGTAAGTAAATAGAGAGTTAGCATACAGCAGATATATATATTTTTAAAATTTATTAATTTATTAATTTATTTTATTTTTGGCCATGTTGGGTCTTTGTTTCTGTGCGAGGTCCTTCTCTAGTTGCGGCAAGCGGGGGCCACTCTTCATCGCAGTGCGCGGTCCTCTCACTATCGCTCACGGCCTCTCTTATTGTGGAGCACAGGCTCCAGACACGCAGGCTCAGTAGTTGTGGCTCACGGGCTTAGTTGCTCCTTGGCATGTGGGATCTTCCCGGACCAGGGCTCGAACCCGTGTCCCCTGCATTGGCAGGCAGATTCTCAACCACTGCGCCACCAGGGAAGCCCTAGCAGATATTTTTTGACTGCATAACATCTAAACCATATTCCTGTGTTTGGAGAATTCTTCTCTTTTTCCGTCTTAGTAGGAAAGAGAGACCACTTCACATTCGAGAGGTTAAAATGACCATATACTTGATTTTCCAGCTTCCCTTATACATCAAGTACAGGTGTGTGATCCAAGTTTGGTCATTTAGTTGTACTCACCCTGGACTTTGAGTCAGAAGCTAGGAATGTAAAGGAATAGGAACAATGTAGAGTGCACTCTGGTGGTTGTGGTGGCAGCACTAACATTGAGTTTGTAGAGGAAGGAGGAGGAGGAGCTCAGCAAAAGTAGAGTCTGTCTACTGGGTGTGGGAGTGGTGGTAAGGCTGTACCATCCACTTTTCAATAGCAATAGTGTTCTCACAAGTCTGGTTTTCTAGTGTGATCCTGACTGTAGTCCAGAATGTTGCCTGGCCTCCGTGGTTTATGCTCATTTTCCAAGCCTAGTTCTGTAACTATCAATGCTTTGGTAGCTCCCCTGTCCATTTTCTTTGTACATGAGCCAAAGTCCATTTCTGTTGCTTGAAACCGAAGAAACTTGACAGATATACTTCTTATGAAGCTACCTGCTGAAACCCAGAGTTTTATTTTACATCTTTAAAATACAGCTTAGATTACCAGTGTTTCTTTTTTTTAAAATTACTTACTTACTTACTTACTTACTTAATTTTTGGCTGCGTTGGGTCTTCATTGCTGCACGCAGGCTTTTCTCTAGTTACGGTGAGTGGGGGCTACTCTTCATTGCGGTGCGCGGGCTTCTCGTTGCGGGGGCTTCTCTTGTTGTGGAGCATGGGCTCTAGGCGCAAGGGCTTCAGTAGTTGTGGCACTTGGGCTCAGTAGTTGTGGCGCACAGGCTTAGTTACTCCGCAGCATGTGGCATCTTCCCAGACCAGGGCTCGAACCCTTGTCCCCTGCATTGGCAGGCAGATTCTTTTTTTTTTTAATAAATTTTTTTAAATTAATTAATTAATTTATTTATTTTTGCTGTGTTGGGTCTTAGTTTCTGTGCGAGGGCTTTCTCTAGTTGTGGCAAGCGGGGGCCACTCTTCATCGCGGTGCGCGGGCCTCTCACTATCGCGGCCTCTCTTGCTGCGGAGCACAGGCTCCAGACGCGCAGGCTCAGTAGTTGTGGCTCACGGGCCCAGCTGCTCCGTGGCATGTGGGATCTTCCCAGACCAGGGCTCGAACCCATATCCCCTGCATTGGCAGGCAGATTCTCAACCACTGCGCCACCAGGGAAGCCCCCAGGCAGATTCTTAACCACTGTGCCACCAGGGAAGTCCCACCAGTGTTTCTAAATGGGCTCATTTTTAGCATTTTGGATGGAGCCATCTTTCATTGTGCAGGACTGTCTTGAGCATATTTGAATGATTAGCAACCTTGATCCCTTCCTTAAATGCCACTAGCACCTCCCTTAGTCATTGTGAGAAACAAAAAGGCTCTCACACATCTCCAAACTTAACCTGGGGAAGGGGGAGGATACCATACACTCATGAGAACAACAAGTCTAGGTGATTGATATCTTTCAGGTCTGCATTTCTAGGATTCCATCATTTTGTTATTTCTTAATATCTCATGAACTTGCCTAGACTCACTGAATATTTTGTTTTATACTTAAAAAGTAATACATGGGCTTCCAGCTTCTGACAATAGAAGAATAGCTCCTATCAGACCAATTCATCTGTGGATGAGAACCAAACTCTGGACAAAATATGAGAAACAACCACCTGAAGGCATTGAAGAGAAACCAAAAGCAGACAAATACTGGACAACTGTCTACATTTGGCTGAAGAGACTGTCACAGGGTAAATATTCTAGTTTTTACAGCTTTTGCCTAGGGGCAGGCCACAGTCAGTGCCAACAGAATGGTTAAAACTTGATTAGAAACCTGTAGTCTTACTATCATGAAGAATCACAAGGTAGAGTTTGGGGCAACCTTAGCATATGGAAAGTGGAGGGGCCTTAAAAAGGAGAGAGCCAGAGATGGGGAGCCCTGTATTCTGTGCATAAACTCTGCCCAAATCTCTGGCTGACCTCTGAACCACACCATGCACAGGACAGACTCACAGTAACCCAAGAAAGAACTGAAGAGAGATTTTTGCTGCTGCCTATTACTGAGATGACAGAGTTTGAAATTTGAGCACTGCCAAATTAACTACCTGCTTAAAAAAAAAATCAGTACTTCTTAAAGAAACATAATAAAATCCAGAGTCTACATTATAAACTATACAATGTCCAGGATAAGGTAGACATATGAAGAAATGGGAAAATGTGACCAATATTCAAGAGAAAGGCAATCAGCAGAGACCAAACCCAAGATGACTCAGATGCTGGAATTAGTGGGCAGATTTATTTTATTTTTATTTTTAAAATTTTTATTGAAGTGTAGTTGATTTACAATGTTTTGTTAGTTTCAGTTGTATAGCAAAGTGAATCAGTTATACATATACATATATACACTCTTTTTAGATTCTTTCCATATAGGCCATTACAGAGTATTGAGTAGAGTTCCCTGTGCTATACAGTAGGTCCTTATTAGTTACCTATTTTATATATAGTAGTGTGTATATGTCAATCCCAATCTTCAAATTTATCCCTCCCCCACCCCTTGCCCCCTGGTAACCATAAGTTTTTTTTCTACGTCTGTAACTCTATTTCTGTTTTGTAGATAAGTTCACTTTGTACCCTTTTTTTAGACTCCACATATAAGCAATATCATATGATATTTGTCTTTCTCTGCAGCCAGCAGATTTTAAAACCACTGTTATAACTATGTGCAGGGATTTAAAGGAAAATATGCGTGCAATAAATAAGTCAATAGGAAATCCAAGCAGAGAACTAGAGACTATGAAAAAGTAATAGAAATTTTGTAACTGAAGAATAAAATATCTGAAACATAAAAAGAATCACTGAATAGGCTTAACCTTTGGAAGCGAACATAAGAAAATGTTAGTAAACTTGTAGGTATATCAACAGAAAATGTCCTAACTGAAGAATAGGGATAAAAAGCTTCAGTTACAGTAAAACAATGTTACAGGTCTAAGATACATGTAGTTGAATTCAAGAAGAAGAGGATAGAGAGAGAATGGGACAGAAAATATATTGAAAGGAAATAATGGCCAAAATTTTCCCAAATTTGTTTAAAAAAAACCAAAAACATATATTTACAGATTGACTACACTCACTGAACCTCAAGCAGAATAAATACAAAGGAAACCACAGCTAGGCACATCATTGACCAATGCTGTGCAATAGCAATATAATGTGAACCATGAATGCAAGCCACATATGTAATTTAAAACTTTTTGGGGAGCGGATCCAGATGGCAGAGGAGTAGGATGTGGACCTTACCTTCTCCGCACAGATATATCAAAAATACATCTGCATGTGGAACGACTCTCACAGAACATCTACTGAATGCAGGCAGAACACCTTAGACCTCCAAAAGGGCAAGAAAATCTCCACATAACTGGATAGGACAAAAGAAAAAAAAAAAGAAAGAGAGAAGCAAATTGGTACAGGACCTGCACCACTGGGAGAGAGCTGTAAAAGAGGAACGGTTTCCACAAATGGAGAAGTCCCCTCACTGGTGGGGAGGTCAGCCAGGACACAGGGGGAGCTTTGGAGCCTCAGAGGAGAGCACAGCAGCAGGTTTGCAGAGGGCAAAGCAGAGAGACAGACCTGCACAGACAATTGGTGTTGACTAGCACTCCCCAGCCTGAGAAGCTCGTCTGTTGGGGTGGGCAGGGGCTGTGTGCTGACACTCGGGCTTTGGAGGTCAGACCCTGGGGAGAAGACTAGGGTTAGCTGAGCAAAGATAGCCTGAGGGGGCTAGGGTGTGGTGCACCACAACCAAGGGAGTCCGGGAAGAAGCCTGGGCCCACCAGAGAGGCAAGACACCATTGTTGGGGGGCATATGAGGAGAGGGGGAGGCCCACCATAGGAGCTTCTTTCTCCTAGTGCTCTTAGGCAGCAGGGCACCGCCTACACAACCTACAGGGGCAGGCACAAGCCACTGCTGCCATCTCAGACTCCAGAGGTGGGCATGGACCGCTGCCACCACCAAGGGTCCTATGAGCAGGTGCAGGTCACTGTCCCTACCTTCCTGGGAGTATGTGCAGCCCACCAATGCCAGGGGTCCTGTGACCTGGTGCCAACCACTGCCCCCACCTCCCCAGGGGTGCATGCAACCTCCTGCAGCTGCCAAGAGTCCCACAGCCAAGTGCCATCCACTGCCCCTGCCTCCCCAGGAGTATGTGCAGCCAGCTGCCTCTGCTGAGGGACCCGTGACCGGGAGCCAACCGCTGCCCCTGCCTTCCTGGGATCGTGTGTGCAGGCCATGCACCTGCATACCCCCTATCAAGGGGATAATGGCCAGCACATGCTGAGGAAAGAGATGGCAAGCATCCAAACCAAAAACAGCCCTCACACTGAAAAAATATTAAACCCACACATGCTATGCAGGGAAGTTCCCACATATAAATAGCCCTGCAAGACTACAGTAGATATTTGTTTCTCCTAAACTCACAGAGTAAGAGAAATATAAGCAAAAGGAAGAAGCAGAGGAACCACTCTCAGTTAAAGACCAAGAGATTCCCCTGAAGGAACAAACCATGAAACAGACCTCTTCAGTCTAACAAAGAGTTCAAAAAGGAGGCAATGAAAATACTCAAGTAATTAAGAAAGGCTATTGACAGAAATGCAGATTACTGTGAAAAGGAACTAGAAACTATAAAGAGGAGCCAAGAAAAATTAGAAAATTCATTTGCTGAGATGAAAGCTGAGCTCAAGGCAAAGAAGAAGAATGATTAATGCAGAAGAAAGAATAAGTGACCTGGAAGATAGAATAATGGAAATTACCCAATCAAACAACAGACAAAAGCCAAATGAAAAAAAATGAAAACAATATGAGACATATGGGATAATAAAAAGTAGGCCAATCTACGCATAGTAGGGATTCCAGAAGGAGAAGAAAGAGAAAAGGGGATTGAAAATGTATTTGAAGCTATTATGGCTGAAACCTCCCAAACATAAAGAAGGAAACAGATATCCAGATCCAGGAAGCACAGAGTGTCCCAAATAAGATGAACCCAAACAGACCTACACCAAGACATATTATAATAAAATTGGCAAAAGTTAAAGAAAGGATTCTAAAGGCAGGAAGAGGAAAACAAAGAGTTAATTACAAGGGAACCCCCATAAGGCTATCAGCTGATTTCTCTACAGAAGAAATGCAGGCCAGCAGGAAGTGACAAAATGTATTCAAAGGCTTGAAAGAGAAAAATTTCCAGCCTAGAATACTCTGCCCAGCAAGATTATCATTTACAATAGGAGGAGAAATAAAGAAGTTCTCAGACAAGCAAAAACTAAAAGAATACAGCAATACTAAACCTATCCTAAAAGAAATACTGAAAGGTCATCTCTAGAAAAGAAGCAAGAAGATATAGGAAGGAGGAAATCGCAATTGGAAAGTAAGTCACTTAAATTAGCTAGTATACAGATCAAAAAAAAAAAAAAGCTATTTGTGAAAGCAATGATTTAAACACAAGGAACAGCAAAAGGATAAACATGAAGATGTAAAAGGGACATCAAAATCATAAAACGTGGGGAAGGAGAGTAAGAAAATGCAGATTCTTTTCTTTCTTTTTCTTTTTTTGAATATGTTTGAGACTGTATGACTATCAGTCTAAAGCAAGCAGATATAGGAAGGGGTTAACATACTTGAAAAATGGGACAACCCACAAATCAAAACATACAATAGACTCACAAAAAACTGAAAAGAAGAGAACACAAACATAAAATAAAAGGAAATCATCAAATCACAAAAAGAAAACAGAAAGGAACAAAGAAGAAACAAAGAATCTACTGGAAAACAAGGTTTGAAATGGCAATAAATACATATGTGTCAATAATTACCTTAAATGTCAATGGACTGAATACTCCACAATCAAAAGACACAGAGTGTTAGACTGAATAAAAAACACCAAGAGCCTACAGTGTGCTGCCTACAGGAGACCCACTTTAGGGCAAAAGACACACATAGTTTTTTTTTTTTAATTTGGTTGTTCTGGGTCTTAGTTCCGGCAGGTGAGCTCCTTAGTTGCAGCAGGTGGGCTCCTTAGTTGTGGCTCGAGGGCTCCTTAGTTGCGGCTCACTGGCTACTTAGCTGTGACACATAGGCTCCTTAGTTGCAGCACACGGGCTCCTTAGTTGTGGCATGCAAACTCTTAGTTGCGGCATGCATGTGGGATCTAGTTCCCTGACCAAGGATTGAACCCAGTCCCCCTGCATTGGGAGTGTGGAGTCTTAACCACTGCGCCACCAGGGAAGTCCCAGGACACACGTAGATTGAAAGTGAGGGGGTGGAAAAAGATATTTCAGGCAAACGGAAATGGCAAGAAAGCAGGAGTTGCAATACTCATATCAGACAAAGTAGACTTTAAAGAAAGATAAAGAAGGACACTATATAATGATAAAAGGATCAATACAAGTAGAGGATATTACCTCATCAACTTATATGCACTTAATATAGCAGCACCCAAATACATAAAACAAATACCTACAGGCATAAAGGGAGAAATCAGTGGGAATACAATAATAGTACGAGACTTTAACACCCCACTCACATCAATGGACAGATCTTCCAGACAGAATCAGTAAGGCAACAGAGATCCTAAATGATACAATAGAACAGTTAGACTTAATTGATATTTTCAGGACGTTACATCCAAAACAAAACAAAACAAAACGGAGTACACATTCTTTTCAAGCGCACACAGAACATTCTCTACGATTGACCACATACTAGGGCACAAAACTAACCTCAGCAAATTTAAGAGTATAGAAATTATTTCAAGCATCTTCTCTGATCACAATGGCATGAAACTAGAAATCAACCACAAGAAAGAAATGAGAAAAAAAACGACTACATAGAGACTAAACAACATGCTACTAAAAATCCAGTGGATCAACTAGGAAATCAAAAAGAAAATTTAAAAAATACCTTGAAACAAATGCAAATGAAAACACAACCATACAAAACCTATGGGATGCAGCAAAAGCAGGTTCTTAGCTGGAAATTCACAGTGATACAGGCCATCATCAAAAAACAAGAAAAATCTCTAGTAAAACAACCAAACCTACCACCTAAAAGAATTAGAAAAAGAAGAACAAACAAAACCTAAAGTCAGCAGAAGGAAGGAAATAATAAAGATCAGGGAGGAAATAAATAAAATAGAGATTTTTTTAAAAGTAGAAAAAAATCAATAAAACCAAGAGCTGGTTCTTTGAAAGGATAAACAAAATTGAAAAACCTCTGGCCAGGCTCACCAAGAAGAAAAGAGAGAGAACCCAAATAAACAAAATAAGAAATGAAAAAAGAGAAATCTCAACTGATACCGCAGAAATATAAAAAACCATAAGAGAATACTATGAACAATTATATGCCAACAAATTGGACAACCTAGAAGAAATGGACAACTTTCTAGAAACATACAGCCCACTGAAATTGAATCGAGAAGAAATAGCTGATTTGAACAGACCAATCACTAGACGTGAAATAGAATCTGTAATTTAAAAAACTCCCTACACACAAAAGTCCAGGACCAGAAGGCTTCACAGGCGAATTCTACCAAACATACAAAGAAGAACTTAAACTGATTCTTCTCAAACTCTTCCAAAAGATTGAAGAGGAGGGAATACTCCCAAAGACATTCTATGAAGCCATCATCACCCTGATATCAAAACCAGACAAAGACACCACCAAAAAAAGAAAATTACAGGGCAATATCTTTGATGAATATAGATGCAAAAAACTCAACAAAATATTAGCAAACCAAATCCAACAACACATAAAAAAGATCATACACCACGACCAAGTGGGATTCATCCCAGCTTCACAAGGATGGTTCTACATTCGCAAATCAATCAATGTAATACACCACATTAACAAAAGAAAAGTAAAAAACCACAGACCATCTCAATAGATGCAGAAAAAGCGTTTGACAAAATTCAACATCCATCATGGTAAAAACTCTTACAAAAGTGGGAATAGAGGGAACATATTGAACTTAAAGCCATTTATGACAAACCCACAGCCAATATAATACTCAATGGTGAAGAGCTAAAAGCCTTCCCACTAAAATCTGGAACAAGACAAGGATGCACACTCTCACCACTTCTATTCAACATAGTATTGGAAGTCCTAGCCACAGCAATCGGACAAGAAAAGAAATAAAAGATATCCAAATTGGAAGGGAAAAGGTAAATTGTCATATGCAGATGACATGATACTATATATAGAAAAACCCTAAGGACCCAACACAGAAACTACTAGATCTAATAAATGAATTCAGCAAAGTAGCAGAATACAAGATTAACATTCAAAAATCAGTTGCATTGCATTCTTTTTTCTTTTTTTTTTTTTGGCTGTGTCGGGTCTTCATTGTGGCATGTGGGATCTTTTGTTGTGTGTGGGCTCTTCATTGCGGCGCATGGGCTTCTTGTGTTGTGGCATGCAGGTTTTCTCTCTCTGGTTGTGGCATGTGGGCTCCAGGGCACATGGGCTCTGTAGTTGTGGTGTGTGGACTCCAGAGTGTGTGGGCTCTGTAGTTTGAGACACGCAGGCTCTCTAGTTGAGGAGCAGGCTCAGTAGTTGTGGTGCGCGGGCTTAGTTGCCCCGCAGCATGTGGGATCTTAGTTCCCTGACCGTGGATCGAACCTGCGTCCCCTGCATTGGAAGGCAGATTCTTTACCACTGGACCACCAGGGAAGTCCCTTGGTTGCATTTCTGTACACTGAAAATGAAATATCAGAAAGGGAATGTAAAAAAAAAAAAACCTTTTAAAGTAGCACCCCTAAAAATAAAATACCTGGGAATAAACCTGACCAAGGAGGTGAAATACTGTATGCTAAAAACAATAAGACATTAATAAAGGAAATTAAAGAGGATTCAAAGAAATGGAAAGATATCCCATGCTCTTGGATCAGAAGAATTAATATTGTTAAAATGGCATACTACCAAAAGCAATCTACAGATTTAATGCAATCCCTATCAAAATACCCATGACATTTTTCACAGAACTAGAACAAATAATCCAAAAATTTATATGGAACCATAAAACCCAGAATTGCGAAAGCAATCCTGAGGGGAAAAAAAAGCAGGGGACATAACTCTCCCAGACTTCAGACAATACTACAGAGCTACAGTAATCAAAACAGTGTGGTATTGGTACAAAAACAGACATATGGATCAATGGAACAGAATAGAGAACCTAGAAATAAACTCACACAGTCAATTAATCTTCAACAAAGCAAGAATACAAATGGGAAAAAAGACGGTCTCTTCAGCAAGTGGTGCTGGGAAAGTTAGACAGCTGCATGTAAATCAATGAAGTTAGAACACACTCTCACACCATGCACAAAAATAAACTTAAAATGGCTTAAAGACATAAACATAAGATGTGACACCATAAAACTCCTAGGAGAAAGCATAGGCAAAAACATTCTCTGACATAAATTGTACCAGTGTGTTCTTAGGTCAGTCTCCCAAGGCAATAGAAATAAAAACAAAAATAAACAAACAACCCACTTGAAAAATGAGCAGAAGACCTTAATAGACATTTCTCCAAAGGAGACATACAGATGGCCAGTAGGCACATGAAAAGATGCTCAACGTCACTAGTTATTAGAGAAATGCAAATCAAAACTACAATGAGGTACCACCTCACACCAGTCAGAATGGCCAACATTAAAAAGTCTACAAATAACAAATGCTGGAGAGGGTGTGGAGAAAAAGGAACCCTCCTACACTGCTGGTGGGGATGTCAGTTGGTGCAGCCACTGTGAAAAACAGTGTGGAGGTTCCTCAGAAAACTAGAAATAGAATTACCATATGATCCAGCAGTCCCACTCCTGGGCATATACCCAAACAAAACTATAATCCAAAAAGATACATGCACCCCTATGTTCATAGCAGCACTCTTCACAATAGCCTAAACATGGAAACATGTCAATTGACGGATGAATGGATAAAGGAGATGTGGTATGTATATACAATGGAATACTACTCAGCCTTAAAAAAGAACGAAATAATGCCATTTGCAGCAACATGGGTGCAACTAGAGATTATCGTACTAAGTGAAGTAAGTCAGAAAGAGAAAGACAAATATCACATGATATCACTTACATGTGGAATCTAAAATATGGCACAAATGAACCTATCTACAAAACAAACAGATTCACAGACATAGAGAACAGACTTGTCGTTGCCAAGGGGGAGGAGGGTATGGGAGGGAAGGACTGCGAGTTTGGGATTAGCAGATGTAAACTATTATATATAGGATGGAGAAACAACAAGGTCCTACTGTATAGTGCAGGGAACTATATTGAATATCCTGTGATATCCACAGTGGAAAGAATATAAAAAAAGAATGTCTATATGTGTATAATATAAAAAGAATGTCTATATGTGTATAACTGAGTCACTTTGCTGTACAGCACAGAGTGGCACAACACTGTAAATCAACTATACTTCAATTAAAACATTTTTTAAAAAACTTTCTAGTAGTCACATTAAAAAATAAACAGAAGCAGATAAATTAAACTTTAATATTTTACTTAACCCAGTATACCCAAAATATTATTATTTCAACATGTAATGAGTACAAAATTATTATTGAAATATCATATGTATATATATGTACTTGTGTATATATAAATATTTTCTAGTAAATATTCTGGTGTGTCTTTTATATATAACAGCACATCACAATTCAGACTAGCCACATTTTAAGCACTTAATATCCATATGTGGCTAGTGCCTATGATATTAGGCAGAGAAGTCATAGACAAATCACTGAAAACCAAAGATTTTAAAGCAGACAGAAAAAAAAATCACATTACATACGGAGAATCAATATTTGAATGTCCATGGCTCCTCATGAGAAACAACAGTGGCCAGAAACAATAATGACCTTTTATATGCTGAAAGAAAAAAACTGTCAACCCAGAATTCTATAACCAATGAAAATATTCTTCAAGAATGAAGATGAAATAAAGGCATTTTCAGGTAAAAGAAAACAAAGCTGATTCGTTGTTAGCAGGCCTGCACTACAAGATATTCTAAAAGAAGTTCTTCAAGTTAAAAGGAAATAATACCAGATGTAATCTTAAGAAGGAAATGAAGAGTATTAGAAATAGATAAATATAAATATATATATTTATATTTGTCTGGATAAATATAAATATATTTATATTATAAAAATGTATAACTAATTTTTCTTCTCAGTTTTTTTAAGATGATACAATTGTTTAAAGCAAAAGTATAATACTGTGTTATGGAGTTTATCATGTAAGTGCATATAACTACCGTGGATATAGAATTCATTTATGTCTGGACTGGAAAATCTCTATCTTTATCTTTGGAAAAGCTCTATCTTTGTCTCCAGGGATGCCTGGATGGCTGTTTTTGATTCCTGGCCAAGATAAGGGAAGTGGATGTGGTCTTTAAATGCCACTGACCACCCCCAGGGTCATCTTCTTCACTGCTGGTTTGCAGCTGGCCTATATGGTTTGACAAGCCTTGCTTGATACACACAAGGCCCCTGCCGAGCGTTTCTCCTTTGAGCTCCCCCAAACCAAAATTTCTTATATAGCTCCAGAGACACAGCATAGTCTGTGCGTGCAGATAAGGGGAGATTGCACATGGAATATCTCTGACTTCCATAAAGACTTTCTTGCACAGTCTTTATTTTGCTGCATTGTACCCTTTGCCTTCCATGAGTAGTCTCAGAGCTGTCTGATGAGTCCTGAACTGAAAAAATCTTTGTAATAACTGTAGCATGAAGAAGAACCATATATTTGCAAGGTTCTTGCATTCTATGAGAAATCATATATTAGCTCTAAATACACTATAAAGAACTAAGAATGTATATTATAATTCTCAGCAACCACTAAAAAATGCAAAGAGGTATAGCTAAAGGTGAACATGTAAATTAAAGTGGAATCTAAAAAAATTTCAAAACAAACATACACCCTGTAAAAAAATGTAAGCCTAATTGAACGGTATAGAATAATAAGTGAAAGGTTGCCTTTCTGTTCCTTTCTAAAACATCAAAGAATAATCTGGGTGGACAGCTTGTTGTATTCTTCCAGATATTTTTGTATGCACATATGCATATATAGATAAAGAATGTTTCAACACATATAGACTGGCAGCTTGCTTTTTCATATGAATCAGTAATATATCACTGTCAAATTCCAAGGTCAGGCATACAAATCTACCTCATTCTATTTAATGGCTATATAACATTTCATGGACTAGATGCAGTATAAATTGCTTATCTATTCCCTTATTGATAGATAACGTAGGTTGTCTTCAAATTTTCACCATTGTATTAGTTTCCCATTGTTGCTGTAACAAATTACCACAAACTCTATGGCTTAAAACAACATAAATTTATTCTCCTACAGTTGTGGAGGTCAGAAGTGTGAAATCAGTTTCACTGGCTTAAGGTCCAGTTCTCAGCAGGGCTGGTTCTTTCTGGAGGCTCTTGGGTGAAAATCTGTTTCCTGGCCTTGTTTTCACCTTCTGGTGGCCCCCTATGTTCCTTGGTTTATGGCCCTTTCAACCATCTTCAAAGCATATCACTTCAGTCTCTGCTTCCATCATCATATAGCCTTCTCTTCTTCTGACTCTGATTCCTTTTGTGTTCTTCTTATAAGGACCGTTATAGATCCCCCTGGATAATAATCCAGAATAATCGCCCCCTCTCAAAACCCTTCAGCAGATCCTCAGAGTCCCTTTGTCATATGTATAATGTTTACAGGTTTATTATTCAGCCTGCCATAACCATTAACTTAAAAGTAATGTTTTAGTTAACATCCTTGAAACAAATATCCCTATACAGTTGTGGTGATTATTCCTTGTAGTAGAATCCTAGAAGTATTTAGAAATGCAAGGTCAAAGTAATATACCTTTTACATTTTGATAGATTCTCAACAAAATACCCACTAAGCATGGTACTGTTACTCCCTTAGACTCTTTCATACAAGAATTGGTGGCTGTCCAACTCTGCTTTCTTACATTTTGGGGTTTAACTGGGATTCTCTTGGAAGAACGTACCTTCTCAGCAGTTCCCTTTTACACCTCTATAGTCTTGCAGGTACTTTGGTTCTTTTAATTTTCATAGTCAATGGAAACCCATCTGACAATATATCTTAGAGATCTGTCTATCTGAATTCAGTTAGGAACTCCATCACTCTAACAGTATTACCTTGGGAAGATTTTGTAACCTTTCTGAACTGTTTCTTTATCTGCAAAATGGTTTAATTATAGTATCTTCCTAATAGAATGTCTGTGAAACTTAAATGGGTTACTGTATACAAAGTTTCTATCATAGTCCCTAACATGTAAGTATTCAATAAACATTAACTAATATTATTTTTAGTATTTGCTTAGGTGTCAGAAATTCCTTTTTATTTCTGTTCTACTAATGATATTTTCCCTAGTTTTCCAGCACTGCTCTAAATGTTCTCTGATTTTTTCCTTTCATTTATTTGGATTTTGAGTGGGAGGGAGGTAAATGGATGTGTTCAGTTACTCTGACAGATCCCAGGGTGGGATATAAATTCCCTCTTGGCAGGAAATTTGTCCTTTTTTCCATATCACAGCACATGCCATGTGTCTTTGCTCCAAGTGGGTACTCAATAAATATTTGTTTAATCGTTGATAGGTGGTTCCAAAAATAACGTAAATAGTTGCTTTGAAATATTTAGAATCCTGAGACATTTTCAGAATGGTTGCTACACATCCCAGTGTCACCTTCTTACCAAGTCTTCCAGAGGAGAAGATGTTCCTGGGTAAACAAGAATGGGTTTGCCATTACAGGAGTCAGTGACGTTTAGGGATATAGCTGTGCTCTTCAGCCGGAACGAGTGGTTGCACCTGGACTCTGCCCAGAGAACCTTGTACCGGGAGGTGATGCTGGAGAACTACAGCACCCTGGTCTCGCTGGGTAAGGAGCCTTGCCTGTCATGGAGAGTCTGCCGTGGGAGCACTTTAGAGCTCCCTCTGGGGTTCAGAGTCTGCAGGTTTCTATCCTGTGTGCCCCTGGGAAAGGACAAATCTCTGTAGAATTGAAAGTGTACCTGTTTGTTGTGATGCCCTTCATGCTACTGTTCACCCTCTGCCTTCCTCCCACCCCACCTCCTGATCAGTTCCCTCCTACTCCAATGACTAGAGCCCAGTTTAGATTCTGAAAAACATATAGGACTCCCATCTTAGAGGGATTCATAGCCAGGGCCCTATATTGTTTCCTCCATCCCCCTGAAGGCCTCAGTCCCCCTCAGGAGTGCTTATGCTGCCTTCTCTGCCCTGTAGGCTCCAGTTAGTGAGTTCTGGGGTTGCTTTTCATGCCATTTGTTCAAACTCCATTTCCTTACTCATGAGCAGGGATTCCATTTTCAATGCCAAAGTTGATCTGCCAGCTGCAACATGGAGAAGATCCCTGTATGGTGGAAAGAGAAATCCCTCAAGATACCTGCCTAGGTGAGTAAGTGACCGGGGGGTGGGCACGAGTGTCTTTATACATGAGCAGGTCATGAGGAGTGCTCTGAAAACTTTCCTGGAAATTCTGAGCCTTATTGAAATGCTCAGGACCCCTTGACAAGGCTCCTTGGTTGTAATGGTTTTCTTTGCATCAAGAAGGTCCTTGTCTTGACATCTTCCTTCTCATACCACTCCCTGCATTCTCTTTCCTTTTCCCTTTTTTTGCAGCCTCACTCACTTTCTTCTACCATCTTTGGCCTCTTGGTCTTCGTGGTTTTCTTTCCATCTGCATTAACACATGTTCATGTCTGATAGATTATTAAATACTTTACACCTTCTGCCATATTTTGAATTTTTTATAATTTTTTTCATTTCTTTTACCACCCACATATTTCAAAGTATTGTCAACATTCCTTGTCTCTGATTTCTTAACATTTCCCTTCTGTTTTCTTGGAGACTGGGTTGTCATCTCCCACATTATATTCAATCAGCTGTCATTAACATAACCACTGTAGCCTTTCTAGTCCAGGGGTCAGCAAACTTTTCCTATAAAGGGCCAGATAGTAAATATTTTGGCTTTGGGGGCCATAAGGTCTCTGTTGCAACCATTTAACTCTGTGGTTGTAGTGCAAAAGCAGCCAGAGACAGTACTTAGACGAATAGGTGTGGCTGTATTCTAATAGGACTTTACAAAAACAGGTGGCAGCTGAATTTGGTCCAGAGATCCATAGTCTGCTGACCAGTCTTCTAGCCTAGTCTAATTTAGTTGGTCTTTATCATAAAACTGTAGGTTGTCAGGATTGGAGGATCACTTAAAGATGATCAAATTTATATACTTCTTTTTATATCTGAAGAAACAGAGTATCAGAGATCTTAAAGTACTTTGGTCACAGAGCTAGAAAGCTGAAATCTGATGAAAGAAACCTAAATAGATCACCAATGTCATTTCTATTCACCATATGACATAGATTTGCCAATATTTTGCTTCCGTCTTTGTGGTTTAACCTTTAATCTGTGATTCTTTATGGTCTCATCAATGGCCACTTCCACTTCAGCTCAGTGTTCTGGCCATATCTGCGTACTCATTATCATTTGTGTGTTATTCCTTCAGCTTGAGTCACCTCTTCCATCTTATCCACTGGAAGACTACTTATCCTTCAAGATCCATCTGTCTACCTAAAATGACTCTCTTATCTGTAAGTTTTCCTTATCTTTCCTACTTCCCAGTCAGCATTAATTTTTCCATCATTTGTGTTCATATATCACTTTCTACATACTTTGAGCACATTCATTATGGTATCTATCATGATGAATTATAGTTGTTGTGTTTATATTTATTAGTATTAGTTATTTTTCTAATAAGGTTGTGCATATTTAAGGGAGAGGCCAGGTCTTTGAATTTTGTACCTCTAGCATCTAATATATTGGCTTTAGTAATATTTAAAAATTTTTTCAAATTCAATTTTAATTGAATTGAGTTGCCTCTGTGATTAACTCAGTGCCAGTGAGGCTCAAAGTACTCAGTCCAGCCAGATCATTGCAGCTACATTATTTTTCAGATTCAATTCTGTCCTTCCTCTGATCCAAGCTGCTCAGTTTACCAAATATGACCACTTTTGTCTTATTATTATCTGTCTAAGAACTTATACACCTTCTGTTATCTAGATTTTTCTAAATTGCTTCTACTAGTTATTCAGTAACTCTATATTTGGCCTCACTGTGCTTAACCAAAATTTTAACTAATTCCAACCTGGATTTCCTTCTTTCGTCAATAAGCCTCCCCTAAATAGGTTTACTTTCCCCACAGATGACTTTGACAGGCCTTCTTTCTGACTCACAGGGTCCTCTTTTCTTTTTCTATTGAAATCCAACCCATCTCTATTGTCCATCTTCCTTCATACAACCATTCTTTACTAATATTGTTGATATTTGTATCCTCATTCTCTGAACCTCAAACCTGAATTATGCAGTTGAGGCTTCTCACATCATGGAGAAATGAACTATTACTGTTTGGTCATTTATTATTTCATATTATCATTGCTGATTATTCAGTATTTGTTCAATATATGACTGATTGAGTCTCAGGAGTCCAGTAAGAGAAGAGAGAATCTCTTCATTTTCAAGGTCACCTGCCCTTCAGAATAACTTTTGCACCTCACTCCCTGTGCTCGTTCATTTTTTTTTTTTATCTAAGACATTCTAATTGTGTACTTGTCTTGTACACAATAAGGAATTAACAAATCATCATAAGACATATCCACTGCTCTCCTTGAACAAATACTTGAATTATTTTCACAGACTTTATATATATAAGTTAAGTAATTAAATATTTTGAAAATGTGTTTTGAAATTCTAAGAAAGAGGTGGATTATTTAGGCTTAAATAATTGAGTTTCTGTAAGTAAATGAGATTAGAGTAGTAGGGTAAGTTTCTAGATGGGCAGGGAAGGTCATATTGTGGGAAAGGATAAAAAGAGAAAGTACCTTGGTTGATCCTTGAAAATCCAAACTGTTAGGTTTCCCATGGATCATTAAGAAAAATCTATATTTGTATACAGATTTATAGCCTATATTTCTTGTTCCTATTTAATTTCAATAAAATATATTTTAATACTAAAGCTGGATGCATTTTATTAACATAATAACCTATATTTTACTTAAGTTGTATAGTTTATTTAAGTACATACATTTACCTAATTACAGTGATCTAATTTTATAATCTATTTTCAATCATGGATTGATTAAAGTAAGTTAAGTGTTAACTCAGAGTTTCTTAGAACAGCTCAAGCTAAATCTTTTCACTTAGAATCAGATCTGAGCTTGGGCTTGGGCATACTTCAGAACTTCACATCTCTTGTAGACTTTCATTAGTCTCAAAAGATTCCTACCTTTACTTCTCTCAAGTGGCAGTGTCTTCACTGTCACTGTTAATTTGTCCACTATATTCTCCCACATTATTCCTTAACCTATTTCTTCTCCTTCCATTCCATTTTGTTTTTCTCCAGATTCAGTTTATATTGAGATCAGATGGTATCAAACCTCTTTTATATGTATCATTGCCAATTTTTTTGTCCACTGATGCATGTTTATCTCTTCCAACAGAGGAGCCATTGATTCTTCTGATTTATTACAGGTTCAAGACATGGCCTGAAATAGAAGCACTGCCTCCCGAAGAGGACATTTCTATAGAAGAAACATCTCAGGAATAATAAAGAAAAAATCCATTAAGTTTGGTCACTTGGATGTCACTTTTGGAGAAGCTTTTGAATTTGAGGGCAGGAGACAGCAAGAGCAACAGAAGAAACCTCTCAGGCAAATGATGGCCTCACACAAAAATACTATCAGTGAAGCTGGAAACCAGACAAGTCTTGAATTAGGGAAAGGCTTATTTATAAATACAGTTCTTGTTAGACAACAAAGTGCTCCTATAGAAAGGATACCCAATATATATTATACTTTGGGGAAGATTTTAAACAGAATTTTGATCTAATGAGATGTTTCCAGATTTACCCAGGAGAAAAAGCTCATATTTAAATGAATGTGGAAAAAGCTTCAACCAGAGTCTACATCTTATTGAACAGCCAGAGAATTCATACTGGTGAGAAACCTTACAAATGTAATGAGTGTGAGAAAACCTTCAGCCACAGATCATCCCTTCTTGCCCATCAGAGGAATTCATACTGGAGAGAAACCTTACAAATGTAATGAATGTGAGAAAGCATTTAGCAGTAGTTCAACTCTAATCAAACATCTGAGAGTGCATACTGGAGAGAAACCCTATCAATGCAAGGAATGTGGTAAGCCTTTAGCCAGTGTTCAACCCTCACTGTACATCAGAGAATTCATACTGGAGAGAAACTCTATAAATGTGGAGAATGTGAGAAGGCCTTCAATTGTAGAGCAAAACTTCATAGACATCAAAGAATCCATACCGGTGAGAAACCCTATAATGTAGTGAATGTGGGAAAAGTTACAGCCAGTTTACATCCCTGGCTGAACATCAGAGGCTTCATACTGGAGAACAACTGTGTAAATGCTTGGAATGTGGGAGAAACTTCACTCGCATCTCAACCCTATTGAACATCAGCGGATTCATACTGGACAAAAACCATATCAATGTAATGAATGTTGGGAAAGCCTTCAACCAGTATTCATCCTTTAATGAACATCAGAAAATTCATACTGGGGAAAAACTTTACACATGTGGAGAATGTGGGAAAGCCCTTGGTTGCAGATCTAACCTTTATAGGCATCAGAGAATTCATACTGGAGAGAAACCCTATCAGTGTAATCAGTGTGGAAAAGCTTTCAGCCAGTATTCATTCCTAACTGAACATGAGAGAATCCATACTGGAGAGAAACTCTATAAATGTATGGAATGTGGGAAAGCCTACAGTTACAGATCAAACCTTTGTAGACACAAAAAGTTCACAATAAAGAAAAATTCTATAAATGGAAGGAATATGGGATCAGAGAATTTCTTAGAGGAGATAAGCCTTGTGAGGTTTAATTCATCTCTCAAATACTTTAAGATTCCTCATTGGAGAATAATCAGGAGAATAATAAATAGGGCACAGACTTCTGATAGATCAAGTCTTTTTTTATCTTCCTTCTAGAGAAAATAGTTACCATTAAGTAATGGTAAAATTAATCAACGAATATTAAGAGCACTGACTTGTCAAATTTTATAAGAACCAGTAAATTCTAAGGTTTCTAAAAACATAAAAATTTTAAATTCATAGAAAATGTAAAAGGCCTAAGTTCAAAAAAAATGAAAATAATGGAATATAAGTTTTATTTCCTTCATTAGACTTTATTCCCTTTCTAACATAAGCTTCAATATGAATTTTCTTTTAAAAGCAATCATTGAGTTATTAATAACGTGAATAAGTATGGAGCCTTATTTTCTAAAATGGCAGACAGACGTAGGACATGCTTTCTTTCATAAAGAGAAGCTAAAGATAGAAAAGAATTCTTTAGATTTTCACATGGAAATAATCAAGCTCACTTTTTATGAACTGCCTCACCAGCAATTTATACTTATACATATATACACATAAATGTGTATGTATGCATGTGTATATATACACACATACACAGAATTTTGGATTATATGTATATTTTTCCCAAAAGTCTTTGATGATTGAAAAATGTGGTTTTATTAATTTAGAATTTAGTTTTGAAAATTAAAATTTTGCCCAGTGACGTCTCTTCCTTTTCCTGTTATTTCTTAATTTGATATGATTGCTGAATAGTCTTTAGAAGTTGGAGTAAACTGAAACAAGTGGAGAGACTGTCATGCAAATACTCTCTTGTAGGTTGCAGAAGGGATATATTTCCAGAATCTGATTATACACCTGGTAGCTCATTAGAGCCAGGAGAGATTTTAATTTAGTTTATTTATAGCCTTTCATTTTACTAATGAAGAAATTTAGCTTATTGAGTAGCGTTAAGACTAGAATCTAGGTCTTCAGTTTTCTGTGGTAATTTTAGGTTCATTTCCAACCTCAAATCCCAAGAGTCCAAGTCCCAAAGCTATTTGTTTTGTAAACTGGTTAGGCACAATTGCATTAATTTAATCAGTTTTATTTTTGTTTGACAGGTTCCCCCTGACTTTAATCCTAATAATTGACTTACAATCATGTTTTTCCTTTTTATTATATGTCCCTCATTATACCTGCTTTTTTAGTAACTGTACATAAATCCTGAAACCCAGCTGAGGTCCAGATAGTGAAACTGCATTTGGGGGTTTCACATACAAGATTGCCTTTTTGTTTATTTTTGTTACACATCTTTTAGGACTTCTTTTGTGTAAAGTGATACATGAATATTTTATTATTAAACATTCTAATCAGTTTAAACTGGTTTTCCAAACATTTTCCATGTTTTTTAGAAAGATTTCATTTTCCCCTGGGCCTACTTCCTCCAATTTTATATTTTACTTTCACAATTGGTATCATTCAAAAAAATTGTTCTAGTAAAATTATCTAGAACTCTCTACCTGAGAAAGGTTTTTAGAATTAAACTCAAGCCTTCAGCATTTGACTTGTCTTAGCTCATTAGAAAGTGTTTCATGGGAATTCCCTGGTGGTCCAGTGGTTAGGAGTCAGTGCTTTCACTGCCATGGCCCTGGTTCCATCCCTGGTCAGGGAACTAAGATCCCGCAAGCTGCATGGCACGGCCAAAAAAAAGTGTTTTCTTATATATTTAAGTGTATTTATAAGGAAAATGAAGATTTTAAACCCCAGTTTTTAACATCATACAGAGCCATTTGCAAGATATTCAGATAAAACATATTTGATTACCCAATAGCAGTGACCAAACTTAGTACGAAGATTTTGGTTTCTAAATGCCATTTCCCACTAAAAGGAACTAGGGCTTCTTGGAGAAATGGCTGATTCCATATTTGGAACATGGAAAATGTAAGGTATGCCTGGAATATTTTTTAATGAAACAAAGCACTGAGAGACTAATGGGATAATGTCAGAAAGACCTCAGGGACAATTTAAAGGAGCTCCCACAGGTCAAATTTAGGACAATTTAAACATCAAAAAGAATAATCACAGTAATTGGTTATAACATGCTAAGTAAAATAAAATGAGCCTATAATGAAAAAATAGAGAAAAAAAAGAAAAGCTCTTTATGTATTTATTTGAAGAATGTCATCATTCATTGTACATGGAGTAATAGATTTAGAAAAATCTTGCAACCCTTAATGTAATTAAATCAGGCATGTTCAATGGATGGGAAAACCCTATTAGGTGAAAAAAAAAATTAACAAACATTATTTACATGATGTCAAAAGATCACAGATACCAATTGCAAAGGAAAGATATGCCTTTATAATGGAGAGATCTGGCTGTCAAACTGAGTTTCTCTACTAGTGGGACAACCTTACATGTGACTCGTGATGCAGTATGAAGTACACATGATCATTGTGATGTATTCTTGCCAAAAAAATTTTGATGAAAATCTAATTAAATCTCTTATCTAGACTGATCTTCCTGTTTACAAGAAATACAAGGAATAGAGGAACAAGTTGAATTACATAGTAAGGAATTAAACCCAGAATTTGAATTACTGTACATGACAGCTTGTCTGGGCTTTTCAAAAAGCCAATGTAATAAAACAAAAAATGGAGTCTTCTAGATTAAGACACTCGGGATATAACCAAATGCAAGGTGTGATTCTTATTTGGGATCTGATTCAGAAAAAACAACTGTAAGGACATTTGGGGGGACACTTGGGGAAATACGAGGATAGAATTGGTATTAGATAATGTGGTATGTTTAATTTTCCTAGATATGATGGGGGTATTGAGGTATAAAGGACAATATCCTTATTCTTAGGAGATGCATGCAAAAGTTCTCAAGTTTGTAGAGTCATGATGTTTGTAGCATATTTTCAAATAAATATGTCAAAAATTAGTCAACTGTTGTTGACTCTTCGTGGAGGATATAGTTATGTTCATTGGTCATTCTCTAAACTTTTCTCTATGTTAAAATTTTAATAAAAAATTGAGGTAAAATGTGATTGGAAAAGTGATGAATATGAAACTTCCAGTCAATATTCTTCCTTTGTACTTATAAATTTCCTGTTTGAGAGTTTATCCATATGGAATAAGCATTGGAATAACTTTGGTTGGTTCTGGTCCACCTTATGGAATAAGCACACACCACCTTATATCTCCCACTAAATCTGACTAAAAATCTAGAGGAATGCATGGAGCCGCTGCCTGAGGATCCTGAAAAGAAATGATAGCAGGCAGATTTGGGAAGGAAACCAGATTTTGAAATAAGACCAATCTGGCACTCCCAGACATTCCTGTGGTGAGGACACTGGTGTTTGACAGCCATCTAAAACCTCTGAGAGAGGAGAACCCTTATCTCTGGTCAGAGGAACTGTGGGCCAAAAGTTGGAAGAATCCCCACTGCTTTTCTTCTCTCACTATCTTTTTGCTACTTGGACCTGGAGGTAGATATATCCGTTAGGTTGTGTACCAGAGAGGAGAACCTAAAGCCTTGGTATTTTAAACCAGAAGACCAGGAATAGAAGTGGCCCCTCGGAGCTGGAATGTGTCAGGGTGGTGCTAGAAAAGAAAACTCAGGGAAGCCATCTCATAAAGTTGTGTATATAATCCCAGACTCACCCCTGATCTGGACCCAGAGTCTCATTCAAACACACAGGATATAATGCAGATTGCACAAGTATAAAATCAGGAAATTTTCAAACAATTCAGAAGGAAAAAGAAAACAGGCACTGCCCCAAGATGACACAAATGTTGAATTATAAAGTAGGTGTTATAAAAATGTTTCAAAAATGTGGCCACTCTTGAATGGAAACTTCAAAATTCTCAGCAGGAAAATAGATAATATATTAAAAGGAAACAATGGAAATTTTAGAACTGAAAACTACAGTCACAAAATTTACCAAAAAAAAAAAAAAAAAATCATTGGAAGGACTTAGTAGCAGAATAGAGATGACAGGGAAAAGAGTCAGTAAACTGAAGATAGGTTATATATATCCAAACTGAACTAGAAGAGAGAAAAATACATGATCATATCAATTGATGGCAGAAAAAAATGTTGACAAATTATCCATTTATGACAAAAACTCAGAAAATTACAAATAAAAGAGAAATTAACCTAATAAAGGACATCTACCAAAAAACTCACAACTAACATCATGCTTAATGTGATCAAGTGAATGATGTTAAGATCAGGAACAATCATGATGTCCACTCTGAACACTCCTAACTGACTTCATACTGGAAGTCCTTGTAATGCAATCAGGCAAAAAAAAGGGCATTCAGTTTATAAAGGAAGAAATTAAATGGCCTCTATTCAAAGATGACATGATTGTCCACTTAGAAAATCCCAAGGAATCAACAAAAAAAGCTCTTAGAACTAATGAGTTTAACAAGGTCACAAGATGCTAGATTAACATGTAAAAATTTTTGTATTTGTGTACTAGCAATGAACAATTAGAAAATGAATTTAAACAAGATACTGCATTGCAGTAACTCTGA
Organism: Balaenoptera musculus; assembly: GCF_009873245.2. Lineage (NCBI taxonomy): Eukaryota > Metazoa > Chordata > Mammalia > Artiodactyla > Balaenopteridae > Balaenoptera > Balaenoptera musculus. The sequence continues at coordinate 153,170,660 of NC_045787.1, read as the reverse complement.
AAGGAAAAGAGTGGAAAGTAAAGAAATATTGTACATAGATAAAAATACTGCAACTACAAAATGTTGATGAATGACAAAGATCTAAATAAATGAAAGACATACCATGTTTACAAGTTGGAAGACAATATAGTTAGTATGGCAGTTTTCATCAATTTATTCTACAGATTTAACACAATTTGAATAAAATGTCAGTAGAGTTTTTTGTAGATACAGACAGCTGATTCTAAAATTTAAGTGAGAGGCAAAGGAAGTAGGGTAGCCAAAACATTTCGAAAAAGCAGAATAAAGTTGAGGGACTCAAAATACTCAACTTTAAGTCTTACTACAAAGCTACAGTAATAAGACACTGGTATTGGTGAAAGAATAGACATGTAGATTAATGGGACAGAAAGAGAGTCCAGAAATAGACTGGTTAAACAGACTGTGGTACATCCATATATTAGAATACCACTTAGCAATAAAAAGGTATGAACTGTTGATACATTCTACGTGGATGAGTGTCAAAGGCATTATGCTATGTGAAAGAAGCCTGTCACAAAGCTTATATGCTATATGATTTCATTTATATGGCACTATGTAAAAGGCAAAAACTATAGGCACAGAGACTAGATCTGTGGTTGCCAGGGACTAGGGATGAAGAGAGGATTTGACTAGAAAACAATAGCACAAGAGAGTTTTCTGGGGGATAGAACTGTTATATATCCTGGTTAGTAGTACTCACACGGATCTATAGTGTGAAAGTGTTAAAACTCATAGAACTCCAAGAAAATGCAAATTTATTGTATGTAAATTTTAAACATAGTTTTTAAAAACAAGAAAAACATTTGTGTCTGTTAAGGACCTGTGCGTTTGTGTGTGTCTGCATGATGTTGCATTATACTGTGGGTGAACAATGGAGGAGCTAGGCATTTCAAGACCAAAGAGGTGAATCTTGTGCCTTAGTTAATATGACAAAAGCACCAAGAGAAAAAACATGAGTCTGAATTTATAATCAAAATTCACAGCTAATGGAAAGTGAAGTTGGTATAGAGTTCACTTGTAACCCTGCAAGGCCACACCTAATGAGGAAAAGTGAAGGTAGAATAGAAATCTTACAAGTGAAGGATATCACGGCCCATATGGGAAAATGGTAGGGTTTACAAGTGAAGCTACAGAAAAACTTTGTGAAGATGTTTTGGTTCCAAACACAATTCTAAGATATAGAAGGAAAATTGGTTTCAGAATCAAAAGACTTGAGTTAAAAGAGCTAGTTTTTACCACTTACTGTTGTGAACTTGGGAAAGTTTGATACCCTTTCTGGATCCTAGTTTTATATATCTGTAAAAATAACTATATAGGCATATAGATATGTAGATATATAGGTATGGACCAGATGAGTTGACAGAATATTTCATTTATGTCACTGAAATATCCTAAACCAAAGAAAACTGCCTCACCTGTCTATGTTTCTGCAGAGTGATTTTCACTCATTATTGTACCAAGAAGTTCCTACATTGAATCCCCAGCAATTAGTTACTTAATGCAAGAAGCTTTCTCACTTTTATTGATCTACATCCTGTGTCCTCTAGTGAATTCTTTCTCCCATTCCCTATCCCAACCCTTGCTCTTCCCTCTTATAAGAAAGATCTTTAAGAAGACTGTGGCAGGATAAGTGAAAATAAACCTTGTCAGAATGAATGCAGGATGAAAATAACGCTTTCTCTCAACCCTATAATTAGTACTTAGGAGGTCCTGGTGTAAAAGATAAAGAGTTGTATGATGTACACCAAACAAGGTGCTGGTGGCCTTTTTATGTCTTGTTGCGAGAGTAACTTGTAGAGAGATTAGTTTGCGTCGTATGATTACTTGTAACACTGTTTGCTATGATAGATAGCTTTGTATTGTTCTCCACTGCTCCACCCACTTCCCCCAGTTATTTCTTCCTTCAGCCACAGAAGTCACATTTACCACACCAGAATTAACAGATATTTAAATGGCTTTCTTTGTTAAATATAAGTTATACTTAATAACATATAGTTTTATAACTATAACAAAATTATAATATTGCTATATTATATAAATTATATTGATACTTAACAAAGTTAATGAAGGGGCTGAAACTGGAGATACACTCTGAAAACCTAGACTGGGATAAAGTTGAACTACCTTTAAAAGGCAGGAGAAACCATGCTTATCTTGGAAAAAGCTGCTCCCTCTGGAAGGAAAATTGGTTTCTTAGGGTCAGCATAACACTGCCCCTATAAGACAAAGAGGCAATCTGCTCCCACCTACAACCAGTGAAGAGATGAAAGATAGCAAGTGTAATGAAACCGAGGGCAGAATTTGCTCCCAGAGAAAAAGAAAGGCAATATCACTCTCCCTGGGTCTGGGATCCCAGCACAGCAAAAAGTTTATAGGGTGAAAGGCTATCCCAAGCAGTGCAACTGCCTATTGGTCCTCAACCTAGCATCAATATGAAATATCCTCCTCTTGATCTAGAATGTGTATGGCTCTGCAACTTGAGCTCCAAAACAGTATTGGTGATAGCTGTGCTGTAATGAACTGCATGTATATCATACTAAGCATTTATTAGTGTTGTAGATATGAGTTGTTTCTGAAATGTCATAAGTCATTCAATAGTGACTTAAAAGTTATACATTAATTTGAGTCCTATAGCATGTAGCTGGTCTAAGATTCACCGTGGAAGACATTGTATAATGATCAGGAATCAGAAGTCAGCAAACTTCTGGGGCTAGATAGTAAATATTCTAGGTTTTGTGGACCAAGAGGCAAAATCAAGGATGTTATGTAGATACTTATATTTATTGTATTGCAAGAAAGAAACAAATTTCCACAAACTTTTAATGATGAAATTCAAAATACAACAATTGAGTACAGTTGTTATATTTTACAAATCTTTTGTGGGAGGGGATAACTGTTTTGCTTAAAGTTAGTATTCCCTATCATTAAAATTGACTATACCAAGATAATCCAATGGGAATAGTCTTTCAACAAATGGTGCTGGGACAACTGGATGCTAAAGAATAAAGTTGGATCCCTACCTCACCATATATGAAAATTAACTCAAAATGTATCAAAGACCTAAATGTAAGAGCCAAAATGATAGAACTCTTAGAAGAAAATATAGGCATTAATCTTTGTGACCTTGGATTAGGCAATGGTTTCATGGATATGACACCAAAACCACAAAAACAAAAGAAAAATTGCATAAATTGAATATCGCCAAAATTTAAAATGTCTGTGGACCAAAGGACACCATCAAGAAAGTACAAATATAGTCCATAGAATGGAAGAGAAATTTTGCAAATTATATTATCTGGTAATGTACTGTCTAGAATATATAAAGAACTACTTCAACTCAATAATAAGACAAATAACTCAAATAAAAAGTGGGCAAAGGATCTGAAAAGATAATTCTCCAAAGAACATATTCAAATGGCCAAAAGCACATGAAAATATACTTAACCTCATTAGCCATCAAGGAAATGTAAGTCAAAACTACAAGGAGATTCCACTTCGCACCCACGAGGATGGTTAGAATAAAAGAGAGATAATAAAAAGTGTTGACAATCATGTAGAAAAAATTGGAACTCTCATACACTTCTGGTTGGAGTATAACATGGTGTCACCTCTTTGGAAAATAATTTGACATTTCTGCGAAAGCTTAAATATAGAGTTACCATATGATTCAGCAATTCCACAGCTAAGTATATACCCAAGAGAAATGAAAACATACATCCACTGAAAAATTTGTACATATATACTCATTATTCATAATAGTCAATAAATGGAAACAACCCAGTATTCACCAACTGATGAATGAATAAGTGAAATGTGGTATATTCATGCAATGGAATATTATTTGGCAAGAAAAAGAAGTGAAACACTGATATATTCTACAATATGGACCGACCTTGAAAACATTGTATTAAGTGAAGGAAGCCAGTCACAAAGGATCACGTATTGTATAGTTCCATTTATATTTGATGATAAGAATAAGCAAATCCATAGAAACAGAAAATAGGTTATTGGTTGCCAAGGGGTTGGATGGTTGGAAAAATATGAGGTGACTGCTAATGGATATGGAGTACCTTTTTGGATGATGAAAATGTTCCACAATTGATTGTACTAATGGTTGCACAACTCTGCAAATATACTAAAGAGCATTGGATTGTACACTTTAAACGGATGAATTGCATGGCATGTGAATTCTGTCTTAGTAAAGTTGTAAAAAATTGATTGCAAATGCTTATCTCTGAATGTTGATCTTTAATGAAATTTTATGTATTTCATCTTTGAAAATGTTCTTTCACATTTAGGTATTGCCAAATACAGATATCAGTCCATCAGCACATGATTTTATTGTTTTTAATTTTTTAAATTAATTTTTATTGGAGTATGGTTGTTTTACAATGTTGTGTTAGCCTCCACTGCACAGAAAAGTGTATCAGCCATGCACATATAGATATCCCCTCCCTTTTGAACTTCCCTCCCATTTAGGTTACCACACTGCACTAGGTGAGTTCCCTGTGCAATACAGCATGTTCCCATCAGTTGTCCATTTTATACATAGTATCAATAATGTATATGTGTCAATCCCAGTCTCCCAATTCGAGCATATGATCTTAATTGCACATATTCATTGCTTGAAAGTCATTTATAATCCATTAGATTATTCGTTTGATATTTTCCTTTTAACGTATCATTACATTGCAAATTATTTCCAATAAAAGATTAGGTGGATGCTCCTCCATTGTACTGTTAAGTGGATTTTGAAATACAGAAATTTCCTTTGCACCTGCACTGAGATAAAAAAAAAAAGCACTGCTGAACTGAAGTTTGTGCTCAGAAACTATATCTGCAGAGAATATTTGTGGGAGAGGAGATATCACTTTTTCTTTTAAATTTTGACAGCATGGAACATGTATAAAGCACCTTAACATTACTTGTGATTCAAATATTAACTGTTGTTGAAATGACTTTACAGCAGAATAAATTTTTTTAAACTTCTTTATAGGAGTATACTTGCTTTACAATGTGTGTTAGTGTCTGCTGTATAACAAAGTGAATCAGCTATACATACACATACATCCCCATATCTCCCCCCTCTTGCATCTCCTTCCCTCCCACCCTCCCTATCCCACCCCTCTAGGTGGTCACAAAGCACCGAGCTGATCTCCCTGTGCTATGCGGCTGCTTCCCACTAGCTATCTATTTTACATTTGGTAGTGTATATATGTCCATGCTACTCTCTCACCCTGTCACATCTTACCCCTCCCCCTCCCCATATCCTCAAATCCATTCTCTAGTAGGTCTGTGTCTTTATTCCCATCTTGACACTAGGTTCTTCATGACCTTTTTTTTTTCTTTTTTCCTTAGATTCCATATATATGTGTTAGCATACTGTATTTGTTTTTCTCTTTCTGACTTACTTCACTCTGTATGACAGACTCTAACTCCATCCACCTCACTACAAATACCTCCATTTCATTTCTTTTTATGGCTGAGTAATATTCCATTGTATATATGTGCCATATCTTCTTTATCCATTCATCCGATGATGGACACTTAGGTTGCTTCCATGTCCTGGCTATTGTAAATAGAGCTGCAATGAACATTTTGGTACATGACTCTTTTTGAATTATGGTTTCTCAGGGTATATGCCCAGTAGTGGGATTGCTGGGTCATATGGTAGTTCTATTTTTAGTTTTCTAAGGAACCTCCATACTGTTCTCCATAGTGGCTGTATCAATTTACATTCCCACCAACAGTGCAAGAGTGTTCCCTTTTCTCCACACCCTCTCCAGCATTTATTGTTTGTAGATTTTTTGATGATGGCCATTCTGACCGGTGTGAGATGATATCTCATTGTAGTTTTGATTTGCATTTCTCTAATGATTAATGATGTTGAGAATTCTTTCATGTGTTTGTTGGCAATCTGTATATCTTCTTTGGAGAAATGTCTATTTAGGTCTTCTGCCCATTTTTGGATTGGGTTGTTTGTTTTTTTGTTATTGAGCTGCATGAGCTGCTTGTAAATCTTGGAGATTAATCCTTTGTCAGTTGCTTCATTTGCAGATATTTTCTCCCATTCTGAGGGTTGTCTTTTGATCTTGTTTATGGTTTCCTTTGCTGTGCAAAAGCTTTTAAGTTTCATTATTTCTTTAGCTGCTGCAATCAAATGTGATTTAATTAACTTATCATCAGTAAACAGATTTCCTTGATTAACTGACAAATGATCCATTCAGAAACTTACTTATGTTGCAGCCTCATTTTCAATTTTTAATTATCATGAAGAAATTATGCTGTGATGAGATATTCCATGTCAGAAATTCTTCTCTTCGTTATTTCCCGGTGAGCAAGAATACTGTGTCTTCTCTCTTTTTTTCTTGCTCAGCCTGGCTAGAGGTTTATTAATTTTATTGAGCTTTTCAAAGAACCAGCTTTTGGTTTTGTTGATTTTCTTTACTGATTTCTTGTTTTCAATCTTATTGACTTCTGCTCCAGTTTTTATTGTTTATTTTTCCTCTTATTTCTTTCCTTCTGCAATAAAAGTTTATATTGCTCTGTTTTCTAGTTTCCTCAGGTGAAACCTTGAATTATTGAATCATTAAACTTTCTTCTCTTGTAATATATGCATTGAAAGGTATAATTTTCCCTCTAAACACTTCTTTCACTGCATCCCACAAAATGGGTAACTTGTATTTTCACTTTCATTTAGTTCAAAGTACTTTTATTTTCTTTTGAAACTTTTCCTTTGACCCATGTGCTCTTTATAGAAGTGCATGTTTAATCTCCAAATGTTTGGGGGCATTTCCAGCTGTCTTTCTATTATCAATTTCTAGTTTAATTAAGTTTTGCATGAGGGCATACTTTGTATGATTTCTATTTTTTTAAAATTTGTCAAGGTGCATTTTATGGCTCAGAATGTGATCCATCTTGGTGACTATTTCATGTGAGCTAGAGAAGAGTATGTATTCTGTGTTGTTGAATTAAGTATTTTATAGTGTCCATTAGATCCAGTTGATTGATGGTGCTGTTGAGTTGAACTATGTGCACACTGAATTTCTGTCTGTTGGATCTATCATTTGCTGTTGTTGAGGTCTGCGACTGAAATAGTATATATGTCTATTTCTCTTTGCAGTTCTATCAGTTTTTGCCTCACCTGTTTTGATGCTCTATTGTTAGGTGCATACACATTAAGGATTGTTATGTTTTCTTTGAGAATTTATCCGTTTATCGTTATGTAATATCCCTCTGTGTTCCTGATAATTTTCTTTGTTCTGAAGTTTGCTTTGTCTGAAATTAATATGGCTACTCCAGCTTTCTTTTGATTAGTGTTAGCATGTATGTCATGCTTCATCCTTTTATTTTTATTCTGTGTGTTTATAATTAAAGTGGGTTTCTTTGTAGACAATGTATAGTTGGGTCTTGTTTTTTATCCATTTGCAGTCTCTGTCTTTTAGTTGGTAGATTTAGACTATTCTCATTGAAAGTGATTATTGATATCATTGGATTAATATCTACCATGTTTGTAACTGTCTGCTATTTATTGCACTTGTTCTTTATTTCTTATTTTCCCCTCTTTTCTGCCTTTTCTGAATTTAATTGAGCATTTTATATGATTCCATTTTCTGTCCTTTTTTAGCATATCAATTGTACTACTTTTAAAAAAATTTTAGAGGTTGCCCTAGAGTTTGCAATATAGGTTTACAACTAATGTTATGTTCACCTTCAAATAATACTATACTACTACTTCACAATGTAGTATTAAAACAATATTCTCACATCCCTAATTACATTGCTGCCATTTATTTCACTTATCCATATACTATAATCACTCAATACATTGTTGCTCTTATTACTTCGGACAAACAGTTATCTGTTGGATCAATTAAGAATGAGAAGAATAGAAGATTTTATTTTACCTTCATCTATTCCTTCTCTGATGCTCTGCCTTTTGTTATGTAGATCTGAGTTTCTGACCTATATCATTTTATTTCTCTTCAAAGAACTTTTTAACATTTTGTTCAAGGAAGGTCTTCTGGTGAAAAATTATCTCAATTTTTGTTTGTCTGAGTAACTCTGTATTTCTCCTTCACTTTTAAATAAGAATTTTACTGAATACAGAATTCTAGATTGGTGGGTTTTTTTCTTTCAGCACTTTGAATATTTCACTCCACTCTTCATGCTTTCATGGTTTGTTGTGAGAAGCTGATATCATTTTTCTTGTTCTTCTATAAATAATGTGTTTTTGCCTCTGGCATTTTTCCCTTTTTTTGTTGGTTTTCTGCAGTTTGAATGCCTAGGTAGGTGTTAGATTTGGGGGTATTGATCCTGCCTGTTCTCTGAGCTTCCTTGGTCTATGATTTAGTGTCTGTCATTTGATTTTGGAAAATTCTCAGCCACCATTACTTCAAATATTTCTTCTGCTCCATTCTCCCTTTCTTCTTCTGGTATTTCCATTATGCATATATTATACTTTTCGTCTTAGATCTTCTTAGTCTTAGATCTCCTGTTCTATTGTGTGTGTGTGTGTGTGTGTGTGTGTGTGTGAGAGAGAGAGAGAGAGGTTATCTTTATTTTTATTGGGTAACTGTCTAGGAATAGGATTGCTAGGTCATGTTGGAAATGAATGTTTAACCTAACAGGAGGCGCCAAACTGCTTGTCAACTAGTCATTCCATTTTACATTATCACTCCATATCCTTACCAGCACTTGGTAATGTCTGGGTGTATTTGTTTTGCTTATTTGTTTGTTTTTCATTTTAATCATACTAATAGGTTGGTAATATTATCTCATTGTAGTTTTAAAATACATTTCTCTAATGACTAATGACTTTGATTATTTTTCACGTACTTATTTGCCATCCATTCATCTTCTTTAGTGACGAGTCTGTTCAAATCTTTGCCCAGTTTGTGGGTTTCTTTGTTTAATGCTGAGGCTGGAGAGTTTGTATATAGTCTGCAAACAAATCGCTTGTCAAATAATTGATTTGCAAATATCTTATCCCAGTTATGCAGCTTCACTTTTTATTTTTAAAGTGTCTCTAGCGAAGCAAAAGTAATCCACTGATTATATTAGAAGATCCAAGAATATTTCATAATAAGTAATAATAACCATCTTTTCCAATGCTCCAGATTACTACATCTAAAATATAGTGTGCCATGTGACAAATATGGAGCCGATATTAGAAGTCCATAAATCCTTTAAAAATTTTTATAAATCATATCTAAGGAATTTTTACCTAACCCAATGCTACAAAGATTTTCTCCTATGCTTTCTTCTAGCAGTTTTATAACTACGTGTTTTATATTTAAGTCTATGATCCACCTTGAGTTAATTTCTATATAGGGTGTGAGGTATAAGGCTTTTTTTGTTTGTTTATTGCTTCATTGATTTTTTGAATTGAGGTATAAGACATATAATGCTTTATTGTTTCTCAGTTTAGTTTAGTTTTGTTTGCACGTGGATATCCAGCTGTTTCAGCACCATTTCTTGAAAAGGACTATCCTTTCTACATTTAATTGCTTTTGTACATTTTTATTTTAAAAAATATTTATTTATTTATTTTTGGCTGTGTTGGGTCTTTGTTGCTGAACGCGGGCTTTCTCTAGTTGCAGCGAGTGGGGTCTACTCTTCGTCGTGGTGCACAGGCTTCTCATTGTGGTGGCTTCTCTTCTTGTGGAACACGGGCTCTAGGTGCGTGGGCTTCAGTGGTTGTGGCACGTGGGCTCAGTAGTTGTGGCTCGCAGGCTCAGTAGTTGTGGCGCATGAGCTTAGTTGCTCCATGGCATGTGGGATCTTCCTGGACCAGGGCTCGAACCTGTGTCCCCTGCATTGGCAGGCAGATTCTTAACCACTGCACCACCAGGGAAGCCCGCTTTTGTACCTTTTAAAAAATCAGTTGATTATGTATGTGTGGTTCTATCTCTGGGCCCTATTCTAGTCCATTGACATACCTTTAAAGGTATGTCTTAGTTTGGGCTGCTATAACAAAACAACCACAGACTGGGCCTATAAACGGCAGACATTTATTTCTCACAGTTCTGGAGGCTGAGAGTCCAAAATCAAGGTTTCTGGCCGCTTCCAGGTTCACAGATGGCCGTCTTTTCCTTGTGTCTTCACATGGTGGGAGGTTTGAAGAAGATCCCTGAGATTTCTTTTTTTTTTTTTTTAACATCTTTATTGGAGTATAATTGCTTTACAATGGTGTGTTAGTTTCTACTTTATAACAAAGTGAATCAGTTATACATATACATATGTCCCCATATCTCTTCCCTCTTGCATCTCCCTCCCTCCCACCCTCCCTATCCCACCCCTCTAGGTGGCGGGACCTCTTTTATAAGGTTCCACTCATGAGGGCTCCAACCTAACGACCTAATCACCTCCCAGAGGCCTCACCTCTAAATACCATCACACTGGGGACTATGAATCTGGGGAGGGACACAAACATTCAGTCTCTAGGAGTTGGGTCTAGAGTGCCCTTTACTTAGGGCTAGAAGCTCCTGAGGCTGTCCTTCTAAGCCATCAACTGAATGCTTGGGCTTTCATCAAGGTCTCTTATCTCCAGCTGTCTGAAATTTCAGTGTCTCCCAGCCTTGTGTCAACTCCAGAGTCTTCATTTATTTCACAGCTCCCAGCTACTTGACTTGTTTGTTTTCTTCAGGCACTTTTTCACCACATATCTGCAGCATATCAGCCCAAAACTCGAGAACCCTGCAGACTTCTGGAGCTACGTCTCTCTGCAGCTACCTTCTATTCTTGTAGTTGCACCACAAATTCCTGACACCTCAGCAGCTAGCTCTTTGATTTATGTCTTTTAAGCTCAGTAACACTGTTTTCTTTTTTTTTTTAATAATTTTAAATGTATTTATTTATTTTTGACTGTGTTGGGTCTTCGTTTCTGTGTGAGGGCGTTCTCCAGTTCCGGCAAGCGGGGGTCACTCTTCATCATGGTGCGTGGGCCTCTCACTGTCGCGGCCTCTCCCATTGCGGAGCACAGACTCCAGACGCGCAGGCTCAGTAGTTGTGGCTCACGGGCCTAGCCGCTCTGCGGCATGTGGGATCTTCCCAGACTAGGGCTCGAACCCATGTCCCCTGCATTGGCAGGCAGATTCTTAACCACTGCACCACCAGGGAAGCCCCAACACTGTTGTTTTCTGATTGGGCTCTTTTTCTCTTAACCATGGTCTGGAAAGTGCCTCCAGGTAAAAAGCTGGGCTATTAAGGGCTTATTTCTGTTTCCTTTCACTTAGGGATTAGAGTTCTGTGTTGCCTATTGTCCAAAATCTGAAAAAAAATTTTTTTCTAGAGGTATAGTTTCTTTTTCTTGGAAAGCCTAGTGTAGTAATACGTTCATAATTGTGGATGGTAGTGTACATGTACAGAAGTAATCCTTAAATTACAATTTTGATAAATGCTGCTAAAGAAAACCACTGACTATCACAAAAGCATTGATTAGAAAATTTTAAGTACTCCACAGCATGGTATGAGGTCAGAGTGGGCTTCCTTGAGTAAATACTCTTAGGCAGAGATCTTGAGGCAATTGAGAAGCAGGACATGTTCTATGCAGAAAGAAGACTGTATAAGAAGGGCCTATTCCATTTTGTTCATTCTTTTTTCTCTTTGCATTTCAGTTTGGGAAGTTTCTATTCACTTATCTTCAAGCTCATTTATCTTTTCCTTGGCTCTGTCCAGTCTACTGTTGAACCCATCAAAGGCATTCTCCACTTCTGCTGCAGTGTTTTTGATTTCAGCATTTTCTTTTGATTTTTTTTTAGAGTTTCAATCTCTCTGCTTATATCATGCATCAGTTTTTATGTTGTCTACTTTCAATTTGAGTCCTTAGCATATAAATCATAGTTATTTTAAATTCCCTATGTGATAACTCCAAAATCTGTGTCCTTTCTGAGTCTGATTCTGACACTTGCTTTCTCTCTTCAGACTGTTTTCTCTTGCCTTTTAGCATGCCTTGTAATTTTTGTATCTGGTACAAAATCTGCACTTGATGTATCTGGTAAAATGAAGTGAGGTACACAGGTTTTTGTGTTAATCTCTAGGGGCTGGGCTCCTAGACCTCTAATCTGCTGCAGCTATAGGTGCCAGAGGCTTTATTTTCCTCCAGTTTCCACGTGTGTGTGTGTGTGTGTGTGTGTGTGTGTGTTTTGTTTGTTTTTTGCTTCCCTGTTGTCTTTGGGTTTCTTCAGAATTTCTTCTTAGGGAGAGTCTGTCTTGCAGCCCTCTCAGTTGTAATCCACTATTTTTATACTGGGGCCCTAATGATGTGGTGGGAAGGTGTGGGGGAGGGGAAGCATTCTGTAATCTCATGATTAGGGACTGCCCTGGTGGTCCAGTGGGTAAGACTCCGAGCTCCCGATGCAGGGAGCCCAGGTTCAGTCCCTGGTCGGGGAACTAGATCCCGCATGCATGCTGCAACTAAGAGTTCGCATGCTGCACCTGAAAGATCCTGCGTGCTGCAACTAAAAAAAGATCCCGCATGCTGCAGTGAAGATCCTGCATGCTGCAATGAAGATCTGGCACAGCCTAAATAAATAAATAAATAAATAGATAGATAGCTAGATAGATAAATAAAATCTCCTAATTAAATCTGTTTCTTAGTGGGTCTGAGTCCCTGGGCTGTGACTTTCAGAGGCATTGTTAGCCTTTTCTTCCTCCCCCTAGAGAGGAGGCTGGAAGGAGCTGACATTGTCTAATTGCCTTTCTCCAGGTCAGATAAGTTTCTAATCAAGTATTGCTCTTGAAGGCGGACCTCTGCTTTAGAGGACACTCTGGGTGTATTTCAAAATGGTAACTTTTCTCCTAGGCATATTTCAAAAGGACTACTTTTCCCTTCTTGCTGCCAGAAGCACAAGGGGATTTTTCTCACATCTTCACTGTGAGAACCCGGTGAGGTTTCTGGAAGTAAAACACAGGAGAGTGGGGGACTCCCTAAGACTGTGGACCCCACCCTTAAACCAGTCCACACACTGCCTCTAGAAGTTTGTCAACTACCATTTAAATATTTCTATCAGTTACTGGCTCCAGAAGCTTCTGCTCCCAGTAAGCTGATCTTGGCTGCCATTCTCTGTAGTCACTTATCACTTCAGTTTCGGGGTGACAAAATGTGCCCTCTGACCTCAATTCTCTGATGGATCTAAGAACAGTCATTGATTTTCAGTCTGTTTAGCTTTTATGAGGTTGTGAGAATGGGAGTGATGGCTTCCAAACTCTTCACATGTCAGAGCTGAGACCAGAAGTCTCTCTTCTTAGCTTTCAGTCCAGCTGCCTCAGGGTTAGAAGGGAGGGGAGCTGACCAATCTGCACCTCTTTCCACCAGTTTCTCATTTTAGTTGGGTTTAAATGCTATCCTGACTTGTCACAACTGACATCATCTAGCCTGAGCTATTGCTAATAATTTCTGGGTGAATGCGGCAGAAAATGATCAGTCCAAAGCAAGGTATGGGAAGAAAGACGTAAAAGTTATAAACTCTCGCCTAACACTGTCTTCTCACTGAGGGGACTGGCTGCTCCACACCCCAAAGTTTTGAAAAAACAAAACAAAACAACAAAACAGAAAACAAACTAACCCTCTGCCACAGGCACACTTGTACCACTTCAAAACAGCCTTCTCAGGCATTCTCATAGTATCTATGTTGATTCATCAGATCAATAATCCCATGTCAGTTTTGTACCTACTCCAGAGTTACAGTGGGGAGGAAGCTGGAAACTCATGCTAGTTCACCATCTTGCCTGGAAATCAATAGGTTTAAAGTTAAATCAGCCTTAATTTCTGGGAATAAACCTAACTTAGTCTTATAGAGCAACTTTTTGGTCCATGACTGGATAGGGTCTAGTGATACTGGGGTTAGGATTTTTGCATCCATGCAATTTTCTTGTGCTTTTTTTTTTTTTTCCTGGCCCTTATCTATTTTTGGTAAGACAGTTATCTTAACTTCATGGAATAAACTGAAAAATGCTTCCTTCTGTTCCTATTACCTAGAAGAATTTGTATGACGTTAGAATTGTCTGCTTGTCTGAGCCTTGTATTTTATTTGTGGACTATTTTGAATTGCAAATTCAATACCTTTCATGATTATAATTCTAACCAGTTTTTCTATTTCTCCTTATGTAAATGTTGATAAATTTTATTTTTCTAAGAATTTATTCATTTTAAATATTTTCAGTTTTTTGGCATTAATTTGTTCATATTATTTATTTATAAACCTTTTAATCTCTACCTTTTCAATATTAAGTTCTGCTTTTTATTCCTAAAGTTGTTGATTTGTACGTCCTGTCTTTAATCCTTGATCATTGTTACCAGAGTCAGTAAATATTGAATGAACTTTTGGCTTTGTTGATCTTTTAAAATTTCTTTTCTATTAATTAAATTCTATCCTTATAAATAATATCGGTTATTTATTTCCTTCTACTTTCTTTGGGTTTACTCTGTTACATAGTTCATTAATTTATTTTCAAACTTTTTTCTTTTCTAATTTTTGTATTTAAGACCATAAGAACCTCCAAGCACTTCCTTGACTGTATTTCACAAGTTTCGGTAAGTGGTATTCAATTATAAGTATTTCCTAATTTTCAATATGATTTTCGACCTATGAGTTATTTAGAAGTGTGAGTTTTTGCATTTCAAATGTAGGTTTTAAATTAATTTTTAGATGTTCATTTCTAATTTAATTACCTGTAGTTAGGTTAGATTAATTACTGAATCTATTCAATTTCTTATTCTTCCTTAATGGCCCTATATATCATCAATTTTCATAAATATGTCATAGTATTTGAAAAGAATGTGAGTTGTTCAATTGTTGGGAGAACAGAGATATATGTGTGTTACCTAGATCAAGCTTGTTTATTGTATTATTCAAATATTCTATATATTATTGTTTTCTTTTTACTACTGATCTATTAATTACTGAGACATGTTCAATGTTCTCCTTAGGATGGAGGCTTTGTCAATTTCTCCTTGAAGTTATGACAACTTTTGCTGTATTAACCTGGTTAATTGAAATTTTACATTTTTATAATATTTATATGATGACCTTTCTTTATCCAGTAATGTTTTTTGAAACATTAGTAGTAGGAAGCCAACTATCTACATAGAATTATAATTCTTTATGTATAAAAATTTTAGTTTAAATTGATTTAGGAATAGAGAAAGAATTGTTATATTTGGGCACTTTGGTAGGAATTTAAAGGCTTTGAGTTCTCTTCTCTTTTACCAGTAAAACTTTGTGTTAAAAGTTTGCCTAATGTTATTAGAAATGGTACCTAGCCTAATTTCAACAGATAAAAATAGACAACACTGTCTTAAAAATTGATAATGGGATTCCAGAATTGTCAGATTAGATAATTCAGGCCAAACCTCCTGTTAAAAGCAACTAAAAAGACTGAACAAGGAAAAAAAACTCTTGAAAGCATCAAATAGCTAAAAGAATATTTAGAAATTCTTAGCCAACATCAGGGAGAGGATTAGAATTCAGAGAGGTGAACCATGGCCACTGGAAAACTTAAACAACATTATCAACCAACTTGACCTGACATCAACAGAACACTCTACCCAATAGTAGCAGAAAACACATTATTTTCAGACACACATGAACTATGGGTAAACCATATACAAGGCCATAAAAAAGTCTCAATACATTTAAAAGGATTGAAATAATAAAAACTATGTTCTTTTTTTAACCACAGTGAAATTAAATTAGAATCAACAGAATTAAAAATTTGGGAGATACCCAAATATTTGGAAAATTTAAAACGCACTTTTAAATAATCCACAGACCAAAAAAATCACAAGTGAACTTTTAAAATATTTGAACTGAATGCAATGAAAACATGACATATCAAAATTTATGGAATGCAGCTAACATAGTTCATGAGAGAAATTTTATAACTGTAAATGCCTATATTAGAAAACAAGAAGGGTCTCAAATCAATAACATAAACAAATGTAAGCTTTCATGTTAAGAAACCAGAAGAAGATAACTGCTTCTAGGTTACTGGATGACCTTGAGGCCTCGGGAGCAAGACGGTGGTTCTCTGGGGGCTGAGTGTCCTCTACGATGCCCAAGGAGACTGAGGTCTGTTCCTTCAAACCCAGTGGTCTAACCTGCTCATGTCTCAGCATTTCTCCAGGACCAGCCCACCCCAGGATGTTGTGGAGCACAGAACAAGACTTGTTACCCAGCCGCCATCCTGGTTCCAAAGCTGCATCTCTACCCTGGACTGGTGAGAGGGTTGTCAGTGTTTGCTCCTGGGCCTGCTTCCAGCTGTGTATTTGAATCCTTGCTCTGTGATGGACTCCTGGCTTCAGCCCATGTTCTCCATAGTCACTGGGGCCTTGGACAAGTTGTTACTGACTCTGTCTGTTGGGTACATCGCAGAAAGCTACCAAGGCAGGCCTTTCAGACTCTCAGCTCTAAACTTTGCTGTGCCTTGTTATTTCAGCTATCATGATGTGGGCATCTGAAAGTTGTTGTCATGCTGTGGAAGCCCTGGACTTTATGACTTAATATCTTAAGAACCGGTTGTACACCTCTTTGCCTCTGCTCTGCCATGCCATTCCACTGACAATAAAGAGGAAATAACATATAAGCCATTGGTGAGACAAACATTTATCCTAATCACATGGTTATTTTCAGAGGTTAATCTTTGAGGAAAAGGTTTGAGAGGACTTGTATCTGAGAAATTGTGAGACTGAGTTCTGCGTTCTGATGCGTTAATGGGGTTGTCTCCCAGCTTCTCACATGACTCACAGTATAACTTAACATTATATATGAGCTTTGGCCTTTTAATTTATCAACCTCTTAGAGTAAATTCAGCTTTCTTACTATCAATACATGATCAAGCTTCTATATTTGTCTTGAGAATGATGAATAAGGGAAAGACTGTTAATTCATAAGTAAAGACTTTGCAGAAAATTAAACAGTGTTTAATTTTTGAAAACTTCCTCCTCTGTTCAGTTGGTACCAGCTACTGATAGTTACATGTCCTGGGGAAACTTTAAAATTGGGAAGTGCTGATATCTCACACTACTAATTTTTAAATCATAGGAAGAAGAGTGTGGAGAGGTTCTAAATATAGATAAGTCCCATTTAGGGAAGAGGTCCCCCTTGCTGATGTGTCAAAATACTGCAGATTCTAAACTAAGACCTGATCCTCAAATGTGTTTATTTGTCCTAAAATAACCTGTCCACAAATATAAAACTATTGGTAATAAATTATTATTTTCCCACTGTGGGACTTTCTAATGTGAAAATATGTTCTATGAAAATAAAGTTTAAAAAACGAAAATGCTGGATTAAAAACAAAAGATACCAGAAGAGCAAACTAGTCTCAAGCAAGGAGAAAAAAAGAAATAAATTAGATGAAAACTGAAAATAGAAAATAGAAAAGCAAGAGAGAAAAATCAGTGAAACCAAAGATTGGTTCTTTGATAAGACCAACAAAATTGAAAAAGCTTGAACTAGATTAACCAAGAAAAAAAGAAAGAATACAAATTGCCAAAATAAGGAGTAAAAAAGAGGATGTCATTACTGACTCTAAAACAAACAAAAAGATTATAAGGGAATACTATGAATAACTGTATGCCAACAAATTAGATAACTTAGATGAAATGGACAAATTCCTAGAAAGACACAAACTACCAAAATTGATCCAAGAAGAAATCGACCTATAATAAGTGAAGAAACTTATTTGTAATTTAAAATCTTGGTATAAGAAAAAGCTCAGACCAGATGTCTTCACTCATGAATTCTATCAAACATAAAAATAAAAGAAATAATATCAATTCTTCACAAACTCTTCTAGAAAATAGAATAGGAGGGAACACTTCCCAACTCATTCTATGTGGCCAGCATTCTCTGATACCAAAGCCAGACATGATGAGAAAACTATGGGATATAGGTACAATCACCCTCAACAAAAAATATTAAGAAACCAAATTCAGGAATAGAGAAAAAGAATTACGGACCATGACCAAATTGGATGTAGATCTGGAATGCAAGGTTGATTTAACATTTGAAAATCAGTTAATACAATGACAAAAGGATAAAAGACAAAAGCCACATGATCATCTAAATAGATGCAGAAAAAGTATTTGACAAAATCCAATACCACTCATGATAAACACTCTCAGTGAACTAGGACTAGAAGGTACCTTCCTTCGTCTAAAGAAGTGTATCTACAAAAAGCCCACAGCTAGCATCATACTTCATGGTGAAAAACTGTATGCTTTTCCCATGAGATCAAGAACAAGACAAGGATACCCATTCTTGCCACTTCTATTCAGCATTGTTTGGAAGTTCTAGCCAGTCCAACGATGAAAAAAAGGAAGTCTAGATGGAACAAGAAGACGTAAAACTATATTCATAGATGGCATGATCCTGTATGTAGAAAATACTAAAGAATCCACACCAAAAACAAACAAAAACAAAAACCAAGACTAATTAACATGTACAGCAAGTTGGAGAACCCAAGATTAGAATAACAAAAAACTATTGTACTTCTATATACTAGTAATGAACAATCTGAAAATAAAATTAAGAAAACATATTTCTATTTACAATAGCATCGAGAGAATAAAATGCTTAGAAATAAACAAAAAATGTGCAAGACTTGTATATCAAAAACTACAAAATGTTGCTGAGAGAAATTATAGAAGATTTAAATAGACATTCTGTGTTCATGGATTGGAGGGCACAATACTGTCAAGATGTCAACTTTTCCCAAATTGATCAATAGATTCAGTGTAATCCTCTCAAATTCCAGGAGGCCTTTTTGCAAAAATTGATAAGCTGATTTAAAAATTTATGTGGGGCTTCCCTGGTGGCGCAGTGGTTGAGAATCTGCCTGCCAATGCAGGGGACACGGGTTCGAGCCCTGGTCTGGGAGGATCCCACATGCCGCGGAGCAACTAGGCCCGTGAGCCACAATTACTGAGCCTGCGCATCTGTAGCCTGTGCTCCGCAACAAGAGAGGCCGCGATAGTGAGAGGCCCGCGCACCGCGATGAAGAGTGTCCCCACTTGCCGCAACTAGAGAAAGCCCTCGCACAGAAACGAAGACCCAACACAGCCATAAATAAATAAATAAATAAATAAATAAATAAATAAATAAATAAATAAATAAATAAATAAAATATATCATAAAAAAAAATTTATGTGGAAATATATACAAAGGACCCAGAAGAGCCAAAACAATTTTGAAAAAGAAGAACAAAGTTAAAGGAGTTATACTTTCTGATTTCAAAACTTACTAAAATCCATAGTACTCAAGACAGTGTAGTACTAGTGTAAGGAAAGACATATAGATCAATGGAACAGAATTTAGAGAAAAACCTGATTTTGGAAAATACGCCAAGGAAAAGGTAGTCTTTTAACAGGGACTACAGGGAAAAGGTAGTCTTTTAACAAATGATACAGCAAGGTGGATATCCACATGCAAAAAAGATGAGTTTAGATCCTGATGTCACACCACATTCAAATATTAAACCAAAATGGATCATAGCCCTAAATCTGAGAGCAAAAACTATCCAATTTTTAGGGAAAAAAAGTAAGAGGAAATTTTCATGACCTTTGGTAATTTAGTGGAGAAAGGATAATCTTTGCAAAAAACAGTGCTGCAACATTTGGATATCCATATGCAAAAAGGTGAACTTGGATCCATATTTCACTTCATATACAAAAATTAACTCAACATATATCATAGATATAGATATAAAATCTAAGAATATAAAACTTATAGAACAAAACATATAAGAAAATCTTTGTGGCCTTAGGTTAGGCAAAGATTTCTTAGTACAACATGAAAAGTACAGTCCATGAAAGAACAAATTGATAAGTTGAACTTTATTAAAAACTTATGCTCCTCAAAATACATTGTTAAGAGAATGAGGAGATAAGCCACAAACTGGTAGAAATTTTCAAAGTATGCATCTGATAAATTACTTGTATTTATAATATATAAAGAACTCTCCAAAGTAAATAAGAAAACAAATAACCCAATGAAAATTTGGCAAGATTTGACATACACCTCACTAAAGAAGATTGGTCAATCTATATCTCTCTATCATCTATCTATCTATTGATCAATCTACATCTATTTGTTGATCGAGTGATTTATCTACCTATGGCAAGTAAGGATATGAAAAGATGCTCAACATCATTATTCAGTAAGGAAATGCAAATTAAAACTACAATGATATATCTACTAGATATCTTTT
Organism: Balaenoptera musculus; assembly: GCF_009873245.2. NCBI lineage: Eukaryota > Metazoa > Chordata > Mammalia > Artiodactyla > Balaenopteridae > Balaenoptera > Balaenoptera musculus. The sequence continues at coordinate 153,150,425 of NC_045787.1, read as the reverse complement.
AGAATGGCTAAAATTTAAAAGATTGACCGTATCAAGTGTTGTTGACAGTGTAGATGAACTGGAAGTCTCCTACGCTGCTGGTTAAAAAGTTAGACATACACCTCCCATACGATCCAGCCATTCTACTCCTAGGTGTTTTGCTTAAAGGAATACACACATCATACAAAGACCTATACACAAATGATCATAGATCTTTGTCTGTAAAAGCCACAGTTAGAAACAACCCAAATGTCCATCAACTGCTGAATGGATAAACAAACAGTAATGTATTCATACAATGGAATACTACTCAGTAATAAAAGGGAATGAACTACTGATATATGCAATAACATGGATGAATGTAAAAAATAATTATACTGACTGGAAGCAGCAAGAGAGAGTAAATACTATTTAATTCTATTTTTATGAAATTCTAGAAAATGAAAACTAATCTGTAGTGATACAAAGAAGAGCAGTGGTTGCTTGGAGATAGGAATGAAGGGGAGGGAGCTTAAAAAGGGGTGGGAAGAAACTACTGGGGGTGACAGGTATATTCACTATCTTGATTGTGGTGATAATTTCCCATTTGTATATATTTCAAAACTTGTCAAATTGTACACCTAAGTATGTGTGGTTTATTGTACATCAATTATACCTCAAAATTATTTTAAAATTAAGCTTGTATTTTGTATATCCTTTTGCTTTTTTACTTATTTTTCTATTAATTCTTTTATATTTTATTAGTCCATGATGAAATGAAAGTTTTAAAAATTTATCTTTCAGCACCATAGAGCTTGAGACCACTATTCTAAGGATTTGCATTGTTGGAAAGAAGGTCACTTTAAGAAGAATAATAGATTTTGGTAAATTAAGAGTGTGTGTTGAAATGTCTTCAATACTCATTAAAATAAGAGAAAAGTAGTATGTAGCTTCAAAACTAACATAGGGCTAAAATGGAATGGAAAAAAAGCACCCAATCCAAAGGAAGGCAAGAAAGAAGAGAAAAAAAATTACGGATCAGGACAAATAGCACAAAAGAAGGTAGATATAAGGGCACTGGTGTCAGTGATGACATTAAATGTAATAGACTAAATGGTCTAATCAAAAGATTAAAGTGTTAGATGATATTGAAAATTATATGTTTACAAAGTACAAATAGCACACATAAGATCTAGAAAATTTACAAGTAAAAGAATGGAAGAAGTTATATTGTGCAACCACTAACCAAAAAAAAAAGCTGATATAGCTATACTAATATTAGGGGGGAAATTTTCAAATTTTTTTTAATAAAATTGATCAATTCATAAAGATGAAAGGATAATGTTACCAACAAGAGATACAATTAAAAATTTGTATGCTCCCATTATGAGACTTCAAAATAGTAAAATAGCTTATTTTTTAAAAAGAAGGGCAAAAATGGATAAAACTGCAAGGAGAAATAGAAAAATCCACAATCAGTGGGAGGTATTAAAACAACTTTCTATCAGATTAATAGAACAAGAAGAAAACTAAGTCAAGATACAAAAGATCTGAATAATAAATTAACCAATTTGACATCACAGACATATATAGAATACTGTATTCAACAATTGCCAGTTGCAGGACTTCCCTGGTGGTCCAGTGGGTAAGACTCTGTTCCCAATGCAGGGGGCCTGGGTTCGATCCCTGGTCAGGGAACTAGATCCCACACTCATGCCGCAACTAAGAAGTCCGAGTGCTGCAACTAAGAAGTCCGAATGCCACAACTAAGAAGCCTGCATGCCACAACTAAGAGCCTGCATGCCACAACAAAGATCCCATGTGCCACAACCAAAATAAATAAATAAATAAATAAATAAATAAATAAATAAATAAATAAATAAATAAACAATTGCCAGTTGCATATTCTTTCAAGCACATGTGCAATAAAAACAAAAAACAAAAAAAACTGACCACATCATGGGCCATGAAGCCAGCCTCAACTAATTTCAAAGAGTTGAAATATTCCCCAAAATGTTTTCTGACCACAGTAAAATAAGCTAGAAATCTATAACAATCCATAACCAGAATACTCCCTAATGTTTGGAAATTAAGCAACATGCTTAATAACCCTTAGGTAAAAGAGGAAGTCACAATGGAAGCTAGAAACTAGTTGGAATGAAATGACAAACAATGTATGAAATATCAAAATTTGTGGGGTGCAGCTACAGCTGTATAGACGGAAATTTATAGCCATAAATGCATAGAGTTTTAAAAAAGAAAGGTGGAAAATCAGTGATCTAAGTGTTCACCTAAAGAAACTAGAAGAATATTATTTGAACCAAGGCATTTGTTGCTTCAGTGCCCCGTGGGGCACTCACACACTGTCTTTGTGTAACTTTTATGTGTATTTGAGGTTAGTCCCTGAGGGAGCCCCCAAAGATGAAGCAAGAACAGTGTGGGGTCATGAGGTTCCGGGGGAACTGGCTACACGGCCTCTAAATGGGAGTGTACTGGGTTCCCCTGGGCTAAGAATTCACAGTGGAGTATAAACCCCTGGGTATGACCATGGCATGGCTGCTCTGTGCATGCAAATCAGGGACTCACACGTTGCCCAGAGGAGGGAGTGGTGGTCAAATCCTCAGTAATGACATCATTTGGCTCCTCCTAACCATTTATCAACATTCTTCAGGAAGCATAGATTGGGCCTTCCTTACCACTTCCTCTACAACCCAGGGACTGTTTTCTAAAATAACCTTGCTGGGTTATCCGGTTATGAGTTACCTTTGCCATATTTAGTCTCAGCCAGTTTCTGCTCACCCAAGGCTCTTACTCTCCACTGCTAACACACACATTCACACATACCCATTCCGAATTCCTCTTCCCCGTTATAAATAACTAACTGTACTATAAAAACAGAGTCAAGGGGCTTCCCTGGTGGCACAGTGGTTAAGAGTCTGCCTGCCAATGCAGGGGACACAGGTTCGAGCCCTGATCCAGGAAGATCCCACATGCCGTGGGGCAACTAAGCCCGTGTGCCACAACTACTGAGCCTGTGCTCTAGAGCCTGAGAGCCGCAACTACTGAGCCCACGTGCCGCAACTACTGAGCCCGTGCACCTACAGCCCGTGCTCCGCCACAAGAGAAGCCACCGCAATGAGAAGCCCGCGCACCGCAACAAAGAGTAGCCCCTGCTCGCCGCAACTAGAGAAAGCCCTCGTGCGACAACGAAGATGGAACGCCGCCAAAGATAAATAAATAAATAAATATTTTTAAAAAAAGGAGTCAAAACAAATTACAGCAAAGAACAAGGAGAAATACTGTGCATTCCTAAGCCACATATAACCCCTGTGCAAACTAATAAGATTTCTGATTGTTCCCTCTCCCCGGCACTGTGTACACATTGCCTGATTCCTACTTGGTCAGGGAAGCAGAAGAAATCACCTCTTCTGCCCTTCAACCTCCCTCCTCCCCAATACCTGCTAATATCAAAGAGGGCCAGAGAGCATGCACCTGTCTTTAAAAGTAGAATACTGATTGTAAGTAGGGTTACCAAATGTAGCAAATAAAATTACAAGATTCTCGGTTAAATGTGAATTTCAGAGAAACAAAAAATAACTTTTAGTATAAGTGTGTCCCATTTTCATACTCAAAAGTTATTCGCTGTTTTTCTGAATTTAAAATTTACTTCAACATCTAGTATTTTTTTCTGGAAACCCTAATTATAGGAGAGAAGGGATTGCAATCAGGGGGGAGGAGGTGTCTCCTCCTTGAGCTAAGGTTGACTTGGGAGCCTTTGGCTAAGTCGTGTTGCCTGGAGAACTGACTCCACGGGGAGCTGGGAGAGAGGTCGGTCCTTCTGCGCACCTCTCGCCCATCGTGGAATCCTGACTTGTGCAGCCTTGGCTCACTGCCTACTGGTGTCCCTCCACATCTCTTGGCTTTGCAAGGGAAGCATATCCTTCTGTCTGCCCAAGTTTAGGCTGGGAATGGGGGACAAGTGTAGTCAAGGTAACAAACAAACACAAGCATGATGTGCAAAAACACAGACATTTTGACTTTAATAAGTTATAGAACCAAGGAGCCAAATTTTACTATACAGAAAAACAAATGTATTGATTGCTGTCATCAGTAAGATAAAATGTTGTGATGTGAGTTCAGCACCAAGATGACCCATGTGGCAGCTGCCTGTCAGACAGGAGTACATAGTCGTAATGCTTCATCTGATAAAGACTTTGCTATTGAGCACCATTTATAACATACTCCAGACAAACAAACAAACAACTTTAAAGTACACATGAAAGGCTTATACATGAAATTCCATGGGTTTTCCAAAAGGAGTAGATCAGAGAGCCAGGTCCCAAAACTCCAGCACGAGTCTTCCCACGAACATGAAGTGACTCTCGGGCCCCTCAGCTGACTTTGCAGAGCAGCGGACAAGAGGAACTCTGAGTCTCAACCTGGTGTTGGGAAACCTTAGCTCAAAGACATCCTCTGCCTTCCCCAGGCTGCAGGAGCCTCTCAGCCAGCTCTGGAAGCTCCGGACTGTTGCTAAGCCAGCTCTCCACCTGTCTCAAGCTCAGTAGAAATTTGCAGTGTCTCAGAGTGGGTGAACACTGCCTTCATAGACATAGAGACTTCTGAGGACCATCTAGTCTAGAGAATTCTGTGGCTATATGGCCCAAGGCACTGAGTATGGCATACGGGGCCGTGGCCACCTGGCCTACAGTTCCCAGAGGGCATCTTTCTTCCTGCAGCAGAAGACAGATCCCCCTGGGTGTGTCCCACCTGGGGCCCCTCCCCGAAGTCTTCCAGCCCCCAAGACACACAGCCCTGCTCTGCTGTGATCTGAGAAGGGAGTGTTCCCGTTCTGTGGCCCCCAAGCTGGGTAAACTGAGTAATACTCTGGCTAGGGTTAGTCCGGAGCTTCCTCGACATTCTAGGATGGACCCAAGCAAGCACTGCCCAGTCCTTCAGCCCTTGAGTAGCACCAGCTGCCATGGGTTCAACCAATGAGCAAAAGCTGTGGATACCTTTCCTAATGATAAAGAGACGAGGGTGCAGAAGTGCTTCACACTACATCTTGTTTAAGAAGTGATACTATGAGAGAATTCAGAAAGGTTTCCTCCAGTTTGGTTCTTAGGAGCCAGCAAGGTCCTTGGAGACATCGGGACATGTATGAGCAAGTGTGGAAATGGTGGCAGAGGGGAGAGAGGTAGGCTGTGCTGGGGAGATGGGGAGGCTAATTTTCAATCATTTGGAAGGTTAAGCATCATCCCAGATGTCCCTTCACTCTTTCTTACCCCCTTACTCTGTCCCTTAGACCACATGCAGAGGTTCACACACACACACATGCACAGGTTCCGATAAAGGTTTTTAGCACCTATCCTGAGCCTCAGTATTCTCATCCACAGAATGGGGAATGAAATAAGAAAGAGTTCTCTAAGATCTATGACTGGTGAGAATACAAAGGCTTTAGAACTTTCCTGGACATGAAAAGCTTAAGAATTACATGTCAGGCTAGGCCCAGCTAAGGAGCTAATAATGTGCTTGGGTCTTGTAATTTTGGGAAGTTTAAGCTGCATGTTCACACACACAAAAAAGTGAGCCTTGCCCACACTCACTGGACTTTCCAGCAGAGTGCATGCCTCCCTCATCCTTCCAGCACACTTGGGGAAGGGGAGAGCCTCTCTGGGGAGCCCAGGGTCTGAGGCCAGGCTGGCCAGAGGCGACAAGCAAGGCCAGGGTTAGTGAAGAAAAGAGAGGTCTGGGAGAGCCTGGAGTGCCAGCTGGCCACCACACTCATCCTCACCACCTGCCCCACCACCTCGAAGCCTGGAGTTCACGGCCTCCACTTCACCGCACTCATCTTAGTGACTGGTCACTTAGTAAATAAATCATCGTTTCTCCCAAGAGTCCCATGGGGCTTGTGTCTCGGTCTGCAGATTGGTAGGAAATGTCCTGCGTCTCCAGTAGGGTTGTCACCACAAGGAAAAGAAGATTCCCAATCACTTGCTCAGAAACTTGGGGCAAACGTTTTCTCTCTCCGAGTTATCCCTCCTGCCTTCCCTCATCGATAGGGGTTGTAGAACCTCTATATTCCTCTCCACCCCACACTCAACCCCAGTACAGGACATATATATATATATATATATATATATATATATATATATATATATTTTTTTTACATTATTCTCCCTCTTTGTTTTCCCAAAACCTTTTGGAATCAGGAATCTGACTTCATCTCCACAACACAGGAGTTGCCATCCCATGGAATATCTCTATAAGCAAGAAAAAAAATGTTATTGATGCTATCTTTCTATTTTATTAGAACTTTCGAGCATCTCTTTCTTCCTCATCTCATCAATGAGCTCTTGGATTCTTTGGTTCCTGGTCTTTTCGTATGGGCTCGGTCGTCGAGGGATTAGGTTGGGTGGCTGGACTTCATCCTCCAGGCCATGGATTTTGTAGGGCACATCCACAGCGTTGATTTCCGGATGGTCCTCGGTGGCACCGGTGCTGGAAGTATTGAGAGGCACCTCCAGGGGTGTGCTTGGCGGAGGCTGCACCTCCATGACTAGAGTGGGCACTGGGAGGGTGGGCATGAGCTCTTCAATGTCATTGTGCTTCCCAGAGGGTGGTTCTGCCCTGTCGTCCACATTGGTGAGGTTGTCTTGCAGGTTACAGGACTTGCAGCACAGCTTATTGTAGCCTGGGATGGAGCAATAGCGAGACAAGACTTCCATCCTACAGAACATTGACTTGTCACCTTGGCAGCGGCCCTCTGAAAGAGAAAAGTGGGACAAATAACCAAAGGACAGATAAGGGGGACCTTGTTCCCCCACAGGAAGCAGTTTTCTGGAGGAGGCATTTGAAAGAGCCCAGAGACAGCACAGAGGCAAGCGAGCTCACACAGAAAGCCTGTGTGGTTTTGGTATCCGGCAGCCCTTGGGCAGGGTGGATCCGGGGACCCCGCCCTTGAGTGCTGCCACACAAGCTGTGAGCAATGCTCCCCTCCTCCAAGCAGGCCCTGACTGAGTGCAAATTTTTCAGTATCTCTCAAAGTTTGAGACAGAAATGAGGCCTGTCTATTCTCAGGGAGTGATTCTAAGCTCATCTTAAAGAATGGGACTTTGTCAGATCTTCACATTTGATATCCCAGTGGTAACCCCAATGACATTCTGTGGCACAGTCTGACTCTACAGTAATCTTTAAGCAGTAACTATAACAAACTTAAACCTAAAAGAACCAATTCCTAACACCCAAAAGAGCGAATCCCAGAGCCTTGGCTGTGGCCCCACCATACTCCTCCACATTTTGTTCCCATCCTCACCCAAACTCTCCAGATGATCTTTGTTTCTGAAAAGGGACTAAAGAGAAATTAAAAATCATGCAGACTTATTTGGGATTTCTTCCACTTGCCTCAACTTACTTGAGAGCCTTATGTCCTGCCACTGCTCCATCCACCACATGGCCCTGCCACATTGAGCTTCTGGCCATTTTCCAAAGTGCTCCAGAACTTGATGCCTTCACATAGACTAATCCTTCTGCCCAGCACATCCTCCCCTTTCTTTCCCACCAAGATCTGGTCATCCACGGTCTGTCTTGCATGGAGAGCCTGACTCTGCAGAGGTCACTGTTGTCTCTCTCTTTCCTCTTTCCTCATGGCTGTCTTCTCCCTGGCCTGGCTCCAACCCTGGTTGCAGCTGTATTAATGTGACCCATCCAACTCCTCTTGTTCTCACTCTCTGTCTTCTTCCTGAATTCTACCCCCTTCCCTTTCCCTTAACACCTAACTCCACACACAACACAAAAATTGAGATGATTTACAAAAATTCATTCAACATAAAGAATAAGTCATTTAACAGTATAACAGGGGATATTTCATCATTATAAATTCCTGATTACTGACCTCAATGGGCCCAACCCTCCAACTATGTTCCCTGCTCAGTCACTCTCTATTCTTCATAATGGGCATGTCAAACTTTTCCCACATAAACCTCTGCTGTGCCCTCCTTTCCCCTCAGTCTCCCAGGTGACCTCATCTCCTACTGAAGGGAAGGAAAGAAGGGAGGTGGGAAGGAAGGAGGGAGGGAAGGGGCAGCCACTGATGGGGACCACATCTGACATGGTTACTCTGTGCACTAACACAGGGCACGTTCTACATCTGCATGTGAAGCTATGCTAGCTCACTGAAATTTCCCACAATAACAGACAGGCAGGCCCCCTCCCATTCAGGGCCCGTGGTTCTGACATCTGCCCTCTGCATGGCCATTGCTCCAGCTTATAATTTTCCCTTACAGGCTGGCAACCCACTTAGTTGGACACCAACCTCAAACTCCCGGAGCTTCAAACACTTGGATACAACAACCTACTAGATACCCCTCAACTCTTGTGGTCCCAAAAGTGGATTCCACATGTCCGGCCCAAGCCCATGGCCTTCACTGGTGCCACCCATCTCAGAGATGGCCTTCATGCGCACAAGCCAGACCCCAGACATCCCCTGTCCGGTCATCTCCAGGTCTGTCAGTATTTCCCCTGATGCTCTCAGATGTGTCCACGCTCCCCTCTCTCCTGCCTCCACAGGGCCAAGCTACCTTGCCTCTTGGCTGCAACATGGTAAGAACTTCCTTTCTGCCTGCCTGTCTCCATTCTTCCTCCTTCTTATCTAGCTATCCTGCTGCACGCAGAATGATGTTCTTCAGCCAGAGATGTGACCATGTCACCGTCCAGACTGAAGCCCTTGTATTGCTCCTCCATTGTTTTCAGGGCGAGGACCCGTCCCTTTCACCTCTCCAGTCTCATTCAGGCCTTGATTGCCTTGCTCTGCAGTGTGCTCTCTGTGGCCACAGGGCCTTTGCACATACTGTGCCTCCCCTCTTCCTCTTATCCCCGAGGCTCAGCTGAAACACATCTTCCTCAGGCAAGCGTCCCTTGACCTCCCTTGGAGGTTAAATCCCCCAGTAATGTGGTCTTATGGTGCCATGGGTCTCCCCTTCCCAGCATCCATCCCAGCTACCAAGTCCACATTTAGTTGTCGGATAAGGTAACTAATGCCTGACTTTTTCATTATCCTGAAAGCTCCAAAGGGCAGAACCCCGAGCTGTATCTGGATGCTCCTTTATACCAGAGCCTAGAACAGTGAATCGAAGAATGCATAAATGTGAAAAAGACCAATGTGAATAACTGAGCAAGTGCAAAACAAGGAAATCATGGATTTTAGAATGGCAATGCTACAGGGAAGAAGAATACACAGAGGCACGTATCATCAGAGAGGGACCCAACCTGGACTCTGAGCGTCTAAGTGGCCAAAATAAGGAGGAAACATGACTGGGTGCAGGACCCAGAGTATGAAGAGATAAGGACAGATAGGCTGTTTAGGAAAAGCCCTGGTCGTCCTAACCTTGAGGTGGAGAAATAGGCCCACATGTGGAGGGGAGAGGCAGATGGCCTTGTGCTGAGGGTCGATTCCAGAAATCAGACTAAAAGATGCTGAGATGTGGCTTTCAGGGTTTTAAAACCTTGGATAAAATTTTACACAGATATCCAATATCTGAGACAGATGAAACCAGAACAGTCCTGTTTGAAGCTGGGTGGGGCGTGCTCAAAGCCCCTGCTCCCTTCTCCCCTCCTGGTCCCTCTCCCCTCCCTGGCAGTCACTGAGGTAAGCGTGTGGAAACCACCATGACAGCCCTCAAGGAGACACAAGGGGGCTTTGGTAATACTAGGTGCAGCATCTTCCCCAGGCTTTGGCCAACAGCTGGGGCAGGGAGGCCAGAGGCATAGGCCTCAACAAGGATGGAGCCAGGCCTAGCCGTGCTGCTGGGACTGGGGTCACCCCTGCCACACAGACACCCTCTCCTGTCACCTGTGCCTCTTCCTTCACACAAATAACAAGCATCTCCCTCACTTGTCTTTCACTAGGCTGGGATTCGAGAAGCGGGTGTCACATCAGTCTAGGGTAAGGGTCTGCCAACCACTCTTGTGGGCCAAGTCGGTCCCTCCACCTGGTTTTGTAAACAAGGTTTTATTGGAGCAGCCCTGTTGGTGGCCTGCCCGCAGCTCTAGGCAAGGTGCCCTCAGCAGGGATTTCTCCTGATCTGTCTGGGCAAGGAGATTTAGTGGACGCAGTTCGTCAGACACAGTTGTCTTGGTCTCCTGTCTCTTGAGCTGGGAGTCTTTCAATGACCAGAGCTCTGGGCAGGCTGACCCCAGCCACAGCTACTGTGACCCCCACCCGAAGGCTGGCACCTGGAACCCGGCCCTGTGCCCTGATGCCCGTCTCCATGGCGCTGGGTAGTTGTCTTTTCTCATGACCTCCCTCCTCCCCGGAACGGGACCCCTTCATGGGAAAGGGAGGGAGAGATGCCCCCTGGCAGGACATGGCCCAGGCCCCAGATTAGGAGGTCCCTGGTTGGACCCTGACCTGCTGTGTGGTCCTTGTCAGCAAGGGGAGTGGACACACAGGCCCTGTGGCTCCTGAGGGTAGGCCTCGGGAGACAAGGCAGGCACAGCTGAGCACACCCGTGTGTGAATGTCGCAGGCCAGGTGTTTAGACCTTCGGCTGCCTTGCCCTTCTCCCAACCCAGACTCTCCTAAGGCTAGCCCAGCCACTACCCGGGTCAGAGAGACCTGTTCCCTCCCTGAACAGGTAGTCCAAGGCTGAGAGCTGTGCCAGGAGCCAGGGCAGTGGCCTGATGGTGGCTCAGGGCACGGTGACCCGGACACTGTCTCAGCTACTAACCCCATATTTCCACTCCACGGGCTGGGATCCCAAAGACGGGGAGAAGCTCACATGGGGCCCTTTTCCCAACTGTGAGAACTTATCCACAAGGAGACAGCCAAGGTGTTCCTGCAAGGTGCTTGTTTAGCACTAAGGATTCAAAACTCAGAATGCCGGTGGGGTGTCTGCACGGGCTGCTGTCACATTTTGAAAAATGCCCGAGGAGGGGGCACATGCCTCAGTGGGGGAGGGGCCCTCAGTATTTACGTTGGGCAGGGTAAGGGGGACAGGAAAGTCACTGGAATCAGAAACCAAGGAAGTAATGGACCAGAACGGCACCTGCAGCCCTGCAGCGCCGTCGGTCACAGAGGTGAAGAGAAGGAGGCAGCAGCGTGCCAGACCCAAGCACCCAGTTTCACTGAACTTTTATTGAGTTTATTTGTGGGATGCATGACAGGAAGTCTTTCCACTGTTAGTAAGAGTAAAAGGTCATTTTCACAGTCACTTTGGCACACACTAATGTTGTCTCATAAAAAAACCAGAAAAGCAACGACAATGGAACCTATATAATACGTCATTGAATACATACAAAACACTAATAAAATATCCCTGATAAACCAAAGTGCATATAGACAGAGAGCACGACGCTCAGGACCGTATTGCACCTTCCCAGAGTCACTCATGTCACTCGCATTGCCTAAGTCAAAGTTGGAAGTTAACAGTCATGAGAATTAGTGTGTGTTACACCGAGTATTTACATAACAGTAACTAGTGCCAGGGGAGGGCTGGGCGCTGTCCAGCGGGGATGCTATGAACAGGGGACGGGGCTGGGGCGAGTGGGGGGGTGACCGGCGGGAGTGCTACACTGGTCACGCCCAGGGCCAGGCCAGTCGCCCTCTGGTGTAAGGCAGCGCCGGCAGCAGAGTGCTCGGGGCTCCAACAACAGTCAGCGCCGAAGGGCCGCTCGGGCCATGGAGCGGGTCTCCTTTCCGCAGAGGTGAGCCCGTGCCTGGAGCCCTGTACAGACTGGACTGGGAAGCCTTACCCTTGACCAAAGGTGGATGAGCGGGCCGCCTCCCTCTAGATTGCACTGCCTGCCTCCTGCCTGGGTTGCTAGCAGCCAATTCTGTTACCTTTCAACTTTAAGGCATCTTCTACATAGTTTTATCTAAGCAAAAAAGCGATAAAAATTGAGGTAATTCTGTAGTTGTTCACACGGGTAGGTGGCCGCATCCACGTGAGACAGCCTTTCACTCTCACTCTCTCGCGCCCGTGCACGGGGTCGTGTGTGCACGATGAGAAAGGCCATTGGAGCGAATGGACAGAGAATGGAAGTGGTGGTGTGTCCTGATGTCCCACTGCGGGGACACGACCCCTGCCTCCTCTGCTCGGCCTGAACCCCCAAGGGGACAGGGTACGGGGGCCAAGGGTTGTGTGAGCTGGACACAAAGGCCACAGGAAGCAGGCCACAGTCACACGAGTCAGGAGGACACACAGCACAGGGTCAGCAGCAGCAGCAACAGCAGAGGTGGCCAGGGAGCCGCCGACACACTGCCGGAAACGGGCCGGGCGCCCAGGACGGCGACGCAAAACTGCACACCCGCGAGACCCCTCTGGCCTCGCCTCGCTGGTAGGCGGCGTTTGAAAGGGGACGGGCGGGCTCCGCCTCGATTTCCGACCCGCAGCTCCAGCCTGGAGGGATGTGGCCCCGCAAGGCGGTCACCAAGTGGTCACATTCAAACTTTGGCCTCTGGCCCCTCCAGCACCGCGACAGATCTTTGCCCCTTTAAAAGCCATCACCACGAGGTCCTGGCACCCCCACAAGAGGCCGGTGCCCCGGGCCGTGCCGCTGCGAGACTGGCCCTCCCGGCCAGGCGGCTCCAAAGGGGACAGCCGAGCACAGAGGCCCGGAGAAAACAGATTCAACCAAGAGAGCGCTCAGGAAGAGTCAGGGAGCAGTTTTTCCATAGAAAGAGAGGAGGGAGCCCACGCAAGCTCCACAAGGCGCAGGGCATGCACTGGAGGGCAGAGACAGAGTTATAAACGAGCCGGTTACTTGACGAGGTCTTCTGGACTGGTGAGTTGGGGTCCGGTCGGGACAGCCATTGAACTACATAGCTCTCTTGGAAGGATCTGAGATGTTTCTAGAGGGAAAAGAAAGGAGTCTTGGCTGCTGGGGCACCAGGTCTGGGCACCCAACCCACCCACCCCGGGCAAGAAGGGCTCCCTGGATTCTGGTATCCCAGGGAGGGGGGTGACAGGAGGGCCCCAACTCCCCAGTGTGGCCTGCAAGGCCTCCCCTCGGGACAGATGGGCCCAAGCACCTGGTCCAGGCCCAGTGCTGCCTCTCCCACACCAAGCATCCGGGTCTCAGCTATGCAGAAGTAGCTGTAGCTACTATCCCCACACGCAGGCCCTACCAGCGCCTCCTTATCTCTGTACTGTCCTCCAAGTCCCACCGTGCCCTGCTCCGGGCTGAGTAGTGCCCTGACTGCTGGCTCTGGAAGTGCTGGGAACAAGTGAGTCCTGGCTCTACCCCCTCCTCAGCTGGGGGAGGCACACCCGACCCCCCGAGCTCCCTGCTCCACAGAAGGACTCATGACTGGATCTACATCTTCAACTGTTTGTGGGGACCGAAAAAGAGGTGACGTGTTCCAAGCACTTGGCCAGACATCTACACGCAGCCAGCGTTCTGGTTGCTCTCCTTGCAGGGCGGCAGGCACCCCCTACTCATACAGGCACCCCCTACTCGCGTGGGGGGCTGAGCCCCGATGTGCAGTGACTGTGAATCCAGTTTCTGTCTCCCAGACCAAAAGGGAGAGTGCCAGGAAGGCAGGGATGGGCTGAGTCCACGCCATCCTTCACTAGGCCTGGCCTGGAGATGAGCATGGCAAATGCACAGTTTCCTTCCATTTCCTGCCCAGAGAAAGGTCCCAGCCCAGGCCTGGGCAGGCTTAGCTTCTCCTTCAAGTTCACAGATGCTGAGTTTGGACCGGTTGTGGGAAGAGCCGCATTTGCTGGACCAGCCCCCCTCCCCTGGGCTTGCTGCATGCAGAAGGCTTACGGGGACAGGGGCCAAGCCTGCAGATCTGGCCGTCTCGGGCCGCTCCTCCCCGGCAGACCCCCGAAGCTGTCGTCCGTGGTTCTGCAGAGCACCGGCCGTTCCTGGGTGCCGTTGCCACAGGTTACCGAACACTGCAGGCAGAGGGTTACCAGTCAGGGCCCACCTCCCACACTAGGCTGGCTCTGAAAGGCTCCCCAAGCGGGTGACCCCCCACCAATACGTGGGAGGTGGGGAGGCACAAAGGGTAGAGGTGAGCTAGAGGCCTGCCCTGCCTTGCCCTAGCCACAGGCAGCTGCCTCAGTCTCCTGGGCTCTAGAGTGAGTTAGAGAGAACAAATATGCAGGGCCAGATAGGGCCTGGCACTTCTGGCTTCTCAACGAGCACCTCCCTCCTCTGGCTAGAGGAGGCCCAAGGCCCAGAAGAACTGCTATGCACTGGGGGCCACTGGGAAAGCTCTGCCTGGGTCCAGGAGGCTTCGGCAGAGGACCCTCCCTCCCTCTGGACACAAGGTTCTACACCACCAGCACCGTCACTGTGCCCTCCAGTCTCGGGCCCCCTTGGCCTCACCACATCGGGAGGGACCAGAAGAAGCAGCCATGCCCAGACTCGTGGCTCTGCTCACAACTCAGCCCAGCCCTGCCAAAGGATGATTCTCAAGTCCTCGCCTTGTGTGTGACAAAGTGTTGACTCAGCAGACCGCGTTGCTCAAACCTGACCAGTCCCAAGAAAGGCCTATTTTCAGGACTGGCCCTTGGGCGACTCCTGGGAACCAAGTTCATGGAATGGTCTGTCTGGTAAGGGCGTTTCTGCCTGCCTGAGGCCTTGGATCAGGCCACACCGATTTGTTCGGTTGGTTTACACCAACAAGATGATTTATGGTGAGCATGCGCTTTCCCTCTGGGGTCTGGGGCTTCAGTAACTGACGTCAGTCACGCAGACACCCTATGCCTATGTGACTGATCCCAAGTGAAAATCCTGGGCACCTAGATGTTTGTGCCTGGTTTCCTCCAGACTTCACCGAAACACTTTTTCCCTTTGCTGATTCTACGCTGTGTGCTTCCATTGTAATAAAGCATAACCATGACTACAGCAACTTCTGAGCAAATCTTTGAGCCCAAGGCTGGTCCTGGCGACCCCTGACCCACCAGGTCCGGGGGCTGGATGTCAGTGCTCACATCAGCTCAGCCCTGCCCCCAGAACGGCTCCTCCAGCCCAAGACTATCCTTTCCAGCCCAAGTCTAAGCCCTCCCTTGCCTGTGTTTCCTCCTGCAAGTGTGACCGGCCTTCTAGCCACACCTCTGGCCCCCAGAGACAAAAGCCCAGGCTTCCCTTCGTTTCCTGGAGCCCAGGCTGTCCCCAGTCTCCTGGGTGTCCAGTCCCCTGCAGCGCATGGGAGCCTCTACCCTGTAAAGATACACATTCCACTGAGTTTCCCAAAGCCATGTGGAACCACGGGTGCCCTGAGACCTACGGGACGTGGCCCAGGGCAAGAACTGCATCCGAGCCCAGGTGGAACGCCCTGGCCACTTCAGTCCCACCCAAGCTTGGTTTGGGGGCTGAGGACACAGGGCTGGGGCACTGCTTACCTGGGACCAGGGTCCGGCCCGCCACCGACCGGGGCAGAGCTCACGGTTGCAGGCCCGGCGGCCCTCGGGTCGGGCGTCATTGCAGTGCTTGGTGTGCACGGAGCGGGTGGTGTTGTTGTGCAGCGGCTGAACGCAGCGCACGGAGCGAACCTGCATGCCCGTCCGCCCACAGCTCTGACTGCATGCCTCCCACTCGCCCGTGACCCACCTGTCAGGGCAGAGCAGCACACGGTCAGCCCCTGGAGGATCAGCCTGGCTGAGGCCCTGGTGGACAGAGGCAAGGCAGCCTGCTCCTCCAGGCACAGCTCCACCTACTGTCAGGAAGGCGCCCTGGAGGCTAGCTGGGCCCCTGCCTGAGGTCCTGCAGACGATGAACCCCAAGCGTGCCCACGGCTGGGAGATCCTGGTTGGGGTGTGGCCATGGAGAGCCGGCCTCTGTCCCTTCTTAGGCTCCTGGCTCTGCCCTCTGACCTCAGCTTCCGCTGACATCACCAACCCTTCCGGGCAGCAGCGTGGACACCCTCGGCACCTGTCCCCGAACGGCCCCCACCTGCCTTTTACCCACCATCTTCCCCACTCAGGGTCCTGCAAAAGGAACCTGGGCCCAGAAATGCAGCCCTGTCAAACCCCGGAGCCGGAGGGTCATGGCTGTGGCCATTCCAAGGCCGCAGCCTCTGGAATGAGCTGCTTGGGAAACATCTACCACAGGACCAGAAGCAAGCCCTGCACCCTCGGAGCCTCAGTTTCCCCATGTGAGCATTGCCACTTGTTGTCATTTGTAAGATGCACATTATTGTTTCCGTCTAGCAGGTCTGAAGCAGGCGGGCACCGCACAGCCTGCAACATCTTAGACTCCATAGAACGTGGTGAGTGAGAAAGAATCTGTCAAACGTCTCAGGGCACGTGAGGCCCAGAGCATCCAGGGAACCAGATCCTGCACCACCCTCCACAGGAGCCCCAGGGCTCTCCCTCCCCTCCTCTAGTGGGGCTGGGGGCCGGGGAGCCCTGGCACTCACACGGGCTGGGAGCACTCCTGCGCGTTGCAAGCCCGGCGGATGGCTTTGGGCTTTGAGAGGGAGTCGCAGAAGCCTCGGTGCACCATCTTGTGGTCCAGCCTCCGGCGGCAGCCATACTTGGTGAACTGGGACCCTGAAGACGAGAGCTCGAGGGGGCTCAGTGGCGTGGAGGGGCGGCTCCTCAGGCCACTTAGCCCCGTTCTCCCCACCCTGCTAATGGGGTGGGGGGGTCGGGCAGGGACACATCTAGCCTGGTGTCTACCCACCACCCCAGGCCAAGTGAGGGTGACAGGCCAGGGAGAGTAGCCCCCTTCTCTCCTGCCCCTTGGCTGGCTTCCTGGGGCAGGAGGGAAGGTTCTATTTCCTCTCCCATTGTTTAGTCATTTACTCTACCTTGAATTAATGTGCTCTGAGGACCTGGCTAAACATGGAATACAGCCTGCAAGGCTCCTCCAGCCAGTCTAGTGTAGCAGTTCTCAACTGGTGGAGATTTTGCCCCTGGGGATATCTGGCAATGTCTGGGACACTTAGTTGTCACAACTGGGGGAGGAGATGCCACCGACATCTAACAGGTAGAGGCTGGGGATGTTGCTCAGCATCCTACAATGCACGGGACTACCCCCTACAATGGAAAATTATAGACCCCAAAATGTCAACAGTGCCAAGTCTCAAAACCTCAACCTAGTGGGTTAAACATGAGAGAATATGACTGGGCAGCCTGATCTAGCCTGGGCATCTGGGGGTGTCCCAGGGAACAGAGGATGGAGGTGTGCTGATTTAGTGGGAAAGTGGTGGAGGGGGCTCCCTGGGGAGGAGATGGCCTATGCAAAGGCCCTGAGGCAGGAGCACAGCGTGTCCAGGAAAAGCACTTAAGGCCAGTGTGGACAGGGCTGAGTGAGCAAGGGTTGGGGGTGCCAACGGCAGTGGGAGAGTCAGCAAGTTGCTTGGACCTTAGAGGCCATGAGGAGAATTTTGTTTTTTATCCCAAGAGCAGAAGGAGCTGCTGAAAACTGTGATAACAGAAAGGGGTATGGTCTGATCTGCCCCTTTAATAGGTCACTCTGAGGGCAAGAGTGGACACACGGGGCCAGTTGGGTAGCGAGGATGGTGCCAGGACGGGGAAGATGGTAACAGCAGATGAGTCCAAGAGATATGCAGGAGGGAGACCCAACAGGATGTGCTGATAAAATCCAGGGGGCCGGGAGGCTCAGTGGAAGGCTGGGGTGCCATCCGCCCAGGCAGGAGCACTGGAAGAGGAACCTTCCATCTGCCTGGGCCCGGCAGTGGGTGCCCCGCCCACTGGGCAAACTCCCTCTGTTGTCTAGGTGTGGGACCCTTCATGGCGCCTGAAGGATGTCTGTCCTGGCCACCTGCTCCTGCAGGCTGGGCTCTCTTCTCCTGCCTTTTATCTCCTCCAGCCCCCTAGGAGCAGTGACTACACTGGGCAGATCAGAACGTCCTGTCTGTCTGTTATGTCCCACCCAACTGTGGACTCTTTGAGGTCCAAGGCAGGTGGGACCCCTCTGCACCCAGCCCTGCCCCAGCAAGGAAAGGCCTTTCTGCATTCAGAAAGGAGGGATCTTACGAGGGATCTCTGCAGAGGGGGCCTCTTCATTGGTCTCCAGCATGGCCTGAGCCTTTCCTGTGACCTGCCTCGTGATGTCACAGTAAGCCATCCAAGCCACCCTCACAGCCACCTCCCGCCAAGCCAGACCTCCCTCTCACACGATGCAGGTGGGTGCTGCTGTCATCCAAGCCCCACACATGCCCCCTGGCTGTCCTGGGCACCTGCTCTTCCTGCCCACCCTCTGCCACCTCCCTAGTGGGGCTAGGCCCTTGTCACCCAGGCAAAGGTCACTGGCTTGGGTCTAGTGTTCTCATACCTGGCACATCCCTCATGCCAGGCATCAGCAGGGACCATGGCTTAGGAAGCTCCTCATCCAGGAGACCCCTCCCGCTCGGCCCCGACCTCCTCTGGGGCCCAACTCTGAGAAGGCCCCTCACCTCCACCGCAGGGCTTGGAGCAGGGAGACCACTCTTCAGGGCCACTCGTAGCCCACGGAATTGTCCTCCAGGACTTGTTGTCATCCACATTGAGCGAGTCCTCATGGATCATGTATTTGTAGGTCAGCGAGATGCGGGCGTCCCCCTGCGGGATGACCTGCCCCGGAGACGGACGTGAATGTGTCTGCCCTCCACCACCCTCCCTCGGCGACCAGGTTAGGAAGGTCAGCCCGAGCAACATGCGCGGCCAAGTCTCATTATTCACGGTAGTCAGGTTCTAGAAAGTCCCGGCAAACACCGAATCTGCCAGTACTGAACTGCTGCTCGCAGGGGGAACACGGCGTCAGGGCCTGCGAACCTCTGGTCGTGACAGTTTCATCAAACAGTCAATGCATAAGCTTATTCTATGTGCGTTTCTGTTTAAAGACACCTTAATTAGTACATGCCATTGATTCAGTAACACACCGAACTCATGGCCAGCACCCGGTTACTTGTGCCTGGACGCAGCTCATCTAACACACGCGTTCTCTCCTTAGGGCAAAACCTGCAGCTTCCTGCTCAGAGGAACACCAGACCCATGCTTGGGGCCATTTATAAACAATGAAATCATCCCCCGAGAGCACGAATTGGGAGATTGGGATTGACATATATACACTATATGTATAAAATAGATACTATAAGAACCTGCTGTATAAAAAATAAATAAAAATTTAAAATTCAAAAATAAATAAATAAAAATAATAATTAATTAATTTTAAAAAAATGCGAACAACATGGCAGTAAAATAGAGTGTGTGAAAAAGATGCTTGTTTACAGTAGGAGCTGAAACAAGAAGCAGAGCCTCGCCTGGTTCCGCCTCCTCACATTTTCCCCTGCTCCACTGCGAGTACAGGCAGACCTCGCTTTATGGCGCTTTGTTTTACTGCGTTTCGCATATATTACGTTTTTTTACAAATTAAACTTTTGTGGCAGCCCCACATCCAGCAAGTCTATTGGCGCCATTTGTCAACAGGATTTGCTCACTTTGTGTCTTTGGGTCACATTTTGGTAATTCCCACAATATTTCAAACTTTTTCATTATTATTACTTTTATCATGGTGATCTCTGATCAGTGATCTTTGATGTTATTATTGTAACTGATTTTTTGTTTTGTATTTTTAATCAAGGTATGTACATTGTTTTTTTTAGACCTAAGGCTATCACACACACTGGGAAACCAAAACGTTCATGTGACTTGCGTTATTGCCATATTCGCTTTACTGCGGTGGTCTGGAACCGATCCTGCAGTATCTCCTGAGGTACGCCTGTATTGATTTTGGGATTAGAAATACTTTCGGTAGGTGAATTTACCAATACAGAAATGGCAGATACTGAATGAAGCCTGACTGTATATGCACTGACAAAGGCAGGGCACCAAAGGCGTTTCTGGGGATGAAAAGTACATGCAGCCGAGGTGAGCAGAGCAGAGCACAGTGCACATGAAACACCCCATCCCCACAGCTGCGCACCCTGGTGTGGGGCGCTGGGTCCGGGTGCCTGAACCCAACCAAGGTGTGCTCACCTTAACAGAGGGGCAAAAGTCACCTGAGCCCTACCTGTAGTGTTTTAACTTTTTTTACTGATAAAATATATGATGTATGCAATTAAAATTAATTTTTAAAAAGTGGATTAGGAAATCAAGCCCCCTCTGTACTCCCATCACCAGGAGCAGCCTGTGGTCCTGGACTCAGGAGACCTGGGGTCCAGTCCTGCTCAGGGACAAAGTCTAGTGTGACCTGGGTCTAGCAGTCCAATTTCCTGAGCCCCATTGGTCACCCCCAGAGAGTTGCTGGGTTTGGATACAGTGGCAGACATGAATAAGCATGACGAAAGGTGGTCATGAATGTCACCCAGAGGGGGAAACCTAATCGCTTGCAGGGGATTTTGTCTTTAGTCACCCAGGGGTTGATACAGGGCCCAGAGCCCAACTGGTGGCTCCATGTCTGTTCCTTGCTCTGACACAGAGATAGAGACCCTTGGTCCAAAAGTCAGGCCAGAGAGGCCGTTCAGTAGCATGGTCCGAAGGATGCAGGGCGGCTCAGGGTTCCCAGGCACCCCTCCATCCCTTCCCTAGCAGCTACTTGCCCCCTGCCTGGGCAGGCCAGGGAGGCGGTGGGCCTGGCCCCTGCCTCGACTTACCAGGACAGTGATGGTCCCGTGGAGGGGGGCCCATGGTCTGCAGCGTCTCCCCGGCCATCCTCATCCCGGTACTCCCACTCCACACCCATGGCAATGAAGGATTTGGAGTTGGGATCCACGTCATTCTCTTCATTTAAAATGAACTTGCCTGTCTCCAGGTTCTTGATGGCTGAGAATGGCAGAAGACAGCCAATGTCACCCAGGGGCAGAACTGCGGGAAGGCTGGCAGGGTGTGCTGGTTTGAACAGGTTGGGGGAGTTACAGGGAGCAGAGCCCCTCGTCTCCCAGCTGTCTTCTGCCAGGGGCCCGTCAGTCCCACTGACAGCCCAAATCACCTCGGGAACCTGACTTGCCCTTTGTCTCTCAGCCAAAACTAGGTTTCCCTGTAACCCTGCCCTTCTGCCAGGCCCAGGGCCCTTTCCTGATCTGTCCCTCAGGCCCTGAAGGAGATGCTACATGGCAAGGACTTCGGCAGGCATCAAGGGCCACTCCTTGCTGTCTACTTGGAACACTCAGTGGGCTCTCAGAGCCACTGCCCTCCCTGCCCCAGCCCCCTGGGTGAGGGGCATCTGCTGGACACCAGGGCAAAGGGCTGGGTGGGTGCTTCCTTCCCTGGGGTGAGCATATGTCCCATATGTCTCCCCACCCCATTGGTAACTGTGGCTCGGCCTGGGTCCCCACCAGTTCCCTACAACCCAAAGAGGCCTGACCTGGCCCGGGGACCACTCTGGCCACTAGGCATCCACAAAGAATGTCTAGGAGCCGAGACTCCACTGGTCAGGAAGCCCCACGCTTCCCACAGTGGAAGGTGTCTGCTGGGGGGCTGCTGGAAGATTTTAGGTGGTGTCACAGACTGGGCACAAAAATCATGGGATCAAAGAGTGAGGAAATCATTCCCTTCGCAAGTCTCCTAGAATCCCCTGAGAGCCTCAGCGGGCGCCAGGAGGTCCTCAGCTTGTCACTAACCCTCCCTCCTCTTGTGCAGGGAGAGCCCTTGGCAGGAAACAGTGTTTAGGTAGAAGTGTCTTTTTTTTCAGGGATCAACTTTTATATTTGCCTTCTACTTAAGGCAAGTGCCACTGGCTTTGCATTTTGGGATAGCAACATAAAGTCTCCTCTTAAAATAAGGAAGAAAGAAAAATTCATATTAAAAAGAGTGGTGTCTGTCTCGCGTCAGTGGCGGGGGCCAGGTGGAGGCAAGTCATGGAACCCCTGACCCAGTCTGGCCTCCAGGGCACAGGGAGGAAGGTCGGGACCCAAACTGGGGGAAGGGACTTGTATGGGGTCCCCTCAGTGACCCCGGCATCACCTCCTACTTCGGCCTTACAACTTGGCGGGGGGCATGGATGGGTGAAGCCCCTTTGGGGAGCCCCAGCCCTGGAGGAGCACAGCCCCACAGGGGCTGCCATGTGAGAAGGGGGCACTCAGAGTTGTGAGAATATCCAAATTTTCAACAGATGCCCGGAATCCCTATTCCAAAAGAATCACTTGAATTTAAAATGAAACTAAATGAAAAAATGCAAATACATCATGGGAGCCCATCTACCAGCTGGCCTTAGCAGCCGCTGCTTAAGGACCTTGCCTGCCTTCCGGTGGACAGGGGGGCTTCCCCCCTTGGCCTCGAGATGGAGTTAGGGTGGGGAGGTGTGGCATGTCTTAAACACATGTCCCCACAGCTGCTGCCAGGGAAGCCCTCTGATCCCAACCCCTGGCCTCTCCATTGGGGGAATGACTCCAGGAGACGTCCACCAGGTGGGCCAGGCCAGGGGCAGGGGAGATGGGGCTGCAGCCACGGCTCTCAGCTGGGCCCCTGATCCCCGGAAGAGTCAGGCTGCAGATCCACTGCACCGTCTGGGCTCCGACACTCACCCAGGTGGTGGCTGGTGGTGTCTGCCTCCTGGATAAGCAGGTGTCTGGCTCCTGCCGGGATCTCAAACATCTTGATGTAACCTTTGTTGGGATGTGGGGAGACAAACCCAAATGAGAAGGGAGAGGCCGTCGAATGCAGACAATGCCAGGAGGGCCTTGCCCTTGAAGGTGGTTCCAGAGCCCCCAGTGTTTTATGGGCCCTGACTGCCCACCCAGAGAGGGGTCCACGGGAAAGCTAGCACATCCCAGCCAGCCACAGCCCTTTGCTCATCTTCAAATCCAGGCGCTCCTTCAGCCTCCTCCATTGAAAACTTAGTGGGCGTCCTCATGAGTGTCCCTGGAGTCACACCTGGGCACGGAGCTAAGATGCCACATCCAGGAGGGAGGACTTCAGCAAACTGCTTGCCCTCCCTGGACCTCAGCGGCTTAATCCGCAAACTGAAGACAGCCTGCTCACGTGGGGCGATGCAGAAGGTCAGCTAGCTCCTGGCACCCTGGCACCAGGTCTGAGTGGAGTCTGGCAGGTTTGTCCCATGGCCTTCTTCCAAAGAGGTGAACCAAGTGGCTTCTCGCCATTTCGGACAGAGGCAGAGCAGTCAGCTGCTGCAAGCCCACCCAGAGCACCGAAGCCAGACGGAGGTACCACTGTGGAAGGAGGCTCACCAAGCGGTCTGTTTTCCCAGAACCCACCTTGGCCAGGGACCCCAAGTTCCCCAGCCCCATCCTGTGGCCCTGTGGGGACAGGCTTACATGTCCCTAGGCCACAGGCTGCACTTACCAGCCCATCAGTGTCCTGCTGACAGGTGGCTGGAGGCAGCGAGCAAGGGAGGCCAGCTGGCGACCGGAAAGCCCTGGAGGGCTGGGGAGGGTGCCCTCAAATAAAGACTTCTAAGACCCACCCTGGGCACCTATACCCTGGCATTATCCCTGTCCCCGCCCACCCTGGGGCCTGGCGCAGCTGCCTGCCCCTGACCCTCCACCTCACCCTCCCAGACTTACACACCCCCTCTCTCCCGCAAACAGCTGAGAACGCAGTCAGAGCCACCCGGCCAGGTGCTATAGGCATTCAGGCCTGGGTGCCCTGGGCAGGGGGAGGGGAGGGGCGCACTCACCGAGCTTCTTGGGCGAGCGTGTGAATGTGCCCTTGACCACCTTGCAGTGGGAGTTGTCCCCTCCACACACACCACACTTGTCCTCCTGCTTGCTGGAGCCGATCACCCCGTCACAGCCCACCTTCTGCAGAGGGGTGGGGAGGTGCAGTGTACACTCGAGACCCCCTCTCCCCACCTGTTCCCTCCACAGCCCAGGTCTGGGCATCCCTTCTTAGCAGTTCCTGATGCAGGGGAAGGAGAGGGGGCTTTGGAGCAAGACAGACCCTGTGTGCCCACCCAAGGACCAGCCTTTCCCCCTCACTCATCCACTCGTCTGGACAGTGTGACCTGCGAAGGGCGGCTCTGTACAGCCTAAACAGGGCCTGGTCCTGAGGCTGTCCTGCCACAGCACGCTGGCGTCCTAATGGACACATCAGACATCGCCTCTGCCCCTTCTCCCGGCTGTCCACACAGCGCAGCCCCAGAGGCGGTCCCTCCAGGGCTCGCACCCAAAGCTTAGGCCAAGATGTCCCTCCCTCACACTGCCCCCAGGAACAGTGTCCTCTTCAGTCTGCCTCGGGGTGTCTGGGCAGGAGGTGACAAGAGTTGGTAGGAACACTTGTGCCTTCATTCTCTCAACCAGTCCTCTCAACACTGTCCACTCTAGTATCGAAACTTGTTCCACACAGAGCAGGGACGCTCCTTGCCCAGGGCCACCTGGTAGAGGCAGTAACAAATTCCGGTTCTGTTACTCTCTATAGCCCTGCCGATAGCACACCATTCCCAGGGCCCCAGAGCTCTGCGGGGAGCAGACCCTGGGTCTGAGCACACTGCCTGAGGCCACTTTCATATCCATGACCACACTCAGCAGGGAAGACAACCTCTCCTCCTAGCTGGTCTGCTCGCTCTCTGTCCTGGAGTACACCATAGCAACACAGGTTTCCCTCTTTGCCCTGTCTGCCAGAAAGCCCAGAGCCAATTCACCCCTCAGGATCCTCCTATCACCGCCTCCTGTGAGACTGCTTCCTTTCCCTTTGCTCTTTGATTTATTTTTTTTGATACCTCTTTTTCGTATTTTATTTTTGCTTTTTTAAAATACACACTTTAAAAAAACCTTTTTATTGGAGTATAGTTGCTTCACA
The DNA here is from genome assembly GCF_009873245.2 of Balaenoptera musculus. NCBI lineage: Eukaryota > Metazoa > Chordata > Mammalia > Artiodactyla > Balaenopteridae > Balaenoptera > Balaenoptera musculus. The sequence continues at coordinate 153,125,815 of NC_045787.1, read as the reverse complement.
ATATTGTGTTACTTTTGCTCTTTGATTTCTGACTTTTGTCTTACAAAGACCTTTGAGGGCAGGGTCTCTAGACTATGAAGGGGTTACAGAGCCACTTCCTGGCAATGCAGTCTCAGAGAAACTTCGAGTTTGTTTCCACATTTGTGACATGGAGTCAGAGCGGCAAGGCCTGCCAGGGCTGTTGCCCAGATGAGAGGATATGGTCCTTGTAAACAGTCACATGTTGCCTGAAGGATGAAGCTGATGCTGAGGAGGAGGGCAGAGAAAGAGGAGGAGGGAGAGGAAGGGAGGAGGGGAGAGGAAGGGAGGGGGGAGAGGAAGGGAGGGAGGGGAGAGGAAGGGAGGGAGAGAGAAAGGGAGGAGAAGGGAAGGAGGGAGGGGAGAGAAAGGGAGGAGGGGAGAGGAAAGGGAGGGGAGAGGAGGGGGGAGGGGGAGAGGAAGGGAGGGAGGGGAGAAGGGAGAACCTCCTGTCCCCCAGGGTGGTTGTGATATTGTGATTTATGATTATATATATATTTGGTCTTCATCCAGTTTCTGGCTAGACCTCCTAAAACCCTTGGAATTTCCTGTGGTGAGAGCCATAATGCTGTCTTTATGGGGGGTGGGGTTGAGTAGGTGGTCAGTGACCCATTATTTAGTCAGTCATGCCTGTAATGAAGTCTCCATAACAACCCAAAAGGGTGGAGTTTGGAGAGCTTCTGGGTTGGTGAACACATGGAGATTTGGGGACAGCAGCACACTCTGGAAGGGCCTGGAAGCTCCATTCCTTCCTACATACCTTGCCCTAAGCATCTTCCATCTGCCTGATCCTGAGCTATATCCCTTTATAATAAACTGGTAACCTAGTAACTGTTTTTTGAGTTCTAAGAGTCACTCTAGCAAATTAATTGAACCCAAGGAGGGGGTTGTTGGAACCTCCAATCTACAGCCTGTTAATCAGAAGCACAGGTGACAAGCTGGACTTGTGATTGGCATCTGAAGGCAGGGGGCCGTCTTATAGGACTGAGGCCCTAACTTGTGGGATCTGATGCTATCTCTGGGTTGGTAGTGTCAGAACTGAGTTGAATTGTAGGACACTGCCAACTAAAAATTGGCACTTGCCTTCTGCTTCTACAAGGATTAGGTCACTAGCCACTGCAGTCGCTGACCTTCAACACACCTGAAAGGAGTTCGGGGTGGAGATCAGGAATGAGGCACCCTTGTGCTCTGGGAAAAACTGGCAGAACAGGCCTTCAGAGAGTTAGATATTTTCAAGAGAAGATTTTATGAACCCATAAATTCTTGCATCTTCTATCTAAGAAAGCACCAAAATCATTAATGGCGACATATGCTCCTGGTGACCATCAGCAACCTCCTTGTGACCAGCAGCAAGCCTCTGCCACAATGTGTGCTTGACTGCACGTACCCCCTTTCACTGAAATCGTGTATAATGCTGACCTCCGCTTACCTCTTTGGAGCAGTTCCTCAGAGCTATAGTCCTCATTTTGCCCCAAATAAAACTTAACTAACATCTCTCACATTATGCAATTTTTTTCAGCCCACAACATCCAGCTGGTGTCAGAGAATTGCTTGTTGGACATGTGGGGGAAAATACTGCAAACTGGAATTGGAATCAGAATCTTTATGGCCTCATTTAATTCCTGATTCCCTGCTCTGTGTGTGTGTGTGTGTGTGTGTGTGTGTGTGTGTGTGTGTGTGTGTGTGTGTGTGTCTTTATTCTCCTGACATGTCTTTTGCTGTCATTTCGCTTTGAAACTTCCTGAGTCATTGTGTTTTGATATTCTCTCATTGACAGCGTCCACTTGGATATCAGATTCTTTTAAAAGAAGAGTTTCACATTCACATGTATTGTGAGGACTCCTACATTTCATCTTATTACTCCCATTTCCTTTGTGTGTTTTCAACCTTTCTGTCTCCTTTGTTTTCTAACTTTTGCAATGTGACCATATATAAATGTAAACATTTTCTAACTATGCAAAACTCTATCATTCTACTGTTATCTGTTCAAAATCACCATTAATTAATGAAATACCCTATTCTTCTCCAGTTGTCAATGTCAGGAGTGAAGCTCTAGACACGCCCACTAACCAAGAGGGTGAATTAGTGTTCCTACTTCCCTGTTATATTTGTACCATATGCACAGCTGCCATCTAAAGCTACTTCCACTACTAAATGTTTCCCATGCTATGGCCTCTCTTAATCACAGTTTTTAATATTTTCTGTGTGTTATGATGTTTTGACATCTTAAAAATCTTGCTAGTCAAGAAGAGACCGCCCCTCCCAGGGCTAGCTAGCCAGTTCTTAGGGACAGCAATGGAAGCACACCTTTCATACACAAACCAACTGATTCCTCCCTTTATCAAACTCTCACACACTAAGCCAATATGTCTCTGCCCTAAATCATCCCGGGGTCAGATACCAGGAATCTAGAGACCACTCCTGCCAGAATTATTCAAACTGGCCAATCCCAAGCTGTTTACTCTGCCTGCCTTGCCTTTCTCATGGAAACCCCAATAAAAGCTTTGGCCCAGAATTTCTCCTGCTCCCTCTGCCTCCCAACTGAATCTGGTGCTTCTCCATGTGGCCCTGCACAGCATGCCATGCCCTTCCCTCAGGAAATGTAAGTAATAAGTTCTTCTTTCACTGGCACTGACTTCTCTGTGTCATCATTTGGTCACCTCCATCAATTAAAACCCCGCAGGTACAGGGGAGACACTGCTGTCTTTAAGTATTTGGCTGAGTGTTTGGAGTGTGAGCAGACTGTATGGCCTGCCCTCCCGGCTGGCTGCAGTCCTCCTGAAATCACGTGCCTGGAGAGAATCCCTGAGCTTGCCTCCCGCTACTCCACACCCCACCTCCCTGCTCTTCCAGCCTCATCCTTCTCCG